>NC_092204.1:61720553-61940890 GCF_043381705.1 Parasteatoda tepidariorum | reverse complement strand
CGTTTTTTTTTTTGCGGACTGTACATGTGCAATAGTATATACATTTATCACAACATAAAGTGTGTAAATTATTTCTAAAATCGTCAGACAGTTCTTCATAATTATATTTATTTTGTAATTAACTATAATTACGAAAAATCTAAATCATATGTAAACATTTCGCATCTAAAAAAAGTACCTTGCCTTAGTTTCTTAGAGAATAGACAAGCACAGTAAAACTTGTTCCAGAGTGAGAGAGAAAGTAAATACAGAAAGAAACGGCGACGCATTTGTGGTTTGAAGCAAAACAGAAAAAAAAAGCTGACCAAATGTCAAAAATATAAGAAAAAGTCATAAGGGTATATCCATGAAAACAGGGACAAAGAAAGAATAAAATCAAAGAGCATCAAAATTAATATATTTTTATAGTCGTAATATTTTCAATTTCTATGCTTGCATTAAAAAATTTGGCAACGCAATTTACATATTTAAAAATGTCTGCCTTTGTTGGATTATGAACTAAACTATTTTAGAGACAATATTTAAAAAATAAACGAAGAAGGGAACCTTGGAGAATTGATACTGCTTATCTGTAAACTTGTGCCGACATTTCTAGAGCATTGCTATGTGAAAAGACATCAAGCTAAACAATATCGAAATTATTTGGACCCTTTATCCTCTTGAATCAAAAAAATTCTAAAACAAAGGACAAAATCGCTCTAATTTATGTTGATTTTGCAAAAAACTATTCATGCAAGTACGAAGTTTTTGGTACATCTAAATGAATAGATAAATAATAAAATGATATTATTTTATTATTTTTAAAAAAATATACAACTAGAGTGATATTTCTTAATTTTCTAGCATGCAATGCATGATAAGTAAACATGTTTTCAATTATATGCATTTTTTGTTAATTTTTCAGAAAATAATCTTTAATTTCCAATCCCTTTTACTATATTAACAGATCAAACTTTATACCTTGAATTTGTATAAGTTAAAATTTATTTTCAATAACTATAAAATCTCAATAACTATAAGAACTCAAACAATAACTATAAAAACTTGACATTATTTTAACAATCAGGATTCCCGTAAATAAATAGATTCCTTTATTGTAAGATATCGTCAATATATTCCTTTTACACCAACTATTGTATTAACCACATTGAATTTTGCAGATATGGTTTTATATTCGTAATAAGTGAACCTTCAAACAGGAACGTTCACACTACATGCGAAAAAAAAAATTAGCGCAGATGAATGTGAAACTACCTGATTCTCGAAATATATTATGTGTGGAAAAAAAACTTACAAATCAGATTCTCCAATTTTTTTTTTTCACATTCAGTGAGATTGGCCCTTAAGAGTTACATAATATAGTATTTGTCAAAACTCTAAAACATACGACTAGTTTTTTTTTATTTGTGCAATGTTTTGCGAAGCAGGAATAAAGTGAAGAAAAAATAACAATTCGAGAGAAATAGTTCCATCTTAAATAAGAAAAAATAAAGCAACACCAGAATATAAAGTTAAATAGGTTTACCTAATAAATAAACAAATAAAATGTGGTCATTGTTTATACGCTTATCAACTATTTAAATTATGTATAAACGAGTCTGTCAAATCACTAATTCGCAAATAATAAGTTTATGATTTTATTGAACTTTATTTAAGTTTAACTTTTAGGGTATAAATTTAATATTAATTATACGAAAATTAAGTTCAATTTTTCAGCAAATTTTATGGATTTTATTAAACTTAATATTTCAAAAATTAATTAACACTAAATGTACTCGCTAATTTTATAATATACATATTAATTCAAGTGATGTTCCTAAAAAGTCAGAAGCCATGGCCTAACATGGCCATTAAACATGATAGTTGTCGTGCTTTGAGTGTTATCGTTTGTTTTTTATAACTTAAGCTAAAAATTTAAATTCCAAATTTAATGATGAATAGCACAAATCATGAATAGCGCTATTCTTTATTGTTATAAATAACAATACAAAATAACGTTTTTTTTTAAGATAAGGTATAAAAATAAATCAAAAGTAGTAACCCGGAAATCTTGTTATGAATTGTGACCATTAGCGCTATAATGTGCTTAACTTTAGAGGATTCTCCAGGGCCTGATTATCCCCTAGGCCCAATAGACATGGGCCTAGGGCGCACAATTCCTTAGGGGCCTCGAAAATTAGTAAAGGTTGGCTAGCTTTAAGTTGGTTTAAGTATTAAATAAAAAATAATTATAGCCTATAATAAAAAATAATTCAGCTAATCAGTTACTTTTATCGAAAATCGCTGATTTCAATTGTTTGTGGTCACCTAACTATTTTTATTTTGATATATCATTTTTTGTTGTTTTATATATTGCTTTAATTCATAGATACATAAACTTTCTCTTAGAAAAATAATCTTCAATTGTTTGCTTTCAAAATTTCCTAGAATGTTTCTCTTGAATCATGGAGTTCAATAGATTCCTTTTTATTTTTAGGACTACTCTTCAGTAATTTAATTTCAAAAATGTCTTGTAAGGGGACCGGAAAATTTGGTGGGCCTTGGACCTGAATTTTTCTTGATCGGTCCCTAGGATTCTCCATCCATTCAAGGGAATAGATTTATGAAAGATTCCGATTTTTAAGTCCTATATTTCAGGTGCCATAGATTTATGTATCAAGGCAAATTCTTAAAATCTATTTATTAAAAAAGGACAATAATCATGTATACCTCACATTTGAAACATTAATTGAACAAAGTACATTTTAATTCGAATTCTTTCGTTTGTTGTTGTTGTAGTTAATTTACGTCGCACTAGAACTGCACAATGGGCTATTGGCGACGGTCTGGGAGACATCCCTGAGGATGATTTGAAGACATGCCATCACAATTTTGATCCTCTGCAGAGGGGATGGCACCCCCGCTTCGGTAGCCCGACGACCTGCACGCGAAGTCGAGTACTTTACGGTAGAACAGTTTAACGAGGACCAATACCGCACACCCTCGGTCCCTACGCAGACTAATCCAAGTGGTCACCCACCCGCACACTGACCGCGGCCAGTGATGCTTGACTTCGATGATCTACTGGGAACCGTGTCTTAACGATCAGTCCACTGCGGGACTCTTTCGTTTCCACTCTTAGTTTAGAAGGAACCATTTTTTTCGTGATAGCAACACCCAAAATACGCCTAATGGAGAGAACACCGATTCCATGTCTCCCCAGCACTTACGTAAGCTAAAGTACTTAAAGTGCTACATTAAATGTAGTTTTGAGTTTCTTATAATGTCCAAATATGAAAATTTCAACCGCTTTGAAAATTTATACATAATTAAACATACTACTAAAGAGTTCTGCTATTTGCTACCTGTAGCACTCTGATCACTAATGACGTCACATATAAGCTCTCCATTCTACGACTCGGTAGCAGAAACGCAGCATCTTTTTAAAAGCAATAGAGATAAAAGCTGATTTCTCGAAAACAGCAAAGTCGAAGTAGCATGAAAAAGAAGTAAATATAAACAATAAAGTATGGCCGGAAAGAAATTTGAAAAAGGAAAAAATCGGGCTACAAGTTTGTAATTTTTAAAATTTTCACTTAAATTTAATAAATATGATTTGAGTTTTAAAAAGAATTTAACTTAAAAAAATTAAATTAAAAACTACGCCATTTATACGTTGCTAAAGGGCTGTAAAAAAATCGCCAAACTATTATTGACGCTTAATTAATTTAGGTTTTACTACTGAGTTAGTGATATAGAGACCTAATGTAGGATTATAGTTAAAGTGGTGATAGGCTCTTTACCACCCCCGAAGCAATTAATTACCAGAAATATTTAGCTACATAGTTCGCTTTAACTTAGAAATTTATCATTACGACAGTAGGATTATCTTTAAGCGCAATACTGTTTCACCAAAATAGACGGAAGCAAAGCATATACTAGTAACTTTTATATTTTATGTCATAGACGAATATGTTATAGATGAATCATTTAATCAATCAGCGAAAAATGATTAATATAATTATCAAGATATCCAGGGGGCCCCATCAGGGGGAAGGTGGGAGCATGATGCGCCCACTTAAAGCTTGGGGGGGGGAATTTTTACACTAAATAAAACGAATAGTTTAGGGGGGAATTTAGAATTTGCCCAAGAGCTTTGGGGGGGCCACTGAAGATATCATTGTAGTTGGAAATTCTGGTAGTTTATGTTAAAAATGAACTGATAATACTCTGATTTAGCCAAATTTTATTTTTCCCAAGTAATAGAGAAATAAGAGTCAAAATATAAATTGTAGTTAGGCCAAAATATTTTTATAAACATCGTACCATTATCATGCTATGTATGTTTAATGAGCTCATTTATAGTGGGGGGTCAAAATCATTCTAGATTAAATTTATGAGTCCAGAAATGGGAGAGTCGTAGAGCATAAATTTTGCTAACACTCTAAATATAAAAGTATTCTGGAAAGTCTTGAAGCTATCAAAATAGAATCTAGTTTTGTTTGATTTATACAAATTAATGTTCTTTAAATAAACAAATTAAACTCCCAACTCACTAGCAGTAGAACTTAAGCCAATGTTTGTAAAATATTAAACACTAAGCAAAATTTTTTGTAACGTCCAAAAAATATGGCTTAACGGAATTTTTATAATCTTGAAATTTATATAATAAACATTTAAAACATTGATTGAATTCATATAATAAACTACCAGACATAATAAAAGTCATCAAAATCCAACAAAGTATACCTTGGACACTTATTTAGATCAGTGAATAAAAATCCCATTAAGCAGTTTATCTTCAACGAGTCAGATGTCTCTAGAAAAAAGATAAGACCTCCAGTCAGAATGCTTGATCATTTTGCACATTGTTGTTTCTTTTTAAATCATTATCCTTTACTAATACCGCCTGATATTTAAAACTTATCTTTGTTTTTACAGGCTCTCTTCCGCCGTCAATTTTAAAACTTAGTGACAAAATAGGTCTGAGGGTATGTAATGCTTGATAAATTTTGTGTATTTTAATGTTTATTTTTGTAATGAAATAATAATTTTTCTGCAAATAAATATCCTTTTGTCCATTATTTATCTTAGTACAAAAATCATATTCTAGTGAATCAACTGAATTCATATGAAAAAGTGTATATTATAATGAAAATGTTCAAGATTTTTGTTACAATTGTAAAATTTTTTATAAAACTCTAAAGGCTGCGTGTGTAGAATTCTGACTTACAGTTTGCATTTTTCTCCTACTCTCTCTTATGTTGTTTGATACAGAAACTGCGACTGAGAAGAAAAAAATATTTTCAAAGATTTTCTTGTTTGTGTTTAAAACTTTTAATTTTGTTGTATGCACTAATATTTAATCATGATTTTTCTAACATTTTAATAAATCACAATTTTAATAAGCAATAATAAAAGTAAGACTTACTTGATAAAAATAATACATAAAATAATTTAAAAATAAAGCATACTTGATATTATTAGACAACAGAGACATATCTATGGAAAGTAAATCTCGAAATGGTTCCTAAAATATTTATATTCACTCTTTTTTTATATACAATATGAAATAAAAACATCGTTTGAACATAGGTTCACAATATTGTGAATTGTTAATCCGGGGATCATTTATCCTCTGCATTCTGGCCATTCTTTTATATGTTTTTTTTTTAATTCTACCCTAACTAATAATATAAAAAAATTGAAATTTTTCAGTAGGAAAAAAAAAAATGATGTTTATTGATTTTGCACCTTTTCTACATAATGCGCCTATAGCATTTGCCATGCTAACTATACCCTAATTACACCACTGTTAAAAAATTGTATGTGATAGATATTGCTATTTATTATTCAAGTTGTGTGCAATCATTGACAGTTAATTATTATTAAAATTTATTTGAATCTGTATTATTGACACTAGAAATCAAGTGGGTGGCATATAAATTATGATAAGAATAGTTTATCTGTCTAATAGTTGTAACGAAAATGATGTAACAGGAAAATGAGTTTGCCCTATTTTGAATAAAATAAAATAAAATTCCAAATCAACAAGCTCTTCATCAATCAACAAGCAATTTTCAAATTTAACCTGTATCATTATTTTGCATTTGTGAAATTAGATGGTTGTATATTTATAATTTAACTGAAATGCTGTCTGATATCTTAATTTGAAAATGGAAGTTCCAAAAATAAATAGCCTTTCTTATGTATTCTATTTCTGTTTGCAGAAAGTGCCAGATGATTATATTAAATCTTTTTTGAAGGAAATATTGCCAAACTCTTCTTACAAATTAGATGATTACAAACAATATATTTTTAGTTTTGATAAATTTAAGAAAAGAAACAAAGCTATTCAACGGAAGAAAAGAAAAACTTTATTGAATGCGCATGAACAACGTGAATTGGCCATTTTTAAATTGGATCCCAATGCAACAAAGTAAGTAATTTACATTATGATATTTCAAATAAGCACAATACTAAAAATACAGCTAATAAAAATGTTAAAGATAATCTAGCTTCCTAATTACAATTTATTATATATTATAAAGAAGCTAGAAAGCAAGAAATTTAAAACAATGATAGAATCTTAATGATAGAATCTTTAAGGGGAATTTAAATTGACATCTTGGTAAACAAGCAATTGTATCCAGTTATCTTAAGCTAAATAATTAATTGTTACAAAGAGATGGTTGTCATTGTTTTTTCTTGTTGATTGATAATATATAAGTCAACAAAGTTTTGCAAATTCAGCTACATTGTGTGGGTTATCAATTACACTATTTTCTTTGTTAAATAAAAGATCAGATTCACACAGTTATGTACTGTACCTATGTTTCTCAAAATGATAATTACTACTGTATGCAACCGTAATTGGTAATTGTTTGTTTCTATTTTTAAAGTCTTAAAAGTTTTATTATGCATGGTGTTTTGCTATCAATCCACAACTTCAATACAGTAACAGAGTTTTGGTTTGCAGTTCTTTTATATATATATTGATTGTTGCTTTATCAATAATCTTTTCCATTGTGTGACAGTTTAAAAAGGTTAAATTGCAACTTAATTTAAATAAATCAAAATAATTTAACTTTTAAAATACTTTTTTTTTAATTAATTTTTGATTCATTGTTATTATAATCTAAAATATTTGATTGTACATTTCTTTTAATTTAGATTCCAGAACTTCATTCCTATTAATGAATTATGGAAGCAGTATATGAAAAATATGTTGGAATTAAAAGAGTAAGTTTATTATTCATTAACTATTAATAAATTGATACATGTCTTTTTTATAGTGTAAAAAATACATGACTGTAAAAAATGGTAGGTAAATAGAAAATAATAATATTAAATAAAATAAGAAATTAAAGTTAGCCTAACAGATTGCATAACTTGTTCTCTTACACCATACTCCCTAACCATGCACAGAGCCTGGCTAAGGCAGGTGATAATAAAGATAACTTATTTCTTTATCTACTTCAATGGAACAGGTATCAAATAAAAAGTTTCTTACCTTGTTCTTCTACCCGGGTCGGTACGTACCTAAATAAATCAAAAAGAGACTCCTTCGAATTTATTTTTCAAGAAATATTTTTAGCTCTTGTATAGTAAATCAAAATTACCATAATAAAACTAAATTATCTGAGTTTATGAAATAGATGTAAATTCATAGCTTATTTTCTGTACATCTTATATTTTTTATGCTTTGTAATTTTTAGTTACTTTTTTTTAAACTTTTTTTAAGAAGTATTTTATTTTGTATGAAGATTTTTTAAAAAAAAGGTGTGAAGAAACATTTATTCCCAGTTGACAGAGCTGTCTTTATTTCATTATCCCCTTAGGGATGAGCGATGACAGTTGTCAGAAAGCAAAAAGGAGAAAATCTAAAAATATGACCCCCCAAGCATTAAATTATAGTTTTAATCTTACATAAACAGTAAATTAAAAAAAAAAAAACTGTTTGTAGTTTTATCAAATATCAGATGTGAACCTGAAAATTCACCAATGCAAACTTTGTAAACAATAGCATATGAATAAAAGTTTTAAAATTTGGAAACATTTACAAAAAAGAGCTACATTTAGAGATTTTTCAAAATTGGAAAGAAAAAAAGACTACTTTTCTACAGTTCAATAAAGAGTAAAAAATATAAATATTTTCTTATCCCATTTCTAAAATTAGATTTTAGTATTTTTTAAAATGCTGGTACTCATCTTGTGAATGAATAAATTTGTAACTTATATAATATGGCAAAACGTACACATCTTACGGTTGAATAAATTTGTAGCTTTTATAATAATCTGTGGATAATTGCTTTATGGATCAAATTTTAAAATAAAACAAGGAATTTGGTATGATTTATTCCTTCATTCTTACTTAAATGCAATCAAAGTTGTAAAATACTTGTTATCAAAATTTATATTACAGTGTCCTTTTATATATTGGTTATGAATGTTCAATGTCTGTTTCTTTTATACACAACCCTGTCAAGTTCTTTCTATATATTTTTTACAATTCGCATTTTTCCTTCTATATTTACCAGTTTACTTCTTTTTATGAGATTTTATAAATGATCTTGTTTATGAACCATTATTCCTTAAAACACTCAAAGTATTTTGTATTGAAAACTATTGGCAGTATAAATCTACAAAACAAACTATTTACTATTGTGTTATTGTCATTTTCATGTATTTTTGAACATAAGAGTTTTCTCAGTTTTGAAGGCATAAAGTTTTAAAATTGCGTCATTTTTTAATGCAAATTTAATACTTCCTGTGTTTAACCGTGATGGAAGTATATTTTTTCTTATGAAAAATTATTTTATATTTTGCAGATCTTTACCTAGTGATTTATCCAATGTACATATCAAACTTGCTAAAGCTGATTATCATGGATGTATGATAGTAGTAGCATCATCTATTTGCCCACATTATGTTGGTATTCGTGGTATTGTGATACAAGAAACAAAAAATGTTTTCAGGATTATTACACCAGAAGATAAAGTAAAAAGTAAGTTTCTTCTTTTAATTTTACTATTTAATAACATATATTTTACTACACTTTGTACCTTAATGAATATCTTGTTGCATAGGCACTGCAGATCAGTAAAAATCAAAATTTTATATCTTGCGTACCATCTACACACAAGCTTATAAAACTTTCACAGAGCTCATTCTAGGCAGGAAAAAGGGTAGGATGCAAAAGTTTAAAAAAAAGGCATTATTATTCTAAAAAGGCAATAATTTCTTTCTATGGGCTTTACAGGTTCTATTAAATTTCATTGTCAATTAGTAAAAGAATTTTTTTTTAACTTTACTAAAAGTAGCAAAGCAATCATATTACAGTACAGAACCCGTTATCCGGAAATCGGAAAACCAAAAAACCGGAACGAAATTCGATAAATTTTCCCGTCATTTTTTTAAAAAAAATTTTTTTTTCCTCTTAAGATTTTAGGATTTTTCTTTCTTTTTTGAAAGATTTTCACCTTACTATCATTTTGGAAATAATCATTAGTGTATTACTTCATCGTTTCTTCTTCTTTTTAAGATTATTTCCAAAAAAAAATTTTTTTTTTTTAGTTGGGTTAAACAATAAAAAAACGGCTTTGTGTAGCGATTCAGAAAACCGGAAAAATCAGTTATCCGGAATAGTGATGGTCCCGATCGTTCCGGATAATCGGTTCCCTACTGTAATTACTAATTTTTATTAATAAATTTACATATATATCGAGTTAATGAGCTAATTAGCTTAGTAATTTATTTAAAATGCATGCATATATTAATAAAATAATAAATGTAGGCTTTTAAGTGTGTGTAGTTATGATTTAATAATTAAAATGATTAATAATAATTATGATTTAATGATAGTGGAAGTAACTGCAAACTTTCAAAGACAAATGCAGCAAGGGGATGTGATGGCTATTTTTCCTTTCCCATATAAATCTATGTATTGACAGCAATGACAAACTAAATAAAAAGAGTTAAAAACAACAAAAGTTTAAGAAAACCATTGTAGAGTTTGGGGAAAAAATAAAGGGTTAAGGACAGAAAGGGCAAAAAGGGTATGGAGTCTATTACATCAAGGCACTAATTTACTTCAGGGGCAACAAGGTGGATTCTTTTGACTAAAAGGGCAGCAGGGTGCTGCGCCCTGTTTGCCCTGCCTAGAATGAGCTCTGACTTTCATGTACCATTTAAACTTTTAACTTTTTCCAAATATAGTTTTTTTTTAATAAAGAAAAATTTACTGAATGTTTATAAATGAATGGCAAGCTTCTAAATTAAAACCAAATAAAATATATATCTACAAGGTAAATATTTTTATTTTATAAGTTCAATTTTAGTTTATACTGTTTTTATGTTGTGCAATGATACAAGGGTCATTTCATCACTGAATGTGACCACAATAGAATACCACATGAGACAGTATGTGCCACACAAATATAAAGCTACCTTGGTTTTGTGCCATAAAAGGACAGAAAATTAATCAATGGGAACAAAACATGAATATTAACAAATTGTGCATATAAATATATTATATGTATGTATACATATTGTGTATGTAATTGTGTGTATACATATTCATAAACAGTAACTCACTTTTTGCTTCTCCTTGACACAAAAAAATTTTGAATATAAAAAAGAAGGAAAAAAGTTTCCCTTTGAAATAAACCTACTTCTGTAATATCCTCCAGATTTCAATATGATTTGAAATATACCATTTACCAATTGAAAGAAAGCAGTAGCACCTATATTGTCCCAGGTTTTAATGATGACATACACAGTCCTACTAAGGTCACCCCCTCTCGTTTTCTAGGGAATCGAGCTCAGGGAAAAAGGCAGGCTATCCCATGACATGCACCTTAATATCCACACACCATATCAGTGAACGTTTTCACAACATGAGTTTAGGCATTGTATAGTTAGAAAATTCAATTTGGGTCACCGAGTTGGATTTTTTAACAACTTAGGTCACCAATAATCTCTACAAATAACAGTAAATGAGATTCTAGAACTTTTTTTCTTCTTTGTATGCGTTTGTAATCTGAAGCTTTCAGGCTATTCAGTGGAGAAACGAAATTAAGTTAGCCAAAACCTTCCGATACCAATAATGAGCCCTCACATTAGAGAAGATTTCCCCATTTTTCTCATATACTGTTTTATTTTATTTATTGTAAAAACAAAGATGAGTATAAAAAAAAAATTTTGAATTGTCCAAATAGTTGTGTGTGCAATGTCATGAGAAAACAAGCAAATTTCCTCGCTGTTATACAGCAAGATAGTCTTATTAATAGTGCGGGAAGTTTTGGCTATGGTGGTAAACTTAATTTGAATTTTCTTCCTGGCACATGAAGGCTACTGCACACTAAAAATTCTAGAAACTTGTTTATTGCCATTTACAGAGATAATTGATGGCCCATGTTAGATATTCCAGCAAAACAATGACTCCATTCATGTTCCAGAATCTTTACTGGTTTGTTTTTTGGTTAGTAAGGAGCATGTATGAAACCTGCCCTTCTACCGAATCCCCAAGAAAACATCCTCAGTAAGGCTGTATATATGCCTAAGATAGGCTGCTATCGTTAAAACCTGGGATAATACTTGATATGCTAATGCCGTCCAGGAATCGGTAAATGGTATGCAATGTCATATATATAGTGGATATATCTCGGTAGTGGGACACTTTTTTCCTTTTTTTTTTTACATATTCGAAACTTTTTTCTCCCTAGGAGGGGCAGAAAGTAAGTTTCTCTTAGTAAATATGTATAATATTTATGCATTGTTTCTATTGTGCCCAATTAGAGTACAAAATCAATGTGGTTTTATTAGGTTAGGACACACTGTAGTATCGAAAACATCTTTTTGTACACTATTGAATAAATTTGATATCAACTAAATGCTTATTAATGAAATAAAATTATGGCTTTGTATATTAATATTTCCCAAATCATTATTCATATTTGCGGTTACAGTTTTAAAAATCGAGTTAATAAATAATTTTTACCAATAATATTTTTTAAAAGTTAATAGTAGAACATTGAACTTTTCTTAATACTGTGCTGAAGTTTGATGCACAGCATAATAACTTACCAACTCTTCTATGCTAGTTCAGTGTATACTTGGGTCTTCACAGTTGATCCAGAAATAAATTGAAATATTGATAAATTTTTTTAAAAAAAGGTGTTCCTCTGAAGATTTTTAGCTTAGAAATCCTAATTAACCAAATTATTACTTTTTTAGTAAAAAATATCATTTTATGAATTTTGAAAAAAATATTAAATGGCATTTTTGTGGCTTATAAATAATAGAAATATTTAAAAATTTTGAATAATTAGCATACATCCAATTAATTTAAATTTTATTTATTACATTGATAAATTGTATTGATAAATTTTATTTTTATTGGTAAATTTTATTTATTAATTTTTAATGTTAAAAATTGTTTTTAAAACTTCGGTTACTTATTGACATTTAAGATTTATTTTACAAACAGAACAAAAAAGATAAACTGTTTTCTAAATACTAAATGAAACAGAATATACAAAAAAACATTTTTTTAATGAGCTTATTATTAGTGTCAGGTTCTGGCAGCACACAATAGAAGTGATTTCATTTGTGCCAACATTAATTATATATACATTTAAAATGTCAGTTCTAATGCTAAGTCAAAAGTTGAGATATCTAGTTAGTCTACTAATTTGCCACCTATCGGCTATGTTTTGGAACTAAAATTTATTTCTCGTTGGTCTATAAGATATATACTCACCAAATCAAAATACTTAAAGAATTCTTTAAGCATATCATCTTAAACAGGGATATTTTAAATTGGATTTACTCTTTTTATATTAATTTAGTAATGGACTACATAGTGACTTTTGATTATACAGGGTAAAGTTTTTGAATTTTATTAAAGAATATAGCTTCAGCATAAATTAAATACCTCATTTATTATACATAACATACAAAGATTAATAATAATGCTAATACCAAATATAAAAATTTGCACAAAACAACAAATCTTTAAAAAATGTTTTATGCATAATCATGGAAGTCAAAATTGGAAATAACATAAGCACTTACATTTAGCGAAGTAAAAAATATGTATATTAATCTTAATCTAAAGAAGATTTTTTTAAACCATTATTTATAATTACTTAAACTATAAACACTCAACACATGGCAGTACTGGCAACAGCATCATCTGTTGAGAAATACGAAGTATTTTTGCCATTAGCGGATATTTTATTGCCAAAATTTTAAATTTCTTCAATAAATTCAGAGAAATTTGAGAATATACGGGATAATAGGACAGAGTCGCAAAATACGGGTGTCTTTGTTAAAAAACAGGAGACTTGGCAGGTATGCTATTGTAGGTTTTCAGATTAAATACAAGAACTAGAATTAGTATACAAAGTGTTCCATAAATTTTGCAACAAACTTCTAGGGGAATTTGCACAACCCATAAGGATAAAGAATTACCAAAGAAATTATGACCATAAAAGTCATCTTATGCTGCTAGGGGCACTTTCCTATTATGGAGTCGTCGACAAATCATTAGGTTAAGATAAAGCACTTAATACTATACCTATTTAAAAGCAGTTTTTGACAATAATTTAGATAAATAAAAGTACCTGATGTTCAAAAGCACACTATGTAACAGTTCATAATAGGAAAGTGCCTTTAGCGGCATACGATAACATTTACTGCCCTGGTTTCCTAGGTAATTCTTAATCCTTATGATGTGCCTAGAAGTTTGTCCAAACATATACGGAACACTCTGTATTACCGTTCTTCAATGATTTGTTTATAATTCATTGCTTGTGAGAGATACAAAAACTTACTAGCATTCATGTAAAATGGTTATATATACAAATAGTTTCCCATTAAATAAATTTTGGATGCATGCATTTCTTGCCAACAAGTGAATGTTTTCTAATGATATCTTGACTTTTTTTTTCCCCATTTTAGCTGTACCGAAAAAAGGTAGCATCTTTTGTTTCACATTAGGAGAAAATGTATTCAAAATTTATGGTGACAATTTTATGAAACTACCATATGAAAGAATGAAGAAGTTTAAAAGACAATTTGTTGTAGACCCTTAGTCCTAATAAAATTTGTATAATTATTAAATGACTTTTTATTTTTCAATTTACAATTTTAGAAAAATACTTACATATAAGCCTGAATATAATGTTATGTCAACCCTTTTCAGTAATTTTCAATTTTATCTGACACTAATTACCAGAATTGTGCAAACTTAGCAGTTTAGCTTCTATAAACTATTATAAAATCAAAGTAAAATAGGCATGATTGAATCAAAAATAAGTCTAATCAACATTAACTTTCTTTTCATAGGAATGTCCCCTTCTTATTTAAAAATTATTCAACACTGTTTAAACTGCTGAAAATTTGTAGCAAGATCTGTATTCAAATTTTTTTTTCTAATCACATATTATTAATTACAGTGTTCATTGGTATCAGTGAAAAATTCTTAAAATTTTCAACTTTCACTACTAAAATTGTTTCTGCTACAAAAAAAAATTACAATGAGTACACTAAATTAGATTCATAGAATTGCATATAAATGACTAATTTTTTTTATGAAAATTGAAATAAAAGTGAAAATTGAATGCATTCAGTATAGTTTTAAAAATCACTGAATCCAATTCCATTTAAAACTAGTATGATGAATAATTTTAATTAGGTGAACATTTAGATGCCAGTTGCAAATGTATTATTAAAAGATGATAAAAAAATACATATAAATATGAATATATAAAATATACATATAAATAAGATGTTTAAAAGATACATATAAATATGGTAATAAAAATATGACATACTTATTCCAAAAAGTATTTCATCAGGTAAACAGAATCTAGTAGAGTCTTAATAATTCAAGGTGTGTCAGAAATGTGAAAAAAATTTAAAAAGAAAGTTCTACTACATAAATATTGAGATGCCACTTATTGCTTATTTGATACATATAATCTATCTATAACTTAAATGATAGATTAGAAAATATGTTCCTATTAATAAACATGAATTGATTTAGGTTAAGGAAAAGTGGTAAAATATCAGACTTTTAATAATTCACTTTGTTACCTGCAAACAACATTCAGTTATTGATAACATCACATATTGAAACATTGAGTGCTTAAAGTTAAAAAAAATTATTAGTCATGCAAAAAACATTGCAGTTTCAAGTGCATTTAAGCAAGTAAAGTAACTGGCTGTTACAAAGTAATTCACCATCTTAATTGTAAAAATCATTTAAACATTGAAAATGTAAATGTTTTTATACAGAAAATTATTTTTCTCACAAAAAACACTGTAGCTCTAAATGCATTTTATAATAAAACAGCTGTTGCTCTAGTGAGGGAACACTGCTAGAAGCAGAATGTCAGAACAAAAAAAGTACTATAAAAAAATTCCATTGAACAAAATTAAAGACTAATTCAATTTATTCACACTAAAACTCATTGTTTCTTCTTATTGCATGAATTCAATGCTTAAAATATATTCATTTAATAAAAGAAAAGTCCTTATTAAATTTTTTAGTAATCCAAATTGGGTCCTGATTATCAAGACTCTACTATATGACACAGAAACAAACATATTCTACTTTTTTTAAGCACAAAAGTTTTGTTAGCATTTTTCAGCAATAATAAAACTGTCGCTCTCATTTAAATTATTTTCTTTTTCAGTTTCCACTCCAATTATAAGACTGTCATCCTCATTAAGAGGAATTACGTTTTCAATCGATTCCAATGAAGTGTGCAGTCTGTTTTCATCGAGGTTAGATTTATCAGGAGTTTTTGTTGGAGTTGAAATGAGTAAACTATCACCTGTACTATGATTGTGTAAAACTGGAGGAGTGCTTATTCGTTCAGTATTTTGTGAAATCTTTTGAAGAGAATTTCGAGGTGTTCCTTGAGTAGTTCGAGTTTCATTTTCTTTCTCGGGTGATTTGAAAGTCACTCGAGTTGCTCGTCCATTTTTCGAAGTTTCATTTACATTGTTAGTTTTTCTACCTTTTGTTAATTCAGATATAGAATCACTCTCACCTGTTTCAGTTGGAGGACTGAGATATACATTTTTGGTGCGATTGTTTGTTTTATAAATTCCTACCAAATGATCAGCCAGCAAAAACATGTTTTCTCTCAAAGATATAACAATAAATTGAGCATTTTTTGTACGATCCTGCAGAAGAAGAAAAAAAAACATGTATATTTTTAACAAATAATTACATGGATAAAGTATTTTCTGTTATTAAAAATACGTACTTTAATATATGATCCTATGATGGATACATTTCGAAAATCCAAAGCGGCATCGATTTCATCCATCACGAAAAATGGAGTTGTTCTATAATAATGTAATGCAAACACTAGAGATAAAGAACTAAGAGTTTTTTCTCCACCAGATAGATTGCGAATCATTTTCCAGGATTTTCTTAGTGGTCGAACACTGGAAAAAATTTTCAATTTAGTTTTGATCACATAGTTGAAAAATCTTTAACTTAATCTTTCATAGAAATTCAAATTAATGACTTCCTACAACATGCAGAATAAGAAATATTAGATCCTGAATAGTTTTTAACTGATTTTTTTTACATACTGAAATTCAATTTTCTTAATTTGAAGTTAATCAAGTAAAGGTGATATAATAAATTAAGATTATAAGTTAATAAATTGAAGGTGACAACATTTTGAATTATAAAATTAAACACAAATAAAAAAGATTATTTTATCTGCATTCTTATCAATAAATTCGAATTTTCGACTTATATATATAGCAGCAATCTAGAAGACATAGTCCCAACAATACACTTAAAAAAATTAGAGCCAATTTACAAATGTTCATTGAAACTCTTCCACCAAGGAAATAACAAAAAGCCACAGTTTGATTGCTTTAAACCTATGTAAAGCTTTAATGTTAAACTATATATACTATCTTGCTGAAAGAATTGTCCAAGTTTAAAAAAATAAATAGCTTAATAAATATAGCTTGGATAAATAGCTTAAAAAATGATCACGGACTGACGTGTCACTGTAGCCAACTAACAATAGTTGTGATTATCATTCTATTTTCTAAGTAATTGAGACTATAAAACGCACATAAAGCCAATTGAAAAAAAGAGAAACTCTAATAAGTACCAACCTGTATTCTATTCCTTCTGAAAATGGATCAAGTGAATCAACAAGCTCTAATTCTGCATCACCTCCCAAAGTCATCATTTGATAAAGCTCTTTAACTTTTAATGTAATAATGTTAAAGCCTCTCATGAATTCTTGCATTCTAAATTTGCGCAGAGTTTCGTAATGTTGTCTGAAGTGATCTCGCTCAGCAACTGCCATTTCCAAATCCTTCAGTTTCGCCCTATACATTTCTTCCTAAATAATTTTAAATATATACAGTGTGAGAGTAATTAAAATGTGCCTATATTCACAGAATACTTAAATTTGAAGTTTGTCAAAGTTTTAGGCACAAGTGTTATATTTTTAAGGAAGCCAACATGGAAAATTATAGAAAACTTAAACGGAAAAGTTTTCATTCAATAATGAAGTCAATGTTCACTATCTTTACACTTAAAACAATATTTTCCATTCAAATAATTTGTAATAATAATATATATATTTAACTTTAATCTGGTTCTCAGGCGTTAATCACAAGCATTTACACAAATCCAGACCCTTGCTGTGCTTTCAACTTCACTTATTAACATACATGAATTGCATCAATAAGTAAAATCACTAATTTTTTTGATCTTGCGATTTAAGAAATCATTGAAATTATATTATGACAAAATATTCACACATATATAAGTAGTGAAATATTCTCAAAAATTTTTACTTTTAATGTTGTTGTTTTTTTTTAAGTAAGTTACATATCAACTAAGCTACACAATGAGATAAAACAAAGAATTTTATTTTAGCACTTTCATGAATAAACCAAACAGTTAATTTAGAATGAAAAGAGAAAATACCTTTTTCTTAAACTCCTCTATAGCTCTTAAATCAGGATTCATTTCTTTAACTCTGCTTTGAAGCTCACCAATTTTATAGTTCATTTTGTTAACATTAACTTCATCCAGTTCTTCAGATGTTAAAACAGGTAATTCAGTTGATTCATCCTCAATTTGCTGCAACTCAAGTTTTGACAGCTACAAGAAAGAAATAGAATTTTTTTTAAAAATGTTCACAAAGCATTACAATCTAATCTTTGTAGCCAAAAATTGATAGCTGGTGACAGGTAAATGTATACATTTGCAATGTTTAAATCTAATTTAGACAAATTTACTTTTCATGTGAAGTCTTCCTTATTGTAAAATAAGAATTTGTAGCTGGTGTAGGAAAGCAGATTATTTCTCCCATAGATGTTGATTACCATCTATTAAAGAAGAAATGGTTGTTTGTGGAAAGCAGTGCTTAAAATATATTGATGAAGATTAATGTAGCGTATAACAAAATTTTTACCCAATTGTTCATTTTCCTTCTCACAACGAAGAAAACATATATATTCAAGAAGCAAATTATTTAAATGACAAGTAAAATGGGATTAATAACAAAAACAATAAAGTTATTAATTTTGAAAATGGCCTTCAAGATGTGACTGCCAGGGTAAGCCCTACGGGACATCTTTGTCCATTAAGAAATCAAATATGCTAGTAACATGTATACATTAGAATAGTTTTTGCAAGAAAAGTAAAGGAATCCATGTTTTGGCTATTAATTGCTTTAAATTATTGCTTTTTATTAGCCTTAATTATAATAAAATCTAAACATTTAATAACCATATAACAGTTTTTGAATTTTATAGAAATGTACAATATAAGGTAATTGTAGAGGGAATCCCTAAAATTAAATTTTATTCTACCCTCAATTCCAGATTTTGGTATAAAAAGATTGCCGATTATATTAATACTTTTTGTTTATTAAGAAAAGGATTAAATGAAATAATAATTTAGTTTTTAAATGTCAGGAAATATATTATATATATATATATATTTATATANACAATTCATATATTATTAAATAAAATTAGATTAATAATTAAATAACCTAATAATTTTAACCTAATAAACCAATTATAAAAAATAAATCTATTTCAGAACTGTCCATAAAATTTTATTCAGTCTCTGGTAGTTATCAAACAGCAATAACTAATCATTTGGCAAAAAAATAACAGTAGAAACTTATTTGCTCAAGAAATAGGTTAGTTCACCTAAGAACCAGTACAAAAATCGCTCTTAAATATTCAATAAAAATTACCCTTGAGATGTATACTAAAAACTATTTATTTTCATTATTTAAAAAAAAAAATTTATCTAATTTTTTATGTCTTAACTCCTTATTTAATACAGGAAAGTAGAGTTGATACAGGAAATTTCTGTAAATAGATTTTAAAAGTAGATTAAAGGAAGAAAAAAAAATATTTTTAATGATAAAAATAATAGGCATGTTGTAAACGAATCACTAATTTAGATAATTTAAAAGTTATTGATTTTGAAAAAGGTGCTGAAAAAGAAAGACATACTTTAACATAAACTAAAATAAACACAATTGGTAAAGGTAAAATAGCTGAGTCACTAATAAAGATATTTTTTCCTTTTCTGTTCACCATTCTAAAAATTCTATGGTTAATGAACTATACATCGAATTAAATTTATTTTAAATAAACGAAACAGAGTTACTTGGAACAACTAACCTTCATCACACAAGATTTGATTTCATCTTTTAAAAATATTAAATTAGTACATGACCCCAACACTCCCTTATAAAATTTCATCATAGAAAAATTTTGAGTTTTTTTTGTTTTCTTTATCATACAAATCAAGGGTCTTAAAAATTCTGAAACAACAAATTGATTAGAACAGATAAGATACTTTGATAAATTTTCCACATTTTGTGAATGATTCCCCAGGTCAACATATTACACTTTAGAATTGTTAATATGTCTTATGGTGGAAATATGGGGAAAAAAGCAGAATTTCACACATATGCGGAACAGTGGCCTGTCTTAAGGATCTCTGTTAGAAAAGAAAGGCATTTCTGCCACCAGATTAATTAAACTTTTCTTACGTGATATAAATACACTTTAAAAAGTCATAAAACTTATAAAAAACATACTAATTTTAAATTTAGAAAAATTCTCTAGACACAATGTTTATTCATCAGTCTTACAGTTAGTAAAAAAAAAAAAAACATTTCATTATCTTAGTAAATAACGTTTTTGATTGATTAAGAATATATTTAAAATGCAGTACTTAAAAGAAAAAAAATTATAAATTTTAATGTATTCTAAATTTCAAGTTAAAAAGAGTCCAGAGTAATAAGTCATATCTTTGAACAGAAACAAAAGAATCATAAATGCATTTTTATTGTTCATGACTCTAATCCACATGAGACAATTTCTTTAACTCTATAAAGATAATTTCTTTATTTATTTTTTACTTTTTTGCGATTAAGTTTTGAAATAAACAAGCAATGTCTGAGGAGCTAACAAAATTCATGTAATAAGATGAGTATAAATAAATGTATCTATTTTTATATTAATTATATCTATTGCCAACAATTGTTGACATTTTATTTATCTCTAAGTGGCTCAACTAATTTGTGTAAATGACCTGATGATGAAGTGATGATGTTATTACTTAAGCTAAAATCGCTTTTACATATGAACTTATGATTTTTTTTATTAAATAAAAATTGGTAGAGAAATTTCTGCCTTTTTGAGAATGAGCGTTATAAAAATGAAAAGAAATAACATAAAACAAATAATTTAGTGTGAGATGACTCTTTTGCTGGTATCTATAAACAATTTTTGTTTAATTTCATATAGGTTAATCATAACATGAAGCAGTGTTTCATGCTCAAAGTTATAAGGGTAAAGAAAAAAATTTTAAAATGCAACAATTTGTAAATAAGGGAATTACATCATTGTTAAAATTTTTAAAATGATATATTACACAATATAAAAAAAAGAAATCACCTGTGATTTGAAACCTTTAATTCGACCTTCATTTGTTTTTATTTCTATATCAGTTAATTTAACCTGATTTTTTAGATCTAGAATTTCACTTTTGACTTGAGTAACAGCTTTAGTGAGACTTTTGATTTCCACAGATACTTTCATTTTCAGTTCTTCTTGCTCCCTTAATGCTTCCTATAAATATTTTAAAATAATATCATTAAATAATTAAGACATTATTTAAAAGAAACGTTAAAAATATGAAGAGTAGCTATTAAATGAAGGCATAAGGGAATGAAAGATATGATCTATCATCAACCGAAATTAGCTTTGTTGAATACAAATGGGACATAAATTAGCCCTGTTTCAAAACACTGACAGTTTGGCATGAGTTACTTAGTTGAGATTGTTGAATACTAATGTTATCATGTATTAATTATACTTTCTTCATCCACCCCTTAAAATCAACTAGCTTACTCGAAAACAAAGAAACACTTTAGCTTTTATTAAAACTATTTAAAATAACTAATTTAACTGAAATATGCAATGATACAAAGAACAATTTAGAATTACAATTTTTAAAAACATGGAAATATATTTTTGAGAGTTTAATTTGAGTATATAATACGATTGCATCGTCAAATGCAATTAGTGAATTTTAAAATTCTTTTATAATAAAAATTAAACACAAGGAATGAAAAATTAAATTCAACTGTATTTAGGTACAACCATTTCAATGTTCAAATAATGTGATATTTGATTTTAAAATTGTGTGAATAAGAATCACGATGTTTGGTTTTAAAATCATGTGAATACGAATCAAGGTGTATGATTTTAAAATCACATGAATACATATTGCGATTTTGAATTCTAAAGAGTGAATAAGAATAGTGATATTTAAACTTAAAAACAAGGGAATACTAATCAAGGTGTTTGATTTTAAAATTACGTTAATACATGTTGCAATTTTTAAGAAGAGTGAATAATAAATAGTTATATTTAAATTTAAAAACAAGGAAATACATATCATGCTGTTTGATTTTCAAATTGTGTGATTTTTAATTGTGAATTTTTAAATTGCGTGATTTTTAACCGTTGATTTTCAAATTTTGTGAAAATGAATCACAACGTGTTTCTTTTAAATCTCATAAGTCTATGCTTGATAAAATCGTGTGAATATGAATCAGGATGTTTGATTTATTTAAAATCTCATGAATACAAATCTCGCTATTGGATTTTTAAATTAAATTATTACGAATCACGATATGTGATTACTTTTACAGTAGTTTAGTGATTAAAACTAAAAATGGAACTACAGTATATATACTTATTGTAAGTGATGCTTTCCAAGAGTGAAGCTTATCAATTAGATGATGTGGCATATATCTACCAAATATTTATCTTACAAGTAAATTTATAAGCAGAAGAATTTTGGGTAGCAATTTTGCATAAAAAATAGTGCGTGGAGTCCCTCCGAACGGTAGAAGTGAAACTTCGTAATGTGGATGATAGATGTGTAATGTGTAGAAATTGATTTTTAGTGAAATCATATTGTTTCTTTAAGACAAACTTTATTAACATTTCTTACAATTCACAATTGATCACATATTTTAATTATCTTTTTCGAGTGGAGAAATATCCAAATCTATAACATTTACAATGGGATTATGATAATTAAAGTAAGATACGAAATATTTGAGTACTATTTTTTCAATATTTCTTGCAAAAACTGCATTACTTATCCCTCGCAAACTGCATTACTATTCCATGGTAGCGTTAAACGTTTAACGCAACTTTGTTGGAAGTCGCATTAGAAGTTTGACTTCAAAAGTGAATTTAAATATAGACGTATAATATCATCTGTAAAATTCATTTTTATTTAGTCTTGAGGGAAACAATTAATAATGCTGATTAACAAAACTTCTTAACAATATACATAGAATGACATTGAGAAGTAAAAGATATATTCTTATTTTTATAATGGTTAATGTAATTAGAATCTGATAAAAATCACATGAAGCTTTTAGTTTGAATTAAAAAATAAAAAAAACATTCAGTACATTTAAAAACATTACAAGATATTAAATTTAGTTCTCATACCTCTGCAACACTTTTCTTTTGAGTAACTTCAGCTCCTTTTGTTTCCAAGGTTTTTAATTCTTCCTTTAGTGATTCTTTTGCTTTATCACACTTTTCTATTTCTTCCTTCAGTGATGCTATTTTCTCTTCTGCTTTCTTTAAATTTCTAATAAAGTGTGTGTTAGAAGAAGAGTATAATTTAGATTTTTTTTTTAAAAAAATATTATTAAAAAATCAAAAAAGTTAATAGGATAATATAGAATAAAATGCTTGAAAATTTTCTTAATAGAATTATTATACTTCTAGTAAATAAATTAGGCTATAATTAAATTTTATTTTTAAATTAAAAACATCTTGAAAGTCAGTTTCTATCAAAATATCAATACATTTATTTTTTATATAGCAGATCAGGGTTTAAGGTTGATAAGCTGTTAAACAATAACAGTATCAAATAACAGTACGAATAAAATGATGTACAGAACGATACAGAAAATTAACAACATTAAGTCTTTACTCTTTTCAAAGTAATTTGAATATTCAAGTATTTGAATAAACATTTCTAAACAATTTAATCAATATTACAAAAAATATTGAACACTCGTTATTTATCAGCTTTTATTCATTTATGTTATTAGCTTATTAAAATTGCAAAAGTAAAATCCTTGGTAAAGTTAAAACAATATGAATTTTTCAGTTCAGTGAAGCAATTTTCCTTTTAATCATCGTTTTATATGAATTATTATTATGATGATTGTTTTAAGACCCTGAACTGATGCATGAAACTTGAAGTTACTCAGCTATTTTTTCCCTGAAAATTTTTATTTATTTGTTTATTTATTTACATGCTTCACCACAAAACCTATTTAGTAGTTTAATGTTAGACTGAACAGTGTAAACATGCATGAATGTCATTTAACATTATCCCTCTCATCACAATATTGTTCATCTACATGTTAGCAATAATAGGTTTAGTTCATTTTAGTATACAATACTTTTATAACACCATACAGAATAAGATGTGAATCTGTTTCTTTCAATGTTCTTTCGAATCATATTCTCCAGCAATCAAGGCAAGACCCAGTAGACGTAGATTTTGAATTTAACTTTTGAATTGCTTTTTTAAGAAAAATGAAAGAGAAATCAGAAAAATGAATACATAAAGCTTGTAAAACTTCTTTTCCTATTTATGTAAAAATAATTATTTTTCCTTTTTTATGCATTTTATATTTAATTTAATAGTAGGTAAAATCCACAAACAATTTCCATGGTGAACAAAAATAATAATTTACAAACTCAATATTTAGTACTTGTTTACAATTTTCGCAACAATCTTGAATTAGCAAAAACTCAATATTTATAAAAATCTTGACTTAAGAAACGAATTTAAACTAAATATACAATTTAAAAAGTTAGCGAAATGTTGAATTTATTTTTCTAGATCAATATATAAATATATATACACACAAAAATTATAATTATTGCTTGCGGTTATTATGATAGATGACCGACAGTAAACATGGTGCTCTGCCACTTGCTATGTAGATAATTTTAAAGGCATTTACCCATGATTTAAATATTCAATATTTACCCACCAAATAAAAAACTTACTTGTCAGAATTTTTCAGTAAAGCAGAATTTTTGGTAATATTTTGAGTTATTGAAGCTATTTCCTTTGCCAAAGAATCAATTTTCTTTTGAGCGGCCCCATATTTTCCTTTTGTCACGGCCAGAATTTGATCTTGAATGCTTGAAGTAAAATTTTAAAGAAATTAACAAAAGTATGATAAAATTACAAGAAAAATTACATAAAAAATATGATTTATTTAACATTACTAATAAAATAAGAAATTCTAATTATAAAGAACAGAGAAAAGTAAAGCATTTACTAGTTTTACTGGACTACATTTTTAATGTAAGTAAATTAAACAGAAAAAAAAGACCTCAATTTAGAAAATAGTTGATTCAAATGAGATGTTCATCATATGATTTAAATTTTTTTTAAAAAAAGAGAAATGTACCAAAAGTCCTATTGAAAATTATTGCTGATTCATTGAATTAAGTCTTACCTTTTAACTTTATTTTCGACCACAGAGGCTGTGCTTGTAGCTTTAGCATAATCTAGGAAAGAAATAAGATAGGCATTTATTAGATATAAATTTCAATATTTTAAACTATTTTTGAAAGATATGAATTGAAGAAACATAGTCAAAGTAATGAAGCTTAATTGTTAATTGATCAATGCAGCTCTGAATTTGGTAACCAGAATAGTTGTTTTCATTAAAACTGTGGAAAAATAAGGTGGGGATTTTCAAGAAACGAAGACTTGTTGAACAAAAATTGCGTTAACACTTTTTTAATATACAATTTTTTATGGAAAAAAAAAAGAAAATTTATGTTATTGTGGACATTATAATGAATGTTTCAATGTTTTGAACTCCTTATAAATATATAGTTTAAATATCTTTAGAATTATACATTTATAAAATTTCAAAATATTGAAACATTCATTTAGTTGTGAACTCTGTATTAATCATAAAAAATTTATGAATAAACGATATTTTCTCAAATTGTTAATATAGATGCTAAAAATAAAAAAATTCATTTTTTTTTTTTTAAATTACTGCCAAATCAAAAGCTTTTAGATATAATTACAGGAAAGCAGATAATATAAAGAGGGCATAAAAATGAAACGAAAAAAAAGTTAATTTTTTCAACAATTAATCAAAGTATTAAGAACAATAATGAGAAAACCTTAAAATATTTTAAGGTTTACAGACTAAAAACATTTTTTTCACTAAATACAGAAATTGACTGAAACTGACACAACAGTAATTCATTCTAAGAGATGACTTTGAAAAATAAAATCAAGTGTTGTCTTTCAAAATCAGAATTTTATGTATATCTTTATTTTAATAGATATTTGTGCCAATCTTATCTTCCTGTGATTTCATATGAAAAAAATTTTAAGAATATCAACAACAAAAATTATACAATTAAAAATTGCTTTTATATATCTTCGCATAACAATAACTTCAGTATTTAATACGAAATCTTTAAAGAAGTTTTGATAAAACATAAATATTTTTAATGTGTAATTTGTAATCTCTATCTAACCACCCATGAACAAAATGCATTTAATGTCTTGCTAAAATTGCATCATTGATGAACAAAAATCACTACAGCAACCTAACGGCTAAGCAGAACTAAGTAAGCTGGTCTTAAATTTTTATTAGGGGTATTTAAAATAAGAAGAAAGGAATAAAACCAAGATTCATTCAAATTTTGATCTAAACAACAATTCACACCTTTTAAGAGATTTGCCAAAGATTTTTAATTAATTAAAACATAAATATCAAACAATTTGTTATCACAAAGATAAAGCCAATAAAAACATACCAAGAATTTACATTAATTTTAATAAAAGCAGTTGAAAAGAGATATAGGAATAGGAACAAAATCATACTTTCTTGATGCTGAGCAATCTCTTTCTCAAGCTTTTTAACTAGCTTTTTATCAGGGGCAGCAGCAACAATATTCTTCTCTTGGTCAGAAATTTGATGTTTTAAGCTCTTTTCTTGATCAATATAGCCCTAAAAATGCATTCTTATAAATAAAAAACCTTACATGATTAATAAATTTAGTGGTGATTACTTTCCAAACAAATGCAAATTCCTTGAGATTTCTAGAATTAAATTTAAAAAGTTTCACAGTTTAAATTAACGCATTTTACTTATTAAATTTAAAAAATTATATGGATGTGTATATTTATATATATTAAGAATTAATGTATAATTTTTTTTAATTAAAATTGCTAATTTTTTCATGCTAAAATTGTTTATTAATTTTATTCATAAATTTAATGACAATAAACAAATTTTTATTTACAAAATTTACTGATTTTTAATTCTATTAAAAGATCTAACAAGGAATTAATTTTTAAAAAATGATTATAATGTTTTAAGAGATTTAAATTAAAAATAAAAAAAATTCTTCAGTTAAAAGCTAAAACAACAAAACTATTAATCAGAATTACTTATTAAAATAGAAATGCTGACAAGGAAAAAAAATATTTAGCACTGCATTTTGTAAGGTACAATTGGTTACATAAAACTCTTTTAATGTCCAGTAATAATAGAGTGAAACACACTTAGAGTGTAAAGTTTTGTGTGCCTTATATATTGTAAAACTGTAAGAATTTTCAGAGTAGATGATGAATTTTCCAGATATATTCACATTTTCCAGTGGTAGTTTCGCATTCCTTGAAACTTCCAGACTTTTCCCCCCGATTCCAGAAAGGGAAGCCACACTCAGGGTATCTGCTACATTTTAGATTTTCAAATTCATGACTTTCCATGACTAATTCCAAGAATTTTTCATGAGTTAACGAAGTTACTACTTTCTCCAACAAATACACAACAATAAATTTAAAAAGCATCATGACATCAGTTGAAATGATAAGTATAATCAAAACTGTTATATTCTGCATCCTCATATTTGTAGATTTTAAATTAAAAAAACAGGGTAAAGAAAGAGTTGAAGCAATAAAATAGCTGAATAAAATGCATAAGCAAAATATTTTTCTTTTCTTTTTTTCTGCAGAATTATATTCTAAAGATACTTTTCTTGTTCCTCGGAAAGGAAAGAAATACTCCTGATTTTTCTGTTTTTATTTCAGATTATAAAAAAATTTGCCAATGACTGGTTTGCTTCAGCTAGAATTTTAAATTTATAAAATAAAAAAATTAATAATAACAAAAATTCTGAAATCACAGAAGTTTAAAAGATAATTCGCTCTAAAAATGAGGCCTTCCTTGAACTTTGATGAAACTTTTCTTTCATTTTTTTTAAAGAACACCATAATTTTGAAAGAAAATTATAAAAACATTTTTTATTTTAATAAAATATGACTGTGAGTGGGGATTTTGTTACTAATTCAGATATTCAGAACATCATGAAATTTGGGCAAAGGGTAAATTTCATTTTAAAAATTAGATTTTTTGATTTCTAAATTCATGACTTTCCATGAATTTTTTTTAAAAAAATAGTTAAAATCATGACATTTTATGACAAATTTTGTTCAATAACGAAAAGCATGACTTTCCATGATTTTTTAAGACTTTCCAGCTGCGCGGATACCTTGTACACTGTAAGCTTTGAACTTGAAAATCGATACTTACATCATAATTCATCTGGCTTTTTTTAATAGAAAGTTGCAAAGTGCCTATCTCCTTAGTAGCTTGTTCAACTAGCTCTCCTAGCTCCTTTTTTGTTCTCTTAATATCAGCTAGTTTAGAAACTATAGAATTAATTTCCTTGTTAAGCTGATCAACTTCTTCTTGAGACACATTTTCAACAATACATTGTCCCATTCGACCTTTAAGAACTTTTCCTCCACCTCCACTCATTGTACCTTAATGATAAAAGTAAAAACTTTAAAACTACTCATTCTAACACATAGCGATTTTCACAAAATGAAAACAATTAAAATAAGACAATGGAATTGACAAACATCTCTAAATAATGAAATAATGTTTTAAATAATTCTATTATAATATTGAGCTCACTGTGAAAGACTCTGAATTATTTTAAGAGTAAAAGTGTTGCTGTGAAAGCCAGGAATTTGAAAGACCTTTAGTGAAATCTGTATTAATCTCTTTTTTTCAAACTAATTTCTAAACTTCTATAATTATTATACTTTCTCACAACATGCAATTCATTAACCTTCGTCACTGTCACTTCTACACAAGAATAAAAGAGGACATTTTTCATACTCTTCTGCCATGTATTGTTTCTGGCATTTTCTATTCTAGAGTATATTGAAATTTTTATGTTAAATGTATTTCAATATCACATCTATTATACAACAGAACCCACATGTAACAAACCAGGATTTAATGACTGAATTGAAATATTTTTTGCTTCATACAGTAACATAAATACATAAGAATATTGTCTTTTAGTGAGAAATTCTTTCAAAGTATCTCGGATTTTACAAAGGCAAAATATTTAAAAAAATTTAAATAGTATCAGAAAAGATGAAAAACTGATGAAATAAGTTTCTGTGCCATTTTTAATTTTAAAACCAAAGTCCAGCCCATTATTTCGCTTCATCAAAATGTAAAGAATTTTGAGGGGGTTTTAATATTATTAGAGAAATACCTAATTGCAGAAGCATTTTTGGGAGTCACCAGTAAGAAACGTACTTTCCGGATACTTACCTTTTCTTAAAAGCGTCCTCTATATTTAGCTCTTTAAAATGTTGAATATAAAAATTTCATTTATAAAAGTGTCAAAAATAAAGCAAATGAAATTATAGTGGCTCAGAAGAAGAAACCTTGCCAAAAAAAAATGACATGTTCTAGTGATGAGACAGCATGACAAAACCTCTCACAGTGCTTTGAAGCTATAGAAAATACATACGATGAAATATTTAATGCTTAAAATGTTGTAATAAACAAACTGAGACTGAAACAAAATAAATGTAGTTTCCCTTCTCAATGAAGATTATCTTGAAACAATTTATGAAAGTTGTTTATTTGAGTAAAAAATTTTTTTTTAAACTTTTAATCCGGATTTAGCAAGAGAACAGAACAAATGAGCCTTTTTCTGTTTCCTGAGTACTTTTATATATATATTGTCTTACTGTATTATATTAATATGGGGTTTGAGGTGTGTTAATGAGCATTAAAAAGACTTATTATATAAAAAAGAATCCTAACTATTGAGGAACCTTGAAATGTAAATGGTCAGTTTGATAGATATTTTGAAAAGTTCCATAATACTCACTATTCATTGTAATTATTTATGTACCCATAACTGTCTCAGGATAAAAGAATACAACTACAATGAAACTAAGAAACTCTGTTTAATGCTCACTAAAATTTGCTAACAATCAACAAGATAAGTATTCACAATCCTAAAAATTTTGTTGAGCTAACATTCTTCACTCCAACAATGAGGAACATGCTGCATGCTTACACAATTATGGTTGATAAACAAAAATTAACTCAAGACAAAATTTGTCGATGCTGAACAAGGTTCACAATACAACTTGGACTTAGAACTAACACAAATTGCCGTGATTCTTAGAAAAACATACCTGATACATCAACGAGTTCTCCCTTCAAAGTTACAACTCTGTGGCGAGTATCTCCCTGTAGACCAACTCTTGTTGCCTGTTCAAGATCCTTTGCAACCAATGTATTCCCTAAGGCATAGTAAAAAGCTGGCAAAATGTTCTTATCTTTCACTGTTATCAGATCAAATAATCGTGGAACATTTTCTGGGCTAAAAGTAAAATTACAGTTGTATTATATGCACTACACATACAAATATAGAAACCAATAACTATTAAAACTAAGGTCATACATACGTAGACATTTTTTCTTTGGTGTGTGGTTCGTAAATCTTCATCTACACAAATAAACAAAAATAAAAACACAATTTTACAGTATAGATAATTACATTATACTACTCATTATCCAAACTTAATGTCCACATCTAAAACAACCTGCGTTGACTATCCTTATTACACAAGCAAATCTCATAAATGAACCACAATAAACAAAGAATAATGAATTAATTTCAGCTGTCATCAGTATGAAATTAATCAAAGTTATTATACAATTAATTATTTTCTGTTTTGTTAGGTAAAAAATCAATTATATTCATTGTTTAATAAATTTAATATATTGTTTAATATTTTAATATATAAATTTTATATTTAATATAATAATAATGTTCAGCGGTCAAGTAAACTCATGCAGTTAAAATCACTAAAAACACCCATAGATAACTAAATTTGGATCAGTGTTACACTTTAACTAATCATTTGACTAATCGTTCAGCAGATTAAAAACAAGCTTATTTTAATGTTTCCATTATTTATGTTAAACAAATTAGAATGACTAGATGGGTAATACTATAATATTTTTATCAAAATATAGGTAAATAATAAAATTTAATGTTTACACATCGTTAAAGATGTCAAATTGTTATGAAAACATTTTAATTTCATAGAACTATAGGACAAATATTTATCTATGGTTAAAATTAGAAATTAAGATTAACTTTCTCTAAACAATTTCTTCAGCAATAAAGCATATTAAATGCCATTTTGTAGTAGCCAAACAATATGAATAAATTAAAAACTATATAAAACAATAAAAATTTATTCACTGACAGCTTTGGGTATAAAATGTCTATATCATAGAAACAACATTCCTTACAGCTTATAAGGTAAACACAATTATTAAACTATATAGAGTTCAAAAGATAATTAGGTTGCTAATAAAATTCTAGGCTGAGTTAAAATCCAATAATTCTAATCATAAATAGACCACTGCTCTGCCAAACTAATGAACAATCTAAATTAAATTTTTTTTAAAAAACTAATTTTATCACAAATTTAATTAAATGGATTATAACTGCTTTAATTAATGTAAACAAGAATAATTTACTACTTTTGAAGAAATGCAAAAAATAATTTTAGTCCCTTTAAAACTAATTATTTATCAGTTATAATTCTAAACTTAAACATACATTTGAATGTCTTAAAATTAATAAAATTAATGAATAATTTCTACAATTTTAACTTAATTTTAAATATTAAAAATTTATCCATAACTTTTTAATAAAACAAAACATGCACCAAAGATAGAACATTTACCTTATCTAATGCTATAAATGTAGTATATCCTAAGTTATTCTGTTTCAAATATTCAACACAATCTTGAGCAGTATCTATAGTATCTGTAACAATGTTATCTAAAGGTCCACAAGCTGTAGATATAGCTATGTCATATTTCGGATCAATAGCTCCAAGATCTCCCTAAATGAGAAAACAAAAATATTTAAATAATACTTAGAAAACAAGAGAGGTTAGCATATGTATCTTTTAGCTGCAAATTTATTTTTTGCTATACATAATAATATGCAGAAACAATATTATTTCAAAAGAAAATAACAAGAAGTTTTCATTCAATATATCTTTTGAAAGTTTCAAGTTGAATGTAATTTTATTTTTTTTTAAATTTTTACAATATATTTATATATAAATGATGATGGCAGCCATGGTCAAATGTTCAAGAACGCAGGCAAACAGTTGGATGGAAAATTATATTTATTTAAAGTCATTGTAAAAAGATGACAGAGCTTCACTTAGCCTATTTAAATAATTTCAAGCATTAGCAGAGTCCAAATCACACTCTGAAATCTGAGTGCTAGAGCTTTTATCTTAGGGAAAGTAGCATAAGTGTTTCTCTCTATTGTTTTAGGTCTCAGGGAAAAAGGGAAACATTTCTAATTTTAATTGGTCTATTAAATGGGTCGTGGGAGTTATTCTTTTCCACAAGTTAGCAAAGGGGAAAACGCATAAATATTAACCAATGCAAAAACAAATTAAAAGACAGGGTGTAAATATTAAAGCATGAAAAAGAGCTTTTCGTTTTGAATAATAAATTAAGAAAAAGATTTAGATAAAGGAATAATATAAAAAATTAGTTAAAGCTTTTCATGTTACTTAAAAAACTAAACCTAGTCATCATTTTTGACACCTAACTTTTAAAATACTATTGCTCTGGCGATTCAATTTCTGACGGAGATATACGTCGGATAGGAAGTTACAAGTACAGTAGAGCGCCGATTATCAGAACTGCTCGGGACCGAACATGGTTCGGATAATGAAAAGTTCGGATAATTGGAAAGTTGTTTAAAATCTAGTGTAAATGATTATTATTTATGCATTAACTTCCCTTCGCACCTTTTGTAGGGTTAGGACTGGCAGTACTATGTTGTCTGGGGTGTTTAAAATTTTTTTCCTTTTTCAATTTTTAAATATTTTTAATATTTTTTTTTTCATTTTGAATTATTTTTATCATATTTAAGTTTTTTATAATTTTTTTGTCAATTACTGATTTTAAAACATTTTTCATTATTTTCCATTGCAAGAGAAATCCAGCAAAGATCTCGTATCAAAGAAGACGCGTTTTTTTAGCAGCCATTTATCCCTTATCGTTTTTTTTAGCAGCCATTCATCCCTTATTCTTTTTAAGTAAATCAACTGAACTGGATCGACATCATTTTGACGTTCTAGCCACTTCATTGCGAAATCTAATGGATTGCATGCTTCTATATGAGAAGGTCCACTGTCTTGAACTTGATCACCTACTTCTTTCACTTCGTCTGTAGAGTTCCCATTTTCATTCAAAATTTCAGCAACAATTTCATCATTTTCATCCGAAAGATCTACTGGTTCAGAAACTTCAGTTTCGTTTGTTTTTCTGTTAAGAATTTTATTCCAAGATTTAAGATTCCAAGCACTGTAATCACTAATTATTTACCATAAGTTACAACTACCCATTCCCCAATTATAGAACTTCAGAACTTATCAATTCATAAACTCCTTCTGCGTTCCAACCATTATAGACTATCAAAATGAAGTTCTTGGAAGATAATTTTCTGTTGTAAAGGGCTAAAGGGGTATGTAGGTTTACCTGTATCACAATACATGCATGTATGGCAACTATAAGAAAACTGCTAAAAAGGTTGTAAATTAAATATGGTCTCCAGATGTAGGGGGTATTATTTATTCTTCTCAATTTAGAAAAATTGTCGATAGGTTAAAAAGTATTCTAAACTTAAAANGGATATAATCGTGTGGACTGATGAAAAGATTATATCTTATTTTCAGTTGTTTTTTTAAAACAATTTCATCCTTTTTTTTTAATTAGTTGTTTGTTATTCTTTTCATTAATTATTATCCCCCCCTTTTGCATATGCCTGTAATTTTCCTTTGTCTTCTCTTCTTTTTGAACTTATATATATATAACGTAATAAATAAAAACAAAAAACACGAAGAAAATTAAGAAAAACAATAAGTTTTAATTATTGGCCATAGAGCTGCCAGTAAATAGAACTCATAAAATAAGTTCAAAATGTAGAGAAAACAAGGAAAAATTACAGAACAATGAAAAAAAGGAAAAATAATAAAAATAACAAAAAGCAGGGGGGGGGGACAAAAAAATTTAAAATCCAGAAAATAAAAGATATAATCTTTTCTTCAGCTCACACGATTATATCCGCAAAAATGAGTGCTTTCTAATATTGCATCAATATAGCCTAAGCAAAATATATCAATACAATACTGTGAGAAGCACTCCAAAAAAATTACCTACAAAAAAATTACAACAAATAAAATAGAACACAATAAGTAAAAATATCATCATGTAAAAGCAGAAAATAAATTATAAAGAAAAAACAGAATAAAACATGAAATGAAATCCATAAAGCGAGTAGCGAATTCAAATGAACTTACATGAAAGGGAAATTTTTCAAGAATGATTTAAAATTTTTTCGTAATAAGATTGTCAGATTGCAAAAAAATGAAAACAAAAGCGCAAATTGAGCTAAAAGTGTAACTAGGGGAGTTTGTATTAAAGTGTGTTCTTGCTGCATTACTGAAATGTGTTTGATTTGTTAGTTACCAAGGATGGACCTGAAAATGGATGTGCGCAAGGTAATATTATACTGGATAATTTAAAGAAGTTGACAAGAAATAATTTTTGAAAATAAATATTTATTTATGAAAAAAAATATATAAAATAGAAAAGAGAAAGAAACATGAATTGCCTGTTTTCCACATAATTTTAGCCACGGATTTGCCCGAAATGGATTTGCACATGGAAAAATTATATAAATTAACAAAGAAAATTTTTGTAAATGTATCTACAATAATATATGATTAACTCAATGATTTTATATAGAATTTTATTACTTTAGTTGGGTATCCACTGCTTTTTATCAAATTTTGAAAGAGTTTATCTAATTGTTTTTTAGATAAATAAATATTACTACATATTCTTTTAATTCCATTCATTTCATTAAAGGTGGTATTTAAATAGATGTTCCTAGAAACATTAGAATTCCAAGTAATTAGTTTATTTATATTAAAATTAAAATAATTTCTTTTATCGTACAAATCAACAAAGTAGATATTTTCTTCTTTTATAATACCCAAATCCAAAAAATTGAAATTAATATTATCATCATGATTACGAAGCAAGATTAATTCCTTGGTGTAAATATTATTTAATAAAATAGTATAATCTTGAAAATTAAAGATAATTAAATCATCAATAAATCTAAAAACAAATTTAATACTAAGAGTATAATTATTTTCATAATAATGCAAAAATAAGTTAGCTAAAAGAGATGAATAATTAGATCCTTGCGGTATTCCATCAATTTGAAGAAAAATATCCCTTCCATTGTAAAGATAATTACTAAAAAGACAAAAATTAATCAGAATTTCCCAATAATCGAAATCGCAACAAAGGATATTTTTAAAATCATAGTAATAATTCAAAAGGACATCTTTTAGTTTAAAAGGGGGAATGCTATTGAAAAGATCCTGGAAATCAAAAGTCGCAATAGAATTAATTTTATCATGTTTAATGAATTCTAAATTTGGTTGATTATTAGTGATAATCCAAGAGAAACCTTCTTCAGAAATATTGTTAATTATTTTATTTAAGTAGTTAGAGAAAATGGTGCCAGGCTTAGTTAGATAAGTATTAAATCCACATGTGATAGTTCTAAATTTTACAGGAATTTTATGAAATTTAGGACTGATAATTAAGTAAGGAAATTATATATTGCTAATTTTAATTTTTAATCTCTTATATAAAGCTCAAATTTTTTTAATGACAATTATTTAAATTACTAAGTTTAAAATTTTTACTGTTTTTTAATTCCGTATTTAAAAGTTCAACATAGAATTTTTTTACAGAAGATTGCATAATTATTGTTAGCTATTACAAAATTACTCACATTTAGTTATTTTTATTTTTTCCCCTTTTTTTTATTGCTCTGTAATTTTCCCTTGTTTTCTCTACATTTCGAACTTTATATATATAGAGAGAGAGGGAGAGGTTAATCGGTGAAATACTTTACCAGTCGCCCATAAACTCCAGTTAGTCTACCCTTCTTTTTCTCATCTAAGAAGGCTTTGGTCAAAGTACTTCGATTCTGTGAAGAACTTAAGGAATTTGTAGTCTCATCAAGTTTAATTCGCAAGTGCTTCAACTGAAAACAAGAATTCAAGGAATATAGTTTCTAGTACTAATTTTCATATTAAAATAATTTTAGTCAAATTAAAATTTTGAAAAACAAGATTACACTCTATAAAAGGAATTTACACAAAGCTCATTTAAAATTACTTCTAAATAGTATACTAGAGATTATATAATAAAAAAAATTAGACAAAGATTAAAATAAGATACTATTATAATAGTATACTAGTATATGATAAGATAATAGTATACTATTTAAAGATAAGATTTAAATACTATACTAGAGATTAAATAATAAAAAAATTAGATAAAGATTAAAATAAAGTCATAAATATTTATGATTAATGTTAAAATATTTTAGGCTTAATTTACAATATACCAAATCATACACTAGTTAACACACAAATACTTAATATTACTTAAAATACCTCATTAATTTTTTTAATTAAAAAAATTTTATATTGCAGCAAAGAAAGAATATATTTTTTTAAGTTGCAAAAAAAAAATTTAACAAAAGAAATCATATTTAACAAAATAAAATCAATCAAATAAAATTAAATTTAACAGTAATATAACAATTAATCTGCATACATAGAAAGGCAGCCTGGGAGAGTAGGAAAGACAGGCACAGGTCGGTAAAAGCACATCATTATTTAGCCATTATTGTGAAAAGAGCTATCATCCAAGTAACACAAAATCGAAATGCTTCTGTATAAAAATTAGGGTAAATCTTGCAAACAAGTCTTGATAAACTCTTAAGTCAGATGTAAAAAGGGAATTATTATTTCTCATAACTTGTTCAAAAAAAAAAAAGTTAATGGATATCTTCAGTTCTCACACTTAAGTGAGAGAAAAACTTAAAGTACGTTAATACTTTACGTAGCGTAGCATACTCTAATTAAATTTAGAACTAAAATGCCGGATATGAATACTAAATGTGACAACGCATTTCGTTTTGAATAATAAATTAAGAAAGAAAATTTAGATAAAGAAATAACATAAAAGAATTGGTAAAGCTCTTTATGCTTTTATATATATATNATATATATACACATGTGTTTGATTATTCAAGCATGAAATACTAAGAGTTAACCACCCCCGATTTTCTACAAGAAATCTTACTTACATTGCATCAATATTACTGACATAGTAAAAAAAGATATGTTACTACTTGCTTAAAAAAAAAAAGAGATTGGACAAGTTATTTTATAAAATATAATTTAAAGAAATGTTACTCTACTCATACATTTTTTATAAAAATTTTAATGAACCCTTTCTGAAAAAAGTGTAATTTTAAATAAAAATTAACAAATAATAATGTTAATCAATATTTAAATCAATATTTAAATCATTATTATAACAGTTATATGCAAAAGCTTTTACTAGAAAATGAAGTCCCACACTGTTATAACTAGCTGTTTGGAAAATTTAGGATCTGTACAGACCTTTTTTTTTAAAATCTAATTTTATTACATTTATACAACGCAAATAATGTGGAAAAAAATAAAACATGTAAAAAAAATTATAATTCTTTCATATTGAACAACGTTTTGTTATCTAACAAAAGATAGTCGTTCCACAGAAAGTTTGCTTTTTGATAATTCATACCAAGGGAAACTAAGTATAGTTTGTCTTGATGTCTTCCTAGATTGTGATTGTCAAACATGCAATAAAATTGTTTGTTTTTATTTATGTAAAAACAATTACAAGCGAAGGACAATGAAAATCACAGATAGAGACAATCCAAGGCTTACAATAATTTCATATAAGAAAACTCAGAAGCATCTAATACAACAAACGTAGAAAGAAATTATTAGCTCTAAAATTAAAATAAAAAATTGGAAGAAGTGGAATGTAAAAAAGTATCCTTTTATAAAAGAAAGAAAATGTATACTTCTTCATTAAGAGTGTTTTCGTTCTTTTCTTTTTCAACTAACTCCACTTTTGCTGATTTCAATTTACACTGAACTTCAGGTAATCTTTCATTTGCTTTTTTAATGGCTCTAAAAAAAGTAATTATTACATAATCAAAAACAAAATAAAAAAATTATGAATATATCTCAGTTTTTATTTTAATGAAATTAAGAAATTACATATCAAACTAATTAAAGAAAAAGGATTTTTAAAATTACCTGTCTTCATCCTGAATTAAAGAAGTAACTTTATCATAGTCAGTTTGCATAGATTCTAATTTTTCAATTTCCTTTCTTTCTGAACTTAAACAAAGATCCAATTCAGATTGAGCCAAATCCAACTGTAAAAAAAAAAATAAGCTTTTCTATGAAATAAATTAAAATAATGACAACAAAGAAAAGTAATCAATATGCAAAATTTTCAGTATTTTGACCAGTTCGCACATAAAATATAAATCTTAAAGCACATCAATACATTTTTTACTTCATATTCAGTATTACGTTTTATTGAAACCTACACCATTTCAACAAAGCCTTCCTGAAATTTTTTCCCAACACAACACTTAGATTATGGACTTGTAACAGCTTTTACCCCTGGCAAAAGTCAATTTGGAACATCGAAGTGGTGAGTTCAAAACAGTATTGCACTTAAAATACGTAATGCTATATATTTTAAAACTATTGGAAATAAGAAAGCGTCCTGTGATGAAATTGCGGCGACATTGTCGCACAATGTTTCAAAGTTTTCGAAGAAAGATTTTTCATTTGGAAAGGGAAAAATTCTGGTTTTCCTTTCTAAAACATTTTTCAAAAAATGCTTGTTTTATTTCTGTAGAATTTTTTTCAAAGATGTCTTTCTTGGGCATCAGAGAGGAAATGAATGATAGTGATTCTTCTGTTCTCATTTAAGATTTTTTTAAAAAATCAGTAATTACTGGCTTTAGCTAGAATTCAAATTAATAACATAAAATAAAAAATTCAGAAATCGTGAAAGTTTAAAAGGCAGTTTTCTCTAGATATGATATTCCTTCTTTCATTTTTTCCCTTTAAAGAACATCTTGTTTTACATACACTTATTTGAGTATCTCTTTTTTAAAAATTGCTATTGACTTGATTTCATTGTCGATCTTTATTTTGGGAGTTACTATACGGATGCTATGATTTTTAATTCATGTATAAATTTGAATTTATTAACGTTTCATTTATTTACGAATTTTAATTTGTGAAATGATTTACAAAATTCGAAAGAGGAAATAATTAGTGCATTTTTCTGCCTACAAAATGCGAGAATATTGCCTATAATATTCGAATTTAAAAAATATTACTTTTACAATTAAAAAATTTTTATACATATTAATTTCATACTTTCTTCTGTAAACACAACGTTTCTGTTACTTTAAATTAGTAATTATTATAATTGTTTTTGCAAAATATTAGTGATAGGAAAATTTGTCGCAGAAAGCCTGAAAAAAATTCTGCCACAGGGAGAAAGCAGTCCCTGCGCAATTTTTACTCATACAAAAAACCAACTTGGGGACTGGAAGTCATGAATTCATGAAGGCACTTAAAATATTATAAGCATATTTTTAACTTGTAAAAAACAGTGAATCCATTTTTACCTCTGCTGAAGCAGAGAAATGCTGCTGAAACCAATGTTAATGTAAAGAAGTGAGCCAGGAAGCATAAGTTTCTGAAACTCAATGCTAATACAGAATGTAATGTGGTAAAATCTTGAAGTCAGATCAGCTGAATGCAGTATAGCAATTTTAATTGTGCCAGATGCTAGTTCACATTAAAAGAAACTTATAACCTTGTCAAAAGTATTTTAAAGAAAACAAATAGAAAAAAAAAAAATTTTTTTTAATTTAACCCTGAGGAATATAAGTAAGAAATTTTGTGTCAAATCAATTCAAATCAAAATTCAATAAAAAATTCAAACCAATTTGCAGCTTTAATTGCTACGATTACATTTTAAAAACTATTAGTTCCATCTATTTAATTTTGTTATTAAATTTACAATAAAAAAATCAGATAGAAATATGAAACTATATAGTAGCAATGCCAGTTAAATACATATACCTAAATAAAAAACTAAACTTTTTTAATTTAGAACTTTGAAAACTTAAAACTATTAGTCCTATCAGCTTTGATTCAGTCTAACGCAATTCAGCAGATGAAAATACATCAGGATTTTCAAGATACATTGCATTAAACAAATGAAGGGACCCTCAGTTAATACTTTTAAAATGTCACCATTAAGAAAATATTGAGTGTTTTATTTATTTTCTTCATAAAAATAACTCAAGAGTACTGAAAATTCCTAAAACCACAAATTCAATAAGATACTAAGAGCCCTTAACATAGCATTAATTTTACAGTTAGTGAATCAGTATCCTCGAATGCTAACTTTGTGATTTTGGAATTACAAATTAGTCTCATAGACATACCCGGGCAGTTAAAAAAAAAAGCTCATTAGTGATATTCTACTTGATTAATAATTGATCTTTTTCTATCTTGTTTGGCATTTTCATTTATTTATTGCATTAGTTACAACACCTGTTTGATACTTATATGTTACAATTTTTGTAACCATTTACTAATGTTTCTGATTTGATATACCCTTAACAAAATTTTCTTACCATATAATCAACTATTATCAGTATTGACTGACATGTATCTATTCTGTGTTTATGAGAACTATTACTGCTGTCACTATTTTTCTTGTATCGAAAAAATTATTTGTGAATGTGTACTGTCAAAGAATTTTTAGAGTTTGTATGTCCCCAACAACTATTGTCAAAAATTCAAAACTGTTCGTTCAAGCAACAAAAGTGCACAGAAATAGGTAAAAAAAAAATCCAATTTTATATCTTTTTTTTTTTGTCTTTTCCTTTTAAATCAATAAATTTGAATTTTGAACTTTTTTTTAATTTTTCTTAAACTTAAATTCTAGATTTTGTCTTTAATATTTTCTAAAAATTTTTATAACATGATTATTACTTAAAATTTAGTTGAAATAAAATTTTCTTATGGCAGTGAATTAATTTACAGTCCTAGTTATTAAATCAAAATAAATAACATGAAATCAAAGTTTTTTTCAATTGTTTTAAAGTAAACTACACTAACCTCAGATTTCTTTTGATTCACTGTATCTTTCAGCTGAACTAATTCTTTTTCTAGACTATCTTTTTCTTCTTGAAATCCTTGAATTTCATCTTTCATACTACCCATCAGCTGCAAATAAATACTATATATTATCCACAAATTTTTACTTTAAAGAGTTTACAATACAGTAGTGAGGACAGGTTACACACATCCCAAATCAATAAAAAAATCCTAATCGTTGAAAACTTATATCACCAATGTACTTTCGTTTTTCACAAAATCTATAAAATTTATCACTTAAGAAAAACATATTTAAATAGAGATCAACATATAAATATTGAAGGAGAAATTCAAGTATTGAACAAAATTCTAATTACTTCTGTTAATTTATCCTCTTCAACAGCTTTTGTTGCCTCAATTTTCTTTTTCTTTTCTTCCAACTCAGAAATTTCTCCTTTTAATGTTTCCGGCTGTTTTTTCAATTTTGATATCTGTTTTAAGCAAAAAAGAACAAATGTATAATCTCAACTATATACAGCATGTTTGAAACAAACATAAACAAATAAAATCAGACTAAAAAAATTATCATTCTCTTCCTGTACCTAAATAATTGACAAATTTGGACTTACTAATTGAACTATAATGATTATCTATCATATTGTCATTATTTTAAGAACACAAGTTTACAAAAAAAGTAATAATCTATATTAAGCTTGTACTTCAAAACAAGAATAAAAGTATGGAACCAAACAAGAGAAAATTTTTCCACAAAAAAAAATTGACGAGAGTTTTCATATATTATAAATTTATGTTTTTATCAGTACTGAACACAAATCTGCCTTTTATGACAAAAATTTTTTCTGCAAACATACTTTTTCCAGAGAATAAGGGAAAATTATGGTTATTTGGAGGGTGGTGCAGTCCCCTTAGGTGGTGGAAATTTTCTTTTATATATTTCTATCTTGTATTTCATACAAATTCAACCCACTATTAATTATAATCAGAATCATTGAGACTTGACTAAACTCATAAGATTGATTTTTTTCTTCTGGTTAGTCCTTGATGAAAACAAGATTTAAAGCATACGTAACTATAAAATAAAAAATTCTTTTTCATTCTAAAATATCCATTTTAAAACTAAATTCTATTTCATGCACAAGGGAATAATTTTAAGAACGAAAATCAAATCATAACACAATTTAACTCTCTCATATTTTGTTATTTTCAATCTAATAAACTCTATTCAATCAATTAAATTTAATATTTTAAAAATAAATTTAATGGTACTAAATGTGGTGGAATGGTATGTGGAAGTAAAACAAAGAAATCACTGGAGAGTACCACTTAATAATTGCAAAATGAAAAAAAAAAGACTTTTCTAACAATAATGATCTCTATAAGGAACTAAAAAAAAAATGAGTAATAATTTTTAATTAAAAACAGTGTCTGCTAATGCACTTTAAACTTTGAAATGACGAATTACATCTGCCCCCAAGAGTATTGATAGTTAGACTACAATGGACAACCTCCGTCTATCTTCAATGGTATTTGGCATTATTATGTCATTCAATTGCTAATTCAGTTAACTAATTCCAACCATATCTTTAACGAGACAGAAATTTACGTTTTCATATTTGTCAATGTGTTAAATTTATGACTATTACAGATAATACATGCAAAAACAACTATGTTTCCAAAAAAGAAAATAATTATAGCTATATCAAGGCCAACCACTAAAAAATTTGATAGATTTATTATTATTTTTTTATGCATATATGCAGTGTAATTTAAGTCTATAGTGGAGGGGAATATTTAATTTTGATACTTTATGAATGCATTAAGCAAAAATTGTAAGCTGCAAAATGATATGGTAATTAAAATATATAAATATTAAAAAAAAAAAGAAGAAAAAAAAATAAAACAATTTTATAATTTTTTTTAAAAGATGGCATGTAATTAACTAGTTGAAAAAACATTCAAATTTTAAACAGTTTAAGCAATTGCCAAAATAAAAACTTTTTCTTTAACTTACCTTAAGTTCTTCAGTTTCTAAATTTTTTGCCAACTTTTTCAATTTATCTTTATTATTCTTTAAATTTTCTCTACAAGCAGCATCTGTATGCTCCAACTTGGTAAACTGTACTTGGTGTTCTTCAACTGTTTTCAAGCAATTTTCATATTCCCTAGATAAACATTAAAATTATATCACTTCAAATTCAATACATGCAAAGCTGAAAATAAATTTAGAAAAACTAACCTTAATGAAAAAATATTATTGTAACTTTTATTTTAATAAATTAATTATATACTTCTGTTTTCTTGCAACTAATTTTGAAAGATTAATGTTAAAATAGACATAAATTAAAGCCATTTATACAACAAAACAAAAAAATTATTAAAACGAAATTGAATTTCACATGCTGAACTAAGCAAAAAACGGAAAAGTAAAACTAGATAAGACATTTTTAAATACAAAGTTTAAAAAAAAGGAGAAAATTTGAAGCGTGTGAAAATTTATTAAACTCTAAAAAACTTCTCATATATATATTATAGTATTTTATCTTTTTAAAAAATAACTTCTTACGCAGGAAAACGTTTTAAGCAGGAACTTCTGAAACGGGTTCCACTGTATATAAAATATAAATACTACATTTATTGCTTATTGCTATGGATGGAAGAATTTTTATACATTTCGGTTATGAAAATAATACCTTATAATGTTGTTAATTATACTAATGGTGTGATATTCAAACAAAAATTAAAATTTTCAAGTGCAAACAAAATTTACTTTTCAGTTATCATTTTTTTTTCTCGATAAACAAAATTATGAATACCTTACAATCTTTTCCAAATCATTTTCTTTCAGGTTCTTTATATCTTCTACTTCATTTAAGGATGTAGATAATTCATTTGTCTTTTGAACAAGACCATTCTTTTTATCACTGAGTATTTCACCAGCTTCAGTACTTGCCTTTCTAAAAATCGTGACAAAATTTAAATGTATACAACAAAAAAAATGACATTTAATAACTTTAAATTATGTCGAAAACAAGAAATATCTTTTATTTTACTTAAAAGTATGAAAATTTTTTGTAACCAATTTAGAATTTTTAAAGTTAATATATTTGAATGTTAGTATACATAGGTTTGAAAGCCTGAGCTTCCGCACTAGCAACTTTATAACTTTTTAAGACCACTTATTTGTGGGCAACCACTCATGGAAAAAGATTTCAATAGGCGGAAAGGTGACTCTAACCCATAATCCGTCTACCACTGAAGATATTTTACATCAGCACTGTGGTCGGTTTGAGCCGTGTGCAAAATTCGTTTTGATTAGCCATCGCTGGGATTCGAACCCAGTTCACCTCATTGAAAGACGAGCACTCTATCCCCTGAGCCCCCTCCCTCCCGGCCAATGAAAAAGGATTTTATTTTATTTTATAACCATCGTTGAACAGCCAGTCCAATTTTACGGGTTTACGACTACTAATGTTTAATTCCGAAGTCTTGTAATTTTGAACCCAATCCAGAAGACACGGGAACTCCTGGATCGAGTATTGGGAGAAATTTTGCCTTCGTGGAGGACTTTTTTTGATGGAGCTAACTCTCATTTGTGTTACATGGAGAGGAAGACCACGAGAACCTCCCACGGTTAGCCTGACAGCAAGGAGACTCTAACCCATGACCCGTCTACCACTGAGGATATTTCACGTCAGCACTTTGGTCGTTGCAAGCCGGATGCGGAATTCGTATCGACTAGGAATTAAACCCGGTTCGCCTCATTGGAAGGCAAACGTTCTATCCCCTGAACCATCACGGTTCTTTAAAAAAGGATTTTATTTTATTTTTTATTTTATTTTATAACCGTCGTTGAACAGCCAACCCAATTTCATGGGTTTACGACTACTAACGTTCAACTCCGTAGCCTTGTAATTTTGAACCAATCCAGAAGACAAGGAAACTCCTGGATCAGTACCCCCAGAGGTATTGATTTGTTGTGGGAACATGGAGGACTTTGAGACTCGACAGATTTAACGTGCATCAGTCACCATTTACTACACGGGGAGTCTTCGGCCGGCGAGGATCGAACTTTAAAAAAGGATTGTCAAGTTTGAACTCATTTGCTTACAAACTGCTGTAATAAACTTTAAAACTTATATCTAACCTTTTAACAAGCTTGAATTTTTATGCTAATGTTACAATTAGCTATAAAAAGATAATCTATTTATAGAATTTAACTTCTGCTCAAAAGAGTCAAAAAGAAGTTTACAACTTTTATTAAGAAAAGAATTAGAGGATTAAATAGTAATTTAAGAATTAAACAAAATTAAAAAATATATAATGCTGTAATAATATGACAAGATGTATTTTAGTAATAACTTTTCTAATTTTCTGTAATCACAGAGTAACTTCCATAATGTGCAAAATTACTAAAATAAGAAATGAAATAGGCTTCAGAATTATATTGTAACAAAATTCGAAACATTTACCTGTTAACAGATTTTTTTTTTTTGCCTTATCTAAATAAATAAAAATGAAGCAAACTATTTGTACTTACATTTCAGCTTGAAGAACAGAATTTTGCATTAGTGTTAAGTTATTTGCCAGTTCTAAGTATTCCAGGGCTTTGTTTCTGGGCTTTTCTGCATCTGCTCTCTCTTTTTCTATAATTTTTAAGTTGTTTAACTAAAAATAAACATTCAAACATAAGGTCTCAAACAAATGTAATCAAGAAATGTAGTTAACGTTCCTTAATAAAAACAAAAGATTTAAACCTATGTTTTAGAGGTTGAAATAAACAGTAGAATGTGATTTATAATTGAAAAACAATAAAGAATGACATTTTCTTCCTTGTTTAGAAACCTACACAATCTATTATATAGTTATCAGACAAATTTGTACATACATGCATTTTGTATTTCTGTAAGTTTACAAAGAATTTAACAAACATTTATGAAAAAAAATAATGAATAGAGGCAGATGTTCCATCTTTCCATACAATTAATGCAAGATCTTGGAAGTTTTCTGAGATAATACAACTTGTGGTAATTATTTATTCAGCAAATATGAGTACTTCTTGTACCAAAATGCAATACATCTATTTCAAGCTGCCACTTTCCCAGTGAGAATCCCAGTCTATAACAATGACAGCTCAGTGCCTAAACACTATTATATCACAGCTTTTCAATATTATTTAAGAGCATTTAAAATGCCTCTGAATATTTTTTAATTCAGATATTCTTCTAAATTGGCTCCAATTTAAAAAAAAAAAAAAACTTTATTTATAAACTTTACTATTAACACCTGAAAGTTTCAGTATTGTTAAATAAAATTTGTGACTTAATTTTCAAGGATGCTTTATTTTAATAACATTTAAAATGTGTTTAAAAGTTTGATATTGTAGATACCATAAATAAAAATATTTAAAAAAAATTTTTAAAAAAATAGTGTTTTTTTTAGAAAAAAGATAAATGTAACTATATTTTAATAAGTGATATAAATTTTATACTATATCTTCTCAGGCAGATTTTTGCAGGCTATTCATTTTTAACAATAGCATTTTGTCACACTGCCTTATTCGGTTCAATATTAATAGCAATATAAATTTTAAAACATATTAACAAACTCTTTATACTGTGATAAATAGTTAAAAATTAAAAGTGTAATATAATCGTTAAAATATACCTTCTTAAATTTCCTGTCATTTGTTGCTTGCAATTTTTAAAAAAATTTTACAATTAGAACAACTGTAATATTTCACAAAATAGTAATAATTAAATAAAAATGAAAAAAATAAATTAAACTTTAAAAAGTACCATCTCAAGTCTCTTTTCATTGGCTGCTTCCATTTTTTCATTAAAATGCTGAATTGGCTTGATAAAACGATTTGAACCAATAATGTCTTCAATATATTCAAGCATTCCAGTATCCTGATCAGTAACACCTTTAGGCTTCATCATGGATATCAATTCAATTTCACCCTGAAATGCAAAAATAATTAAAGAAAATTAGATTTATACTTTAACGCAGCTGAAAATCAATTAAACATAATCTATTTTTATTGATACATTTTAAAATAACATGTCATTGATTTTGAACATTTGTATAGTTATAAATATTTGAAATGTACAATATGCTTCAGTTTCAATGTCTTATAATATTAACTTAATCTAAACTTGACTGAGAATACAATACACAATATTGCAGAATACACAGATTGTTGTTTAATTGACCTTGTTTTAAAATTAAAGTTATTTCTGTATAAAATATCGAAATGTCTAACAATAATGTGAAGAAACTTTTTAACTGAGATTTTTGTTAATGTAAAACATTACAACACTAAAGTTATAGTTAGAGAGGATGAAAAGTATCAGTTGAATTATTTTTCCAATTGAGAATTTTTATAAATTTAGCATCTCTAATAATGAATAAAAGAAGTGATTAGTCGTAAGTACAAATCAAAACATTAAAATACTAATCATACATGATTTAAAAACATCAATATTTTGTTTATATAAAAGGCCGGGATTCATTTGGTGGAGAAAAAAATTTCTCGGTACTTTTAAACTCATTTTGTATGTGAACACTGAAGTCACTCTTTAACAAAATATATTCTTTCTCCCTATTCGATAGTGACAGCAAAAAAAAAAACTTAAACTTAAGCCATCAAAATAAGTTAGTCAGTTAACCATCTTTCACTCTCTGAAAAGTACAATATTTTTTAAAAGGGAACGAGATCAATTTTCATTTTATTTTGAATGTGTAATCAAACATAAAATTATTATTCCTTTATCTTCAATAATTCAATCCTTTGCTTATGGCACTTAACATGGTGAAGTTTGCCATTTGGTTCATATGTTGTATCAGCCATAAACAAATGGTTAATATAAAATATATTTTAACTTTTTTTTCTTATGTAAGAGGGTATTTCTAAATATGAAGTAATCTTAATATAAAGACATGATAAAAAATTCAAAGGAACATTTACATTCACCCTAAAAATATGGGTAACTAATCCATACAAAACATTCAGATATTAAAACATTTCAGTTAAAAGTATAATATTGTGTTCAGTTCATTTATTTCCTGCATTTTGCAATCAATAGAAAGCATAAATTTCAACCAACACAATTTTTTCAGCATTTTCAGTTAGATTCAAATGCACAATGCGAGATAATAAATAAATATATAAAAAAAAGTAGAATAGATAAAATATGTTTGTTGAAAATACATCTCTTGTAATCTAGCTAATTTATAATCAGATTCTTCTTCTTGGGCACTACAGCCTATGACAGGCCAAGGCCGCCCAATAAGTTTTTGCCATCTTGATCTATTCTGTGCCATGGCCTTCCAGTTAGATTAATAACTTTAAAAATTATGATTTAAAATTGAAAATATTCTAAAAAATTTATCTTTAGTTTTATTTTTTAAAAAAACACTAATTTATAGTAGAAACTTCAACTTGCAGGTTTCTCTATAGAAATACAAAAACACTTACATATATTTTTTTATAATATAACAGCTTACTTTATTTAAGAAAACTAAGCTAAGATTTTTTTTAATTTTATTGATTTGTTAAATAAAATATTTATTTTAATTATCTTCTCAAATTAAACTCAAAAGACAAGGAAACCAAAATAATCACATTTTACATGGCAATAACATTCACAAGATATTATACATGTGTCATATGTTTGAATTCTGACTCTCTGGCAGACGGCTTTACATCATGTCAGTATTTTATGTTAACAACAATGAATATACTTTTCAGAAATATTTTTAGCTACATGAATTTTGCTGTTTTGGGGCTAACTACTTCCATTTTTTTTTTTTTTGGGTGCACTTTAAGGCAAGAATACAAAACATTTAAAATTTAGTTCTAATTCTGTTTCACTACAAATTACAATTGTTTCATTCATTGAAAAATTTTATAAGCACACATTTTTTTTCAGTCATAGATGTTTGCATGAATTATAAAGAATTTTCAGCCTTCCCTTAAAGTAGTTTGTATAAAGATGTCATTTTTAACATGTAAAGTTAAAATATATTATTTTATTTGGAACCTTTTAAAGAAATTATGTGAAATATTCAATTTATCAGAAAGAAATGATAAATGCTTTTTTAGTGGTTACAAAAGGAGAAAAAAAGTGAGAAAGAGAGAGGTGAAGAAAACTTTTTATAATTAAAAAAAAAGCTATTGCAATGAACAGGGTGGCCACTCAAATCAGATTTCAAATTTCCCTGATTTTTCCAGGTTTTACAGATAAAAATCTTAAAATTTCCAGGTTTCTGTTTCTTTTTTCTTATAAAGTGTAAGATGTGTACAAGAAAAGTGTCTATATTATAAAATATTTTATTCAAAATGTTATTTTTTTAACATATCATCTTGAAAAACATAATTTATTCTGACAATTTTCAAGATTTTTTATTTATTTTTTAATGTTTTGGCACAAAATTTTGAATCAAAAATCATATATTGACCAACAAAGGAGCCTTTTTTGTTTAAAATTAAAATATGTTATAAGAGGTTAAAATGAAATAGAAAAAATTAGCATTAATGCAACAATTGTAAAAATTTGTTGACAAACATTGCTGTTAGTGATTGTAAAAGAATGTGTGATTGGTTGGTTTGCTCAGAAAAAATAATTCACAGATTTCTTTGAATAGGAGTAGAAAAGCTTTCAGAAAAAGAGTGCGATATAAAATCTATTATCATAAAATTATAACCAACTAATTTTCGGAGAATTTTATAAAGTTAAAAATACAAAAACATTTTGTCAAAATAGAGAAAAAAAATAACCACCAAAGCATCGGAACAAACTTGAGCCATAAATGGATTTAGCCCAAGGACAGAATTTAAAAACAGAAGCTAATATCCTAATCCCTTTTCCCACCAGAATCTTACCTAAATTTTCCTAAATTCCCATAGCGGTCAAAAGTTTGCACATTTGTTTAGCAACCGTGGAAGAATTTTATATGGCATTCTAGTTTAACAGAACTATAATGGAGCAAATTTTGATGCAAGCAAAGTATCGCTAAGTTGATGATATTTCAACTGTTTGGCGATACATTTCCGTTAAAAAAAAGTGGGTATAATGGATGAAATAATTTAAATTAAGAAAATTAGCAAATAATTTAAATTAGTGAAATTTGAAAAATCATCAAAGAAAAATTTCCAGCTTTTCTTTAAAAATCCCTGATTTTTCCAGGTTTTTATTCAAATTTCCCTGATATTTCCAGGTTTTTTCCAGTATAAAAAAATTCCCTGATAATTCCAGGTTTTCAAGGTTTTCCAGGTGGGTGGCCACCCTGAATGAAATCTTAAATGAAATTTTAATATTGTAAATAAATAAAAAAAGATAAAAAAATCTAATAATAATTTTTTTTAGAAACCATAGATATAATTACAATACTTTTTTTTTTTTAATTTTCCTTAGTATATTACAAAAAGAGAAAATAATGTGCAAGGTTATTCAAAAAATAAACTCAATTTAATGAAGTATAAATTGGACAATCTACCTACTTATGAAAAAAGGAAAGATTTTTTTTTAACACAAATTATAAAAGTTTTATGTGTCCCCTTCCAGTGTGACCAAACTTTTCACACACGCGAAAGAGCATGGCTGCACTGACTCTTTACACAAACAACATCACCCAAGTGACAGCAAACAGAACTATAGAACTTCCTTTCTTAAGTAAGTAGACTAGACAAATCTAATTTATATTTCATTAAATAAAAATTAAATTCAGTCTATCTTTTTGAATAACACAGTATGTGAATGGTTCATAAAAGTGTATAACAATATTCAATATAATAATTATGTATACACCTGCAAAATCATAAAACGGTTATATTCTAAATCAATGCCATAACTTTTCAGCAGATTTGCCACATCCTTATATTGAGCTCGTCGACCATTAATTTCATACGTTGAACTATTGTCTTTGTGGCCTGTTCTTGTCACACAAAATTTTGAATCAGGAAGAACAATACAATCATCACCCTAAAGTAACACAAATACACATTAGACTACTGTACATAAGTCAATAATGAAAAAAAAACAATAGTTAGACCACTTGATCATTAAGAAAAGTTAGAAATAATAAAAAATTATTAAATTTTCAATTTTAACATAATATAAAGATAAACAAGTAATTTATTAGAATACTTCCTAACAATAAAATATAGCTATCATCTTATTTAACATTAAATATTATAAAAGCAAAAAAATTTTAAAAAAACATAGAATCATTAATAAACATTTTCTAGATAAAATAATTACATTTTATTTACAAAAGAGTAATTATATATAAAAGGTTATTAAATACCAAATTGTAGTGTTATACACCATTCTCACTGGATACAAAAATTATGCAAATATGAATTTAGAGAAACGAATAAGAACCATGTAGACAAGTTTTTCATAAGTAAATATAGTTCACCAATCAGATCAGGTTCTCATTCACAACTGCATATTTTAACTATGCAGTGAAAGTAATACCTTAAGTTTAGTTGTGTGAATGTTACTGAAACTTTAAAATATTTTCAAAATAATCAATTATTATCAACTAGTAACCACAACTTAGAAAAGTTTATTTTAAAATTACTATTGCCTTATCAAAGAGGTAAAAAGTATGCCTTATTAAAAAAAAGTACACTACTCTTTCTTTTAAAAATTTGATAACAGTAGAAAAAAACTTACTTGATCTTTAATCATTGCAAAATTTACTGTAACAGAACAACTGGTGAGATCAGTAAATTTATCACTCTTATGGATCAGGACGCTAACTTTCTTTGAACGTATTCGTTGAGCTCTGTATCCAAATACAAATAGCAAAGCATCAATGACATTTGACTTCCCACTGCCATTTGGTCCAACGATGCAAGAAAAATTCTGCAGAATTAAATTTAAAGTATTAATTGTTTGACATTGAGTATAAAAGTAATTAAATATGAGAAATGTTTTTTTAAAAGGATCTTACATTTGTTTTTACATTAAGGAAGCAAAAATTTAAATTTTATTTTTACTAAACATCACAAACCCTAAAGTAATGTTGCATAAGCACATCAGACAAAATATGTTGGTCTCTCCAACAGAAGTCATGAAAAGCATCATTTAATAGAAGTATGTCAGAAATATTTTTTTATTATTATACTAAACTCACACTAAGGTGACCAATAATATGAACCAACATGCATGTTTAAAATTTCTCTATGACCAGGTGTTACCAACAGTCAACATCTTTATCATGAATATGCTGTTGATATCTCAAATATTGAAGTTGATAACAGCTAAGTTCTTTCAGTTTGGAAGAAAATGTGATTGGTTCACTATACATTCATACACCTTATTATATCTCGATTATCTGGTAGAAGCATCTGACATGTAGCTCATAGAAAATCTGAGAGAAATTTGGGAGTGAAAAAAACATGCCTGATACATAAAATGCCAAAATCAGCATCCTTATAATTAATTGGATTTGTGCAATCAAATCCTGGGTAAGTGGCTTAAACTGGATGTGATGTACTAGTAAAACCTTGTAGACTGACTAACCAAATCTAAATTCTGCTACGAGTAATTATGATTTTCTTATAACATAAAATATTATAATTTTTTATAAATACATCATAGTTCATCATAATTTATTCATTTGCCATCACAAGAAATCACTTTAACGTAAATGAGTTTTAATGAATTTTCAAATGAATTAATACTAATTGAAATAATATTTAATGAATTAATATTAATATGGAATTAATGAATTCGGTATTAAACATTCAAACTAAAAATATAAAAATTTGGAGAAAGATTGAAAACTTTCGCCAGGGTGTATACAAAATTACAGATCAGTAGAAAGTTGCTTATAAGTTGCTATTAGCGACACATTTTTTCTTAATTACAAGATAGAAGTGATATTCAAAAATCTATTTAAAATTTAAAGTAATAAAAAAATTTCAACTTCATTTGAAAAAAATTTTATCTAAATAAAATTTTAATGAAATAAAATAATTATTTTCACACTTTTAAAGAGAAATATTAGCAGATAGCCGTAAGTATTGAGGAGAGGGCACCTGGGAAATAATGTCCCAACACTTTTTTTCCTCATTTTGTTCATAATTTTAAACTTTAGTAGTCGTGGAATTATATTATTAATTGAAGACAGGTTTTGTTTCTACATTTTTTTTTTCTTTTATGTGCTGTAATTTTTTTTTTCAAGTTGATTGATAAGTTCAATACAGTGTATCACAGCTGCTGTAAACATATTTGACATAAAATAAAGTTTCTCTAAGATTTTGACATATTATTTTTTAAAAAAATGACATAAAATATTAAAATTCTTACTGCCAACTTAATGAAAAATTTGGCACTACAACACTGCTAATAACCTGCTCCTAATATTTTTTTAGAAATCCTAAATCTGATAGATGGAATACAGAGCTTAATGTCAAGATAGGAATGTGTTTTACTGTGTTAAATGTAAATAATATGACATACAAGGTAACAAATCAAACATTGATACAAACTAGGTGTAGCATAAAGAGGTCCTAGGTGTAGGACAACGATAGGTCAAGTTGATGGTGGAAAAATTCTAAACAATCTATTAGATACAATAAGTATCATTCTTTTGTTGCTATAAGTATGTGCAACAAAGGAGAATAAAATTTTACATCAATTTAAGGCCGTTCGCTCGCTCGATCGGGAGAAAAGCAACCCCCATGTTATTCTATGCTACCCATAGCTCCTTCAATTTGACTTGTCTTTCAGCGTAGAAAGGGCCTTAAGTAGTTAAAGTAACATAACCCATCTTACAAAATTTTAATCATCAAATAAAGATATGTGTTTAGCATTGTTCATTTAAACCAAGCATGACAATTTTAAATTATAACTTCAGTTTTTAAGTCCGAAACCAAAACATTTTATTAAAATTGGATTGATAAACAAACACATTAAATGAATTGAAACAAAATTGATTAAAATTTATAGATAAATTACAAAGTAGTCACGAAATTCATTAAACCAAACCCATTATATGAATAAACAGTATAATAAAACTGCGTGTATAATAGTCTGTAAAAAAAGCTGTAAAATAGTTTATAATTGTTCAACAAAAATAAAATAAAAAGTCAAAAATAGTTCAAACAGACACCAAACACGTAGATGAATGTGCAGAAGAAAATAATAAAAACTTCGGCAGGCAAATTACATAAAAATTATTGCCTTTGCCAAATATCACTAAAATATTTTTTCTAGAAAAATTTAGAATAACATAGATTACAATCTTATTCAAAAATTGTTATAATAATATCAATGATATTCCCAATATGCATATTTGTAGAATTTATAACTAGAGAATTTCAATATTTTATTAACTTAATCTATTCATTCACCAACTTTATACTCATTTGACTAACTAATTATTTTCTTCTTAAATAATGCACAAATACAAACCTTATTAAAAGGTCCAAGAGTATGACTTCCAGCATACGACTTAAAATCTCTCACTAATAAGTCAGTGATAATTAATCTTTCCTTTGTGGCATCAACAGTTAATGCAGGTGTAGGAGCTGGAGGAATTGTTACATCATCCAAAGCTGCAAAGAAAGTGTTCTGAAATTAATGCTTTAAATAAAGACAAAATTATATTAACATGGCAAATGTACCTTTTAATGAGTAACTAAAAGTTGGAAATTTTAAAATGTTATTTATTAGTTTGGAGGGAAAGTAAAGCATGGGAAAAGTTCTTTAAGGATATTTACAACTTAATTTTTTTCTTCCATTTTTTTTTTTAAATTAAACTTATAAAGAACAACTTTTTGAAATGTTTTTGAAAAGTTTTAAAAAAAATGAAAGCAGAGAGATGTCAGAGCTGCTTATTATTCATTTTGTTTATTATATTTTTCTTAAAAGTCTTTAAAGTTAGTTCAACTATCAGATTAACTTCAATACTTTTAAAAAAAAAAAAAAAAAAAAAAAAAAAAAAAAAAAAAAAAANGATGCTTCAGTCTCAAAAAAAAAAAAAAAAAAAAAAAAAAAAAAGTTTTTATAGAAACCTTATTGTAGATATATTTTTTCTCAGCCTTGTGCTAATTTTTTGCCATAAAAAATATTGTGAATATAAATGACAGGGGAAAAAATATGTTGTTTGTATTAGAACTAGAATTATACAGTTAAATAGAGTTAATGCACCAAACAAAGTGTTTCTTTGAGATACTAACAGTGATTTCACTTATGTGATATAATGCGGCAAATACACCAAAAATCATAGAAGGGACTTAAAAGGACCATTTTAAGTTTAAAAAGAGATTTTAGGACCATTTATAAGTGCATTATGGAACCACAATAATTAATCTTCTTTATGAAAATATTAAAAAATCCATAAACAGAATTCATTTAAATACGGACTACTACTAACAAGATATAAATTTCACAATAAGTTTCTTAAATTAGCAATTTGTTTCTTAATTTAATTTCTTAAATTAGTACATTACATAGATTTTTAAAGCTGCTTTGGAGTTTTCAAAACTGAAGAAAGTTTTGAAGTTTACAAAAATAAAAAGATTCACTGAAGACCAATTAAATTAATCTACATGCAAGTCTAAATCTTATTCAAAATTATTCACCTTAAGCACAATGTAATTTTTGTTATTTTTACATTCAAAAAGGTAAAAATTACAAAGCTAGAAAATTTTTAAAACAATGGTTAGGAAATGTTCTCTTAATTCGAAAATAAGATTCAATCTTCAGTAATATGAGATTCTAGAATAATAAATAATAATTTTAGAATTTTTTTCAAGAAATAATTAAAATAAAAGAGTTTCAATAACTATCAAGAAAAAACAGCCTTGAAACAATGGTCGAAAGTAAATTAGTAAATATTTTGTCTCAGAATTTGCTATTGAGTATTAGAGAAGTGAACAACTCAATTCATACTCTTTAAAAGCATCATGATTAAGAAAATGTCAGGGTTTTTTTTTCACAAAACTTCAAGAATGTTTCTTTTTTTTCACAAAACGTAAAAAGCACAAATCAAGTAAAACAAACAGAAAGAATTTAAAAAAAAAAAAAAAAAAAAAAAAAAAAAAAAAANAAAAAAAAAAAAAAAAAAAAAAAAAAAAAAATTAAAAAAAAAAAAAAAAAAAAAAAAACAATTGTAATATAAAGCATTGGCAACAAAGAATTGCAATATAAAGCATGAGAGCTTTCATAAGTATGAAAGCGTAAATGTACATGTTTACAAATTTCTGAATGAAAATTCCTTTTTTGCATGGACGATAAAAAGCTGAAACAAACTAAGCTACAAGTTGGAAAGAATTAAAAAGCTAAAAGTCAATAGTTCATATTAACAAACAAAGTGTTCCATGTTATGTTTTAATTACACTTATGCAGGTTCAATAATAATAATTTTATTTATAATAATATCTTGCAGTGATTGCTCAAATTTCTGAAATTTATAATTGTACTTTCCACAAAATTGTGAATCTTTAATAGAAATTGTTTTTTTAAATCATAATTATTGTTTTGTTTCTACTGCAATTTAAAATTTTCTATTTTAATAATTTATTAATGGCAAAAAATGCTAAGTTTTTAAAAAGGAATTAGTTTTAAAGATTTTAATTATTAATTTAAATTCTTAAAGTTATATTCTAGAACCCGTATCAAATGGTCTGCAGAGCAAACCAAAGATTGTATAGCAATCTTCTGGAGTTAAAAGTGTATCAGCGAACAAGTTGAGGAGTCCCCAAGTTACAAATAAATTCTACAGATATGCCCAAGCAGTTTGGAAGAAAAGAAAAAAAAAACTGGTTATATAATACCTCAGAAACACGTTTTTCAAATTAAAAATTTAAAACTACAATTTAAAGGAAGTATTATAGTAAATATAATGTTACATTTAAAAATGTTTTTATAAATATATTTAGCAATTTCACTTTTAGTTATATGTCCCTTTTAATAAGTTTTAAAATGTCATTACTTATTGAACTCTTAATTGTAATAATTTTATCTATTTAAATTTTAATTTTTTTAATATTTTTTAATCACAACCTAACCTTTTCATTTGAAGAATTTTTAAATTTCAAATGCAACTAAGTTTTTTTTTAATAAATCAATTTGCAAACAACCCCTCAGAGTACCAATTAAAAATTTTATGATTATTGAATTCTTTATTGGAATAAATTCTTTTTAAATAATTTAAAGAGAGATCAATTAAAATTCCTGAAACAGCTAATCTCTATCATGTAAGAATTTTTAATAAGTATTTAAAATAGTAAATAAGGATATATTAGTAAATTAGCATACGACTGTCAATTCACTCTTTTAAAATTTCAAGTATGAAAAATTTTAAAAAATCCTAGAGTCCTTGAATACAGTAACTAAAAATTGTGTAGAATAGATAAGATTCCTCAATCACTTTTGCACACTTAATGGATGGTCTTTCAGTTCAACCTATGAAATAAATATTTACTGTTTTAGAATTGTTAATGAAAACTTATGACTGAAATCAGGAAAAAAAAGGCAAAAGTGGCTTGCCTGTTCCTAGGTTCTATTAAAAAGTTCTATTAAGTCTATTAAATCTAATTAAAAGGGACAAGAAAATTTTCCTTAACTCACATGAAAATATTAAATATAAACGATCCCAACGCTCAAAAATTGTGCCACTGACCTATAAATACAGTAGTGTACTAACATCTTTGGTTTTCTAGTGAATAATTTGGTTAGAATTCAGCACACAAAATTAGAGTGCATTGTAAGATTAACATATTCGAAAAATTTCCATAAACTGATTTTTATATCATTCAAAACGAGCACTAAAAGAATCAAAACATTAAAAAGAGGACTAAAATGGACTTATTCTATAAAACAGACTTTTAAGGGAAAAGTGGACTATTTGGAGCCCTGTATATAATAAATCTCCTACCCAAAATATCAATTTTTATTAAAAATTGAGATTAATATTCGAAAAAGTTAGTAGATGAGCTCAAATATTTCCTATATAGTTAGGAATTTTTTTTTCCTCCAGTTAACTCAAGTTTAAATTTTCAAGAAAAAAACTTTAAACATTTAAGAGTGAACTAATGTCTCCCTATCTCATATTTTAATTGATAGTATGCCTCATTATTCACCTTTAATATACCTACAATTTTACTATAATTTGAGTTTTAAGTCTGAATATTAAAAAATTTGTAGTCTTTATTTAAATTTTGAAAAATAGATAAGAAAAAAAAAATTTTATTTAAAAAAAAATCTTAATTCCAGTTTCTTAAAAGCTTTAATAATCTTTAAAAAAACATTTTCATATTAAATTAAGAAATAACAGTTATTAACTAAAATTTAACATTATGTTAAATAACTTACTTATACTTCCATCTGGATTTAAAATACATTCTTTTTGTTGACTTTCAACTTCTCCTTCATCCATTTTATCTGCTATCTAAAGAAAAATACAAAAACTAATGAGACTTGAAATAGAATAAGATCAGATATTCTCAACCTTTCTGATCCAAAATTTAATAACTCCTTAGTTATTAAATTTTAGATTACCTTTCAACACAAGAATAAAGTTATTCACATTATGAATTTTGGCTTTCCATTTTTCCTTTTGGCATAAATAGAACCATGCAAACACAAGAAAAATATTTTGGCAAATATATATCAGCTAAAATATATTTAAGCAATCTCTACAAAGAAATTCCATTATTAAAAGAATATGAGCACAAAAAAAGTATTTACTAAATTAAGCACCATAAATCAAAACGTAAGACAAGTTTCCCTCACCTATGTTTATAAATCAGGAGCTAAAAAGAATATAAATTCTTTAAAAAAAAAGTAATAACTGATTCCTATTTATTGCAAAAGAATTCTTTTAAATTATTATTGACTATAAGATCCTTTGTATTTCTTTTTAAAACTAAGTAAATAATTCATTATTAAAAATTCATAACCTGTTCCAGTTCAGAACCAATTTTAAATATCAAATGTTAGAATAAACACTTAATAATTAACCTAATATCAAATATTGAATTTTCTCATTTAGTATATTAATATTATATATACATAAAACACTTTTATTTTTATTTAAAAATGCTGCAGAATTAAAAAAAAAGTTTCTAAAAAATTTTATTAAATGGAATTGAAAAAAAATATTATTTTAAATATTTCAATTTAAACATTTAGTTTTGAAATCGTTGTGTTTATTATATCCTATTATATATTTTATTACAGTCAATCTCTTAGTTTACACATGATGGATAATGTTTTGTTTACACATAAATGCCAGTCATGTTAAACTTAATCAAAAAACAAGAAAATCAAAACTGTTTTTACAGAAACGGGACAAATAAAACTTTTTCTGACTATCACCATTAAAACTTTATTTTTGAAGTGATCAGTCTGTTATTTTATAGCAGAGTAACGAGTTTCAATTTGAAGTTCAAATTTTACATGGAGGACATTGTTTTTGTTTTTAGCGGGAAAATTAGCAGTTGTATTGCCAGCTTGGCATTCTGGGTTCTCTCAAATTTGTGTTCGAAACTTTTTAATTAAATTCGAAGAAAAACTAAGCTTTTAAATATTTTTCATGCAACTGTATTACAAAATAAATTAGGGTTTAAGAAATAATTATATCATTTAAATTTTGTTTATTTATTTAATGTCTGCTATCATTGGACGATGATTGCAGTACACGTTCGTAAAATCATTTTCTAGGATCGACTGGATTGAAAAGCAGACAGCGAGATACAACTGTAGTTCTAATATTTAATACAAGACGGGAATTATACGAATGAAACGCGATAAATTATTGATCGTAATAAACGGAACAAACTGAAAACACTTGTGAGAAATGCGCAAGTTTGTTTGGTTTCGTATTCTGCTCACAGAAGGGATAAGGGTCTCATGTTTTCTAGATCTTTCATTGATTTTATAAGTCTACCTGCAAGATTATAATTTATATTTAATAAAGTGTTAGCAATGTCTCCCTCGAGTGGAACTGATGAAAACTCAAGTCCGCGCAAATTAAGTCCATTTGTGTTTTGGGCTCAAACAGAAAGTAAAATTTCTCTAAGAGTTCATTTGAGTGTCTTATCGGTAATTTGAATTCGTAATTATGTTTTTTACAAGTTTGTTTAATTAATGCTAGGTCTTAAATGCCGAATTTTTTTTTCAAAAATAAATATTTGCTTTAAGAAACAGTTTTAACTAATTACATTTTATGCATGCATTAAAATGGTAGTATCAATAAGCTTAAGAAAAATTGCAAATTTTTAGTTATTGAGAGATGAAGACGTTGTTTTAAGTAGTGAAATTTAAAAGCATGTTTGTAAATCATCCCAATTAATTATTATAGCGGAGAAATAAATTCAATATATTTAACAATTCAAAAGAAAATAGATGTATTAATTATCTTTAAATATGACTTATACTGTTTGCTTACTGTAAATATCCCATACGAATTATTTTTAAGCATCTTTACAAAACGAAATTTACATTAAGAAATAACTCTGTTTTAGGATACATTTTCTATCAAAATGAAAGAACAATATTACTCTAATATTTCCCTTTAATCTATTTCAACACCTTAAAAACACTTAGAAAAAAAATGATTAAAATTTCTTGAATTTGCTTTGGGCAAATTGATTAGTATGTGTGCCTTTGAATCTTTTATTTGTTAACCTGATTAAATTAACCGAAAAGAAGTAATTTTAGTATTGTAGTCTATGCCAAAGCAATGATTAAGTCTAAGCAATTTCCGGTATACAACAACTAGCATTTTCCCCTGTTCCATTTGTATCCTGCAAAACCAATTTCAGTGGTTACCTTTTCCATTGTATGTTTGTTTAATTTTTAATTAAAAAAAGTTAATTTATATAATTTTTAATCATTTAAAAAAATTTTAACTGTTGTTGCATGAGATTGTGTTATTTTTATAATAGGCTGAAAAGAATATTAAATAGCTAGTAAAGACTGTAGAACCCTCAATTAATGTTTACTTTGTAGTATAAAAAAATCAACAGGAAATTTTGGTGAACTTTTGTGATAACAATGTGTGTTTAAATTGGCAATTATTAATACTTTGTAATTGTGCATTATTGAACATTTATATTTCAGTTTATTAATTGTATTGTCAAAAACAATTCTAGAATCCCAAGATTACTGCTTCTGATGATTCATTAGAGTTTTTTGCTCATGGCGTTGGGGCAAATACAGGAAAAAATGAATATTATTTTAAATTCACTTTCTTCAAAGAAATTGACCCTGTAAGTTTGATTTGGATCTTTATTTTTCTATTTATTGCTCATATAAAATATTATCCATCAACTAATATTTATTTAATTTTTATATTTTCAATAGAATGTGCATGTTTGCAAAAAGCAAATGGAAGTTGAAATAACAATTAATAAAAATGAATTAGAATGGTGGCCAAGATTGATAAAAGATTCAACTAAACCTGCATGGCTAAAATTAGATTTTGATAGATTGAAAACTGATGATGATGATGAAGAAGAAGAAGAAAGTGAAGAAGGATTAGATCATGTAAGTTTGTTATTATTATTAATAATAATTAAGATTTTATTTTTATGTAATAACTCTTTTATATGTTATTAATGCGTATCATGATTAGCATTTCCATTGAAGGTGATATTGATCTTGTGATATTTCCATTTGAGAAAGGATGGGTACTTAGGGGGGCTTAACAGCAAACAGGTTGTTAGGATTTTTAAGGGGAAGAACCTTAAATTGCCACCACTTTTTATTTTTAAGATGAAGAAAAATATAAAAACATTAATAATTAGTCTTGCTTTTCTTTACAATAAGCGTTTTAAAGGAACATGTTACCGATTGTGTCGTGTTCCCAGAGAAAAGTTTTAAATTATTTCTGTTATACTAGTTGTTAAATAAAGATAACTATTTTTAAATTTAAAGAAATTTTTTCATATATTTTCCATGTTATCTCATTTATGTAATGTTTTGATTTTTAAAGATTGTAAATGCAACACAAAATGTATAATATTAGGATATAACTTTTAAAAAAAAATGCTTTCTTTAAAAAAAAATCTATGTGCTCCTTGCCTTCTTCTCAAAAAGAAAGATTTCCATGGTATGACTATGATTTAATTTAACTAATTAATTAATTTATTTTTATAAAAATAAAAGGAATTCCTTTTGAAATTTTCCTTTATTAAGGAAGTTACCTAATTTTTAAAGTTATCTTTTTCTGTTTTTTAATCTAACACATATGTGACCTAACACACCTTAACTTATTATGCAACTGGCTTATAAACATAAAAAACAAGATAAGTTAAGTACTATTCTTTGGCATAAAAAAGAAAGTACTTATATCTGTTTCAAGGGGATATAAAAATTACTACAGTACCTATATAATTTTTTTAATGTACTATTACTTTAATACTTGTAGTACTTGTTATTCCTATTAATTAAGCATCACTGGTGTCAATAACAGTAGGTTTTAAGTTATAGAATAAAATATTTTTGTTTTCACCTTAAGATTGAGTGGCAATTGTGAATTTCTGCATTTACCTGAATTTTTTTATTAAATCAGAACCACAACCAGACACTTTGATTACAATCATAGACATCCTAAAGTCATATCTAATTTTGAACATAAGATTTTGCATTTCTTTTTATTAATTTTAAGTTTTCTGTAACTATAAATCTTTATAACTCTATTTAAACAATATGATTAAAAATATTTGGTACTGAAGTTTTAAGTAATACAAGGCAAAATTTTAAACATTATAACTGTTTGCTTTTAGAATTTCTAAAATGGTATTGTGTAACTAATTAATATTTTTTTATACTTATCTACATTTATATATTTCCAAAAAATAAAAATGTCTAATTTTACTATCATAGCCCAGTGTTGATTTTTTAATGCATAACTGATCAAACTTAATATAGTCAGTTTTGTTTTAAAACAAAATATGTTTTACTATTCTTTGTAGAAACTATATAATGCATCAGAAACTCTTTCAAAAATCAGAAATCGTCAAAAGAAATACAGGAAAAGAGGTTAGATTTATCTTTTAACCTTTATTGGTATTACAACCTCTTTCCAAATAGGTCATAGAAATAAAATTTGTTTTCTTTTTCAGTTGAAGACTTCAGAAAAATATACTTATTTTTATACAACTTATCTCAATTTGTTGGATTCTTATATGTTCTCATTGTTTTAAATATACACTATGCAAAAGAAGGTCCAGGTAAGTTCATATGTAGTTTAAATATACAGATTTTATTTTTTATAATGAAACCTTGATGAAGAAAAGCAAAATTGACAAAGCTGAAAACAACCAATAAAATTGTTTAGCAATAAGTATTATAAGAATAGTTTAAATTTAAAAAATTTGATATAGTTCTAGGAAGTTCAGTTTTTTTTAGTCTTCATTTTAAAAAAGAAACATTTATTTTAGTTCCATACAGAATTTTAAAATTTATGTGTCATATTATTTAAGAATTAGTTAAAGTATTCATACTTATCAGTATTGGATTATAAAAATAATAGTGCGATTTGTAATTGTGAATAATGCAAGATATTATTTGTAATAATTATATGTTTAATGTGGGATTCGTTACCTTGGTAGTATTTATAAAAAAAATTTATGATATTTTAACAGTTTATATAATTATAAAATTAGCTTTTATTTTGATCATTTGAAGAACTACTGTTATTTAAATTTCTTAAGAAATTAATTAAATTTATTCATCTTCCCGTTTTTGCTTTGTACTTTTCACTTAATATTAAATAATGTTTTAAATAGCTTGGAAATCAATAATATTAAACTGCATTGTAATAATTTTTTTTAAGATTTGATATTTCTTTTTGAAAAAGAGTTTCTTTCACTTGAGTTGGAAGAAATCTATTTCCTCAAGAGTAATTATTTGCATAGTGGAATTTCCACATTTGTGATCCCTGAGTTATGATATAATTTTATTGTAAAAAAATAAATAGTTTGTTAAACATGCTCTAATTTTATAGCATTTATGGAAAAAGCCTATTCAGTTGTGCAATTTGCTTTTACATTTTGTCAACTATTTCAAATTCTTGAAATCATTCATCCTTTATTGGGATATACTTCTGGAAGTGCACTTGGACCATTTATTCAGGTACTTTAATTTCTTTTTATGGGAAATTTTCTTTTACTCGTTTTGATTACTTATTAGTTTACTTTTGCTTTAAGGTTTGTGGGCGTTTAATCATCATTTTTGGAATGATCAATTCTGAGCCTCGAATTCAGACCAAACCCATTGTGTTCTACTTACTGTGTATTTACTCTATTAGTGAAGTCATAAGGTGAGTTTTTTTTATATAAAATTTAAATGTAATAAATTTATGTATTTATTATCAAAAACCCATTTTTTAATTTGTAAGAAGGTGTAGCAACTATTGCATATAAATCAATTTTCAAAGATAATTTGCCATAAACAATAAAAATTACTCTGCATGCTTTTTTTTTCATAGTCTAGAAAAAAATAATTGGATTTTAATTTAGAATTTATCACTATAAATTAAAATGTAACCATGAATTTCATTAATAAAACCAAGAATTAAATTACATGATGTTTTGAAAAAAATTTCAGAGTAGAGAGAAAAATGTAGGATTTAACACCTGTGGTTCTTAACAGCTGAGAAGTATGACATGTTTGAATGACAAAATCCATTTCATATAACTTTTATTGTTTTCTTAATATATCAAAATGTCATTTCATCAAATTTGAGGCAATTGTTCTGTTCAGAAACATGTGTTTCACTTTGATAAGATGTAGTCTGCTGTATATAATAAATTTTCCCAAATTATTTATATAGTGATTCAATTCAAATAATGAGAAACTTATATAAAAAGGCATCATAAAAATAGTTTTCAGTAAAATTCAACATAAATATTCAAATAAATGGCAAAATCAAAAGTAAATTATTAAGTTCGCTTTAACATACAATGGCATGTTTTTGCTAATCACACACAATTTATTTTATTTCTGTTCATCGAAAACTTTTATTTTTTTAATTAGTGAACTATTATTATAATTGATGCATAGATTGAAAACAATTAATAAAAAGTATTTTATTACTTTTTATTAATAATTTGCTTTACATTAAACATTTTCAAACATTGATATTTATTCACTTGAAAAGTTTTAATGTATAAAAATTTCTTCATAACAGGTATCCATACTATATGTTGAAAGTATATAATGCACAGATTGGTTTTTTAACTTGGTTAAGATATACTGTTTGGATTATTCTTTACCCTCTTGGATTCTTCTGTGAAGGTATATGTTTGTCATTAAAAGTACTTTGATTTAAAAATTTCTATTCTAATATTTTGTAAATATTTGTATTATATGATTTAATTTTTAATATTCCAATTAACAAGAGAAATTGACTTTAAAAGATGTTTAATTTTATTTTATTCTTAACTTTTGAATGTAGAAAGTTAATCTTTACAATAATTAGCAACAAATTATGTATAGTTTGTTCCAGTAAAATTATATATCAAAGCAATTGTAGTGTTATTTAGGTTAAATTAAATCTCTATTTTTTCAAATTTTATTATGACTACTCGAGTTTAAGAATCGTGTTAGATAATCTGTACAATAATAAAGAATCTTCCTGAACACTAAATCAATAATTACTATAATACAAAAGAAATCCTTGTTTCACTAGCCACTATTCATTAAAAAAATCAAATTAAAGAGGTAAACACAATATAATTTATAAATATTTTACAATTGTAGGAAACGTTTTTTGTTTCTTTTAAGATCTAATTTGAACCTTTTAAAAAGGTGGTTGAAGTGTTCTCAAGAATAATTTTAACAAAAAGCAAATAAAAAATTTTTAGCAAAAATTTTCTAAAAAAGAAATTTAAAACTGTTAAATTGATTCATTTCAAATTTTGATTGGGCTCTTTTAAATTTAATATAGTGAAAATATGTTTATTATAGTGAAAATATGTTTATATCCTACAATAATTCAAAAGCAAATAAAGCAAAATAATAATTATGAAAAACAATTTTTGATTTATGCAATCATAAACTCCTGAAATAAGGGGGGTGATGCGACTAATCCCAAAATTAAAAAATACAAATATTCAGAAGCCCAAACTTTTTACCACTCTTGAGGCTAAACTTATGCATTCACATTAAGATATGCTAATTGAAAGACAGTAAATATTTTATTTAGTTGATAGCATTCTAGAGATGTATGAACTAATTTAATTATTTGTTTATCTTAAGTTATAAGTCAATTTATGGAAATCATTCGCCCTTTTTCTTTTTATGCTTTGCCAACTGAACTATTTTAAATTTTATTATTTTGATAATGAATAATAAATTAAAAATCATTTTTACTTGCAGGAATTGTAATTTTACGTAACATTCCATACTTTGAAGAAACTAAAAGATTTAGCATCTTTCTTCCAAATAAGTGGAACATTTCTATTTATTTTCCTAATATAATGAGGATATATTTGCTGATTGGATTGTTTCCATGTGAGTTCGTTTTAAATCATATACCATTAATATCATAAATAGGTTTTCGTATATAAGGTGTTTCAAACTAAATTTCTAAAATTAAACTAATTATTTTGTCTAATGAATAATCTATAACTATACTATGATACATTCCTCTTCCATAATATGAGTGATTTGTAAACATATATTATTTCTTATAAAAGCATCTTTATAAAAGTATTATAAATTCGCACATGATTTCCTTATGAACAAAATTAAATAGGTTCAGAAAGTTATAAAAAAAATATTCATATATAATAACATAATTGAGTAACATTAATGATGAAATTTTTCTTTTTTCAATTTGATGATTATATGATTTCAATTTGTTTTGAGAGTTAATAAATATAATAAGCAATGCCATCTCAAAACTAACTTCCTTAATGTTTAATATTCATTGTTATATTTTAAAAAGTATTTATTTTATTTTTTTAACATTTTCCCCACTAAAACTTTTTGTTCAGTTGTAATCCTTACTATACATGAATAAAAACCCTATCTTTATATTGCAATTGAAAGAAATCACTATAAAGCATGGGAGTGAAGAATAGTTAACTTCTAACTCTTAAAAAAAACATAAAACTTTTTAAAAAAAATTCTAAACTTCATACATTGTTTTATGATAAATAATTGAAAAGCACACAGTATCAAAATATAATTTACTAAAATAAATCAAATTTTGAAAAGTGAAAGAAAATTTGCTTAAGACTTTCAACTGTTATCTAATTTTTGTGGCACAGCAATTAACTTAAATATTTATAGTAAAAAAAAAAAAATTAACAAATATTTTCACTACAATATTAATAATTCTTATTTAAGTTACTGCCAATCTGCTGGGAAGTTTTAGTGGTCCTCAATCCCAATAGCCTTATAAACTTATAAAAAAAAAGCTGCAAGTTTTCTGGCCACTGGAGAAACTTGTGCCCTTAAGTAACAACATGCCTTATTATGTCCTTAAACAGAATCTAGCTTTTAATTGCAACGTTTTAAATGAGATTCCTGCAATATATTTTTTTAAAAACATATTTGTCTGTAACTTTTATTTATTAATTATATTTTTATTTTCGTTTCTTTACACAGTTCTATATTTTATGATGACTTACATGTATCGACAAAGAGTAAAGATACTAGGAAGTGGTAAACGCCAGAAAGAGGACTAAAACTTTTCTTATGCTATGCTCATTTTTATCAACAGACGTCATTTTTCATGAATATATTTAGAGTTTACTTTCATCTCTTCAAATAATATACAAAACAAAATTTTGAAATGTCTAGCTACTTTTAGCTATCTATCTAGTTGACTTTTTCCAACTATTCCTGTTGGAAGGATAATTTGTGTAAACAATATTAAAATCACTGAAAAGGAAATAAATTATTTTTATTTCCTGTCAAGATGTAATATATAATAAAAGTAGTTTTACTTTTTTTATTAGTTTCTTTGTTTTAGATATAATTATACAATGTATCTTGGATATATGTGTTCAAACTAGTTGCTAAACTGTTAATTTCATACAATCTTCTTCATACCTGATAAGCTACTAATTGAATTTACAAATTTTCAATAGTTTTTAATGTTTCATGAAATATAGAATTTATAGTTAAATTAAACTGTTTATTTTCAATTTGATTCAAACATATTTTAATGTACACATATAATTTTTAACAAAGTTATATTGAATTGATCAAATGTATTTAAAGAACAAAAATAGAAAAACTCTTCGTTAATTTTTTTCTTTCAAAAAAATGCAGTAACAAATTTTAAATCATGAATGTTAAACATCCTAGTAATTCTGCATCCTAGTTTTCTTTCTTCAACAAAACTTCTCAGTGATTTTATATTCTTCAGGTAATACTGGTTTACAGTGCTGTGAGATCAAATAAATATTTTTTTTTTTGTCTGTTCTGTGCTTAGTTTATAGCTAAGTCAAATAATACAATTTAGCACATGCAGTAAACAGTTAAGTACAAATAAAGAATCCTTTTTAAAAAGGAGGGGGAAAAACAGTTACATTTGAACGATTTGAATTCAATGCATACTTAAATTAATCACAAATTAATAAGAAACCTGAAAAATATAATGAAATTTTATTTACATACATTTACATTCACTATGAAAAATTACATTGCAGTCATTTTAAAGATACTGCTGCAAATATGGTGTTACTTTTCATTAACATGCTTATGAAAAGTAATAAATTTTAAAATTCTTACATGTATAGGTTTCACTGAATATACAATATGCATATGACGATGCATTCAAATCAGTGATAAAATTGTCTTAAACTCTATAAAATGTTTTGAACCTGCTGATTATCAGCAACTGCAATGGATGTTTACACCACCCTAAAAAGAAAATATTGACTATTAGTTAAATATGTAAGATTTTAGTTGACTACTAGTGAAATAGGTTCTTTCCTAAACTAATTAATACAATGTTAACACTAAGTCAGTGGTAAGTATCAGTTTTTGAAGGGACAAAAAGCCAGAAATTTCTAATAAGCTTTCTCCGGTAATTTAGAAGTTGCTGAAATTTCAGATTTTTCTTTTATACAGTACCTCGCTCATTTCAAATGTTGACGACTAGAGCATTAATCTATTATTTACATAGATTTCAAACTACTCTCCCACTTCATGTTACTTCTATGGAAATCTATTGCACACAAGAGAAAATTCTACACAAATTTTCTCCAATACTTACGGCTTGATGGGTTGAAATGTTTTAGATTGGAAAATAGAGACACCACATTTATGGCAGTTTTGTTTTGGTGGTAATTAAAAGACTCAATTGTAAAGAAATTGTTTCTACTTTAAAAGAACCAAACACGATTAAGAATTCGTTTAATGATTTGAGCAGTAACTGTGATATCAATTATTACATCTATGTTTGCCCCCCCCCCCAAAAAAAAAACAATGTTATGGTTCGATAAATAATGTCAAATTACCTGTAGTTTACAATACAAAATCAGTTGATAAATTAGAAGCTCATAGTAAATTTTTAATTTTGGGAATGAGTTGTCCCAAATACTTTTTTAAAAGGACTCAATACATAAAATATACAATCAAATTACACAATACTAAAATAATAATTACTTACTTTATGAAAAAAAAAAAAACTCAACAAGGAGTTAGTGCTGCCATTAAGTGCTCTAATTTGTTTAAGAAGTTTTTTCCTTCCATTTTTTCTAAAATGACTTCTCTGAAGCTCCCAGATAAGTTTTGCCATTTTCTGTCTCGTACTAATGTACTGGGATAAAAGTCTGTAGTTTGTGGAGAAAACGAAACACTGACATGAATGCCATTTTTCGGACTGCATCGAAGAGCAATGACCCTAGAAATGAAAGAAAAATTTAATATACTTAAATTTCTGTAGAAAAATTTTTGATTTCTTACTTTTCAAATAAGCTTAAATATTCTATTTTATAACCCGCATTGAACAACCAATCCAATTCTGAGTTTATGACTATCACTGTTCAACTCCATAGCCTTGTAATTTTGAACCCTACCCAGAGGACAAGGGAACTCCTCGATCAAGTATTAGGACAAACTAGCCTTCAGGGAGGACTTTAATGAAACTAACTAGCATTGGAAAACCAATCACAGTTAGCCCGATAGCAAAGGGATTCTAACCCATGATCCATTTAGCACTGAGGATATTTTTCATCATTACTGTGGCCAGTGCACGCTGGGAGCAGAATTCATATCAACCAGCTGCTGGAATATGAACCTGAGGCATCTCATTGGAAAGCAAGTGCTCTTTCCCCTTAGCCACCAGAAGAAAATATATAAAGCAACAGAAAAAAATAACTCTAGTACAAACTGATTTTTTTTATCACTCAAGCCTATTTCTTGCTATTAACCTTTCAAGTATTAAGCTCCTGCAAAAAAACTGTGTTGAAATTTTCCTGATAAGCACTACTTTCACATTGAATAGCACCAGTTTTTTTTATGTGAAAAATCCGGGACTCACACTCAGTCTTAATTTAGTCTGTAATAGGGCTTTTTTAGATCAGTCTTGAGTTTCATAACAAGAGCAGGCACATACAGAGGAAAAAAGTGTAACTGTCTCCTTAACACCCACAAGCATCAATTATAAATCAAGTTAACATGTTATGTAACAAATGATTCTACCCTATATGAGCACCGTCAGTTAAAAACAATGACAAAAGCTTGTCATCTATTTTAAATCAAGAATGTTTTTTCTTTTGCAATAGGTTAAACTTTTCAGTGGTTATGTTAATGGCAAATTTTTTTGTCACATAAAATCAGTCTTTTTATAGAACTAGAAATGCACATTTCTAATAATCAGTATTCTAGTGTATATACCAAGAATTTCTAACATGCCACTACAGAATGACAAAATTTTACAATAATAACTAGAGTATGCATTCCTAAAAATTTAATAGTGATGTGTCGGTTTAACATGAGAAAATAAAATCAAAAAATTTCGAAAGGCAAAAGCATTTTTTTAAGATTTTGTTTTATCAGTTTGTATACATTCAGAGCTGCAAACTTTTTTTGAGAAAATTTCTTCCAGTCATAGATAAGTTGATGTTTTAATATATGTTTTTTTAGTTTGAAAATTTGATTTAAAGTTATTTTCCCCACCACTACATATAAATTATTCAAAATTTCATACGAGATATCACTTTGTTCCAACTCTCTTTAAAACGTTGCAAAATTACCAAAAATTCTGTAAGCTTCGGTTACTCGATTAAATGTTTTGAAAAAAGCTTAATACTAGGCAGCTCTGTACATTGTTTTGGCAAAAATTTTTAATTGTGATCCAGCTATTCATAATGTGCAATAAAAATTAGTCAATAATGTTTAAACTTTATGTATTGCATGCATAAATTCTATGAATGCAACATATATTCTATAATAAAATTTATTAAAATTAGCTTTATATTCTGACAAGTGAAATAGTTTATTTTATTATAATGTTACACTCTCACCTATCACCAGTAGGAGAAGTCATTAGAACAGAAGAAGCATTTCCTGTTGGTTCTACACTTCCAACACCTAAATTAATACCAGAAGATAGCACTTTCCAGCCCATCAATTTCGCTAAAGCTTGAGCAGCAATAACTTGATGTTGAGAAGCCTAAATCAAAAATACAAAATATTAATTTTAGAACTACAAGAAACACAAAAGAATGTGCATGAGAGACAATTAAAAAAATTATTTTGTGTGTGACAAACTCATTTGTTGGCCACTCTTTCAGGAGCACCATATTAGGTGAGCCAACGTTGCTCCCACAGTAAGGACAGATAGTACAGAGAAGGTAAGAACATCCATGCCTTGCTCGGGATTTGAACCCAGAACCTTTCTGATGCAAGGGCAGTTCCCTAACCCCTACCCAGGCCGGTCGGCACAGCAGATTATATTCAAAGATAAGAAAAACCTAATATAAATTTTAACTCAATGAATTCCTGGGAATTTCTATAAAATTGTAACCAACAAATTTTTCAGAAGAGCAACCTATTCCAGAATTACTAGAACATCTGATAAATAGGCATTTAAGGTTGAACTCCATATAATCACGATATAATAGAGATTATGACCATTTCAGTAAAGCAGGCAACCTAATGACTATATTCAAAAATTGTAAATTTTATGGAGATATATGTTTTTAATTTTAAAAATTTTTATACCAAAAATTTGCCATTTTGTAATCAAAAATAGGGGGTCAACTTATACACTTTGATATACGGTATTTATTTTGCAAATATGCAGTGAAGAAAAACTTATAAAATAACTGAAGGATAAAAATCCAGAGGAAAAAACAAACGTACGCACTTCACATTTAAAAACTAAAAAAGTCTAGTCATCATTTTCGTTAAGTGCTACTATTGAAATTATACTCTTTATGTATTTTTATTTGCAAAAAAGTAAAAAAATTTCTTAAAATTCAGATGCAGACCTAACAAAATGAAAAAGTAGTCATATTTTCAACAGAAAATTTAACATCCATAGATTAATAATCGTAAAATGACTTTTTAAAATTTTACTAACATATAATACAAAGTAAAATATGTAATAATCAAAAAGAAATTTCCCACCTGGCACATTAATAAATATCGGAGCTCTTGTGCCTCATATGAAAGCATCATTGTTCGTCCATCCCTACAAATAGCTTTCAGATTTTTTTCTTCTACATGTATAACAAGAGGTGTTCTGTCAAAAGAAATGTGAAAATGAATCAAATGTAATACTTTAAGCTAAAATAGAGACAAATAAAGATTAGCAATAAATCTTTAATATTAAATGAAAAAATCAAATCAATCAGTTTGATGTTGCAGTTACTTTTTACAAATAAATGTTTATAAATTAAACTGAATTTCTTAAAGATAAAAAGTTGGTGAAGCTTTGTAAGCAAAAGTTTGCCTTAGAGCACAGAAAAATAGTATAAATAACATGAAAATTTTGTATAAAGTGGCTGAAACAACAACAAAAACTTTTGTAATGTGTAAGCAATTTCATAAGCCTTTTTGATTTAAATAATGTAATAGTTTGTAACAAACAACTGCATTAGTGCTAATAATAAAATTGATGAAAATCTTAATTATACTCATTTTTTCTATACACACATTGAATCCTTGTTTAAAAAATTTATTTTAAAATCTTTCAAATTAAAAAATATGTTCCTTAGGAAAGTTTTATGACTCTAAGTGAAAATAAATATTAATTGTAACATACAAAAAATAGTAACAGAAATAATTCAACAAATAACAAAAGCTTTTTCAATGTGACTGCAAAATTAAATATGAATACATTTAGAATTTGTAAAATAATTACTTTAACATAAATTAAATAATTGACAAATACGCAGAATTGTCTTATAGCTCAATAAGACAAAAAATAGGTCGATGAAATAGATTACATGAAAACAGAAGGTTCAGTTTAAATTTTTTAAAAAAAAGATTTGATAATATCTAAGTGTGCATTACAAACACAGTTGCTTGATAAGCAAACAGCCATGTATTTTTTTTTTTCAAAATCCTCTGGAATATTTGTTTTCAAAACAAGACATAGTCTTTTTTTAACCACAGGGATATTTATTAAAATTCTGATAGTAATTTTGATAAACCTTACATTGGGTAACAGTCAAATAATCATAATACTTTAAAAACATTTTCAGTGTATCAAGAAAAAAAACTTTCTTCCCAGAAGTGGAAGCCAGATGTGTGTTTAAAAATGTAATAATCAGATATTTTTAAAAAGAAAACACTACAAATAAAGAGAGTTTTGTAATATTTCGCTGTTCCTAAAATTAATATTTTTTTACATTACTTCTAACAAAAATTAAAATGATTTACATTTACTTGCAAATAAAAAATTTTATTCCAAATACTAAATTCAAACTAATCTAAACTCTAATCACTGTATTCTTTTTCATGCATTAAGTACAATTAATTAAAATCAAACAAGAATCTTAGAACATCTAAAAATTCCACTGATGCATTGAATTTATAGAACTATAAAAAATTTCCTTAATTTTTTTTTTGTTTTTGATTCTTTAACTATCAATAATTTGCATTAAGCTGACAGTTAAAGTAATTCCCAGATAACGAAAAAAAAAATTATGATGATTATAAAGAGGTAGAATGTGAAGATAGCAGAAGAGATTTTCTCTAAATAGCTTAATGGAAAACTATAGTTCGAGTGATTTAGGTGGTCAAAATACTCACCCACCTCACTCTGAGGAAAATAATGATAAAACTAAATGCTTTTTTATCTGTTAAAAAAAAATTATTTAATGTTTACCCATTCATTAGCAATTGTAAATAGTATATTTTTCATAAAGAAATACACTTCAACACTATGTTGCTAACTGAATGGTGGTTACAAAAAAAAAGTGGAACATCTAGGAACAAACAGTTTTACATTTCTGATGTTTTGAAAGGAATGATCGACTGAGCACAAGGCGTCGGAAAGTGTTAAAACTAACATGTTATATTTTGTAATAAAATATATTATAATTATTTTACAAAAACAATAGTGTGGGAAGCATTAAAACTCAAAATAAGTATTTCATTAGTACTCTATAAAATAGATTAGGCATAATATAAGTAGTAGTAAACTAAACTAAAAACTAATCATTACCTGCACATAGTTTCGTATCCATAAGTCATAATATTGATCTTAACACTGCTTAAAGTTGGGCTATTTAAACACAGCCAGTGGGCTACTATCAAAGGATCTTTTATTTCGCACGCAAATGTATCAATTATGTACATAGTTCTGAAAGATGAATAGAAATTTGTAATGTGGCATTTGTTAGAAAAAAGCTTAATTAAATAAAATAACTTTACTCATGAAAGAAATACAATGAACAGGCATAATCTTAACAACACTTTTAAATTACAGTATGCATTTCAGTCAGCTTTTCAAACCCCTAAAATTTTACGAAAATCAGAGGGTTCACTTATACTTTGATAATAAAGCTGGTCATTCATTGATTGTGAAATATTGATGCATCAAAAACTAGGAAATAGATGTGAATAACTGTATCAATTAGAATCTTTATATAACTATTTTTAATATGTTATAAACAATTAATTTTTCATTATCCCCTCATCAAATTTTAGAAATAATATTTTATGTTATATTCATAAAAAAATTAAGAATAGCAAAAGTTAAGATGATTTATTCAAAAGTATTTCATAAAATATAACACAATGAAAACTTTTAAAATATAACATAAAAAGACAAATTTAAAGATTCAAAAACATCATCAGTGTCTGAATCAATAACGTTAGTATTGCAATCATTTGAACGCCTCATCCCCACATAAAGATTCGACATGATCCTTTTCTGCTGTGTGTCACATAAAAATCGTCTCTAAAGAATTCGAAATTCTACTCTTTTTAAAAAATTTTACGAAAAAAATTAAAATCCACATTCTGCAACACATCTAGAGTCCTTTGACACATGATGTTTATAAGAGTAGAGCGGAAATTTCCTGCTTTTGTAAGCGTTTTTGATGCGAAATATTTTGAATTTCAAACAATTTCGTAGACTTTGATATAAGATAGTATATTTTAGTATCGAATAAAAAGACATACTAAAATAAAGAATTAAAATGGTTTATTTCAATAAATATATATCTTTTATAATCAAAACAAGTATTACTTACCTTAAACGAAGGACAACATGACGAGTTTGCTTTATAATCTGATCTAGTAAACTTTCACTGAAAATTGAAAAATAACTAATGAATATTAATGAAGGGTTTAAACCAAAATCATATTAAAACATTTATGAGCCCTAGACAACAAATGAATCAATGTGGAATTTAATTGAATATAAAGGTTGAATGGTGTAAGAATGAGAAGTAGCGGTATGTCAAACTGAAACAATATTTAAATTCCACAAGGCAAAAAAAAAATTCGAAAAAAAGGGGAGATCAATAGGATAATTGCTTTAAAACTACACATTAAAAATACGGTAAGTTAGTTTTTAATGTATTGAGCATACCAACAAAATAAATGGAAATGTTGCACTATCAAATTGACATCAATGGGACACCTACAAGTGATGTAGTGTGGATATCTTGATCCTGATTGGTTGTTGAAACGTGGCATTTTTTTAATGTTAGCAACTGTTCTTTCCATTCAATTTCGAGTAAGCCAAGCCCGTCAAGTATCATTTCTCTTAAGTGACATATTCTATACTTTTGCACAAAAATTAAAAAAAAATTCTCTATATATTTCCTGACAGGCACAGAGCCATATGGAACGTAAACAAACTAATTAGGCATCGAAGTTACCAAGTACACGACACAAATATATATCACGATAACAATAAAATACATAAACAAATAATAAATCTAATTTAAGTAAAAGATGTAGATTAGAAGGGATTACATTTTAACAAATCGGACGTATGATATGGCAGTGTATTTAAATAACTTCATGTTAACATTCTAACTTATGTGGAGAAACTTAGCATAAATTTAACATGCCATTTTGCTTATAAATGATAAGCTAGAGCTGACGTCATAAGTCACATGTGTGGATACCTGTGATCTTCTTCTTGAAGTTCAAGTACTCAATTTTAACACTATAAATAAGTTACTATTATAAGTCAAATCTTAAGGCTAGTACAGAGTTCATACCTAAATAATGTGTGTTTAGTGTTTCTTATTATATACAATTTCTGCCACAGCCAGAAATATAAATATGACTTTTATTAATTTAGCTTTCATTCTAACCACTTTTTATTACAATCCAATAAAAATGAATTATTATATAAAATGTACTACAGAAGTACAGTAGTAAATTATATATACAATACATATAATATACTAGTCAGGGGTCTGTTTAGAAGAAATTTGGGTCCGTTAACGGACCCTTCACAAAATATCTTTTTATAAAAACTGACCCTTCTCAAAATATTTTAACTTAAAAACGGACCCTTCACAAAATGATTTTTCTTTTAATCGGACCCTTCACAAATTTGTTTATCTTCATTATTATTTTGTTAATCGAATAAACCCTTTCCAGGGCAGAAAACAAAAAAGATGGATGTAAACGAATAAAGTTTTGTCTTCGGCAGACGATTCTTCCATTATTCGTCCGAAATGAATATTCTGCGTTCAGCAATATAGGCTAAATGCCAAATATTTGTATGTTGCATCTCTAATTTAGAAGCAGCAATTGTTGTTTATTTTTTAAAATTTAATTTCTTTAATTATAATTTTACAGTGTTGAGCATAATCTTGTATGTCTTTACAATTTAAAAACTCCTTGAAAAAGTTTTTTTTTGCAATAACGGACCCTATTTGCACAAATTCATAAAAGCGGACCCTGGATGAAAGAAAGTGAGTAATTTTTTCACAATTTCACGAAAAACGGACCTTTCACAAAATGTCTGGACAGACCCCTGCTAGTAATTTGAAAAAAATCTAATTTCCTTAAAGATGTCAAAACTCTGTAAAATTTGGGGGAACCCTTGCCATACAGATAAAACTATTTAAAAAATTAAAATAAAATAAGGTCTTTTTCACAGCAAAGGTTAAGTCATTGAAGAAACTGTATAATTGCATGAAGCCGAAATCAGTCAGCAGAATATAAAATTTTAGAGAAAATAATAATTATTACTTGATTTTAAACTATTAAGTAAAATAATTTAATCAAACTGATTATAACTTTAAAAAACTAACTAGTTATTAAATAGTATATGAATTTAGCTAAAATTTGCTTTTTGAAAAAGAAGACATAATAATGTACCCACCTCAAAGTACAGACAGAAGTTACAATTTCAGTACTGGTTTTACATTGATTAAATACTAAAAATAACTAAAGAAATACTGTTTGACTGAAACATACTATTCAATTGATCGTCGAATTGTTTCAATGTCTGATGCTTCAGGTCCAGCTAACCTTCTGCGCTTACTAATACCAAGGGATGAAGTAGTTGGGTGAGGCATAGGGTGATGGATTGCATTATAGTGTAATTCTCGCAACAGCTGATGAAGTGAATGTTCTAGAACTGGTTTGTGCTCATTACTTTGAGTCCCAGGGGCTGGCTGAAAATAAATAATTCAAAATTAAACAATGTAGAAGAAATAAAAATTATTGTGGTATTTACATCAAATGTCTCACAAATTTTCAAATGCATAGAAATTGTTGATTTCCTGATTATTCCATAGAAAATTTGACATTATGACAATATGATTAGCATACCAAACTTCGATTCAACACACTTATTTCTTTTTTCTTCCAGAAGAAATTTTGAGTATTTGAACTTTTATTGGCAAATATATGCTAATATGGTCTTGAAAATCTGCAGAAATTTTGAGGTAAGAAAATTACACTACTAAATCAACACCAAAACATATATCGTAAGACCAAATTAAGTATCTAAATAACACAACTTTGACCTATTATACTATACGACTGTTAATGTTTCATAATGATGAAATTCATTAAAAACATCTTTTAATGCAAAATATAAAATATTTGAAGCAATTCGTGAGAATGATGTAGAGAAATTAATATATAATAATGAAATTTACCAAATCTGGCAGTCAACCAGATAAAGAAAGACAGCCTGATATTGTGGGTTTCCCAAAAAGCCATAGAATATGTTAGCGATGACAAATTATATATTATCAATGGATGAATCCAACCATCAGATAAAGCACACACTTTTGAAGCCTGTAGTAACTAAAGCGAGAATGACAACTACTTGGGCGACTTGATTCAGTTAAAAATGACATAAAAATCAATTAACAGAGAAACTGGAGGAGCACTGCTTTGGATAGAACATGATTAAGAGAGCTTTAGTTTGCAACAGGTTCTAGTGACTAAGAAAAAGACTTTTTTTCTGTCGTTTGAAACAATATAAAAATGAATAAAATTTATGATTTTAATTTGTCTCTAGTTGCAGTTATAACAAACATTTTGTGCCAAAAGTAAGATACTTTGTTGAGCAGAACTTGAAAATTATGAAAGCCAATTTTAAAAATTCCATTTAGAAGAAAAAAAAACATATTAATATCTACAAACATTGAACATAATATAAGCGTACAAAACTTAGTTGACTCACTCAAAGATATATAAGAAAAATTTGAACACAGTAAGGAATTGTTACATTTTAAAAATTTATTTTTCAAGGATTTTCCTTTATTTTACTAACCATTCAATGCAGCTTTAATTAAGAAATTTAAAAATTACTTTTATAGTCAAGTAAAATAACATATAAAATATAATAAATTTTAAAATTATTTTACGGAACAAATTTCAAAAATTTAGAACAATTAAAATTAGAGCTTAAGAAAGTATCATAATTTATGAAATATACTTTTAGTAATATGAATTTCACAAGGGAACAAATTCTTTATTGCATTTAAACAAATATTTGATCTTGCCAAATTCTGGTGTGGGGATATCGAATATAAAATTAGTTTTGCTTCCAAAGCTACAGATTTTTTTTTTAATGAAATTTTTAGACCATTTCTGGTCGAAATGTACAAGTTTTTTAAAAACATTATATATTACAGAGGGTTGTATAAATGTTGCATCAAACTTCTAGAGGAGTTAAAACACATCATCGGAATTAAAATTGTACAGAAACCCATGCCAGGAAATGCCGTCGTGTGTGGCGTTTCCCTATTATGACCTATTCAGAAACATACAAAGAAACAATTTGTAATAGGAAAACATCCCTAGCAGTGTATGATGACATTTCTGGTCTTGGATTACCATACAATTTTAATCCTGATGATGTATCCTAACTCCCCTAAAAGTTAGTTGCAACTTTTATGCTACCCCTACTACACATAAGGCTTTTAAACTTGTACATTTCGACAAAGAATAGATAAAAATTAAAAAAACTGTAGCTTGGAGAGAGAAACCGATTACAGTATTTAAAATCAGTGACGTGAAAATATCTAAGATCAATTAGATAAAATTTAATGTGACAAAAACAAAAAAATTTCCAGTGTTATCAAGTGCTGAATGGACTCAAAATTTATCTCATTGATAACCATTCAATTAATTCACTTGAATAGTAAATTTCAATTAAAATTTTAATTTCAAATTAAAAGTTAAGCATAAATAAGGTAAAATATTTGTTAGTGACAATAACAATTCAGCTTATTACAGTACATAAAGAAAAATAACTACAGATAATAAAGTAATAAAGCTGGTGTGACATACCTTCACTCTATCTTGAACACTTGTGTGACACAACCCAATGCTAAGCTGAACACCAGGGAAAAGCTGCAATATTTTTATAATAGCAATAAACATATTGTTGGCATTAGGTCATATAACATGCTTAATATAGTCTAAGCAAATAATTTATGGTCAAAAAATATTATAAACAAAAAAAAGAATATACTACAATACCAATATCAAATATTTTATCTTGATTTTGAGTTGCAGAGGTTAGATACTTACTGAGGTAGTTATTTGATTACCAACAACCAAATTTGGGATACTCGACTGCATTTGAACAGCTTCACTCGCAAGCTAGACAAATATACAAATAGAAAATTTTAGCACTTTTTTAAATCATATAAATATTATTATCTTTAATAAAAGTAAATTAAAATTAGAATTTCTGCTAAGAAAAAGTATTGTTAAAAAAATTAGATGTTATATACTTATTGAATACGCTTCATTTTTTGATTGAAGTCAACTGACAAGTGCCATGTCATTCTGTGTATTGTGAATATAAACACACATTAATCTAAAAATTTTAAAAAATTTATTCCAAATAGGAATTTATAAAAAGGATTTGCTATAAGATATATGCAATTTTAAGTTTCTACTTTAGATTAAATGTAAACTTTGTTTCATTTTAAAAGATCAATTTCCTTAAATATAGTAAAAACTGCAAAATATACCTGTGATTGAGTCATATGACTAATGAACTTACAAGAAAGGCATCAATTATCGAATATTATTTAAGGTTATTAGGCAGAATTACAACCATTTGAAGACCATAAAGAAGATATTCATTTCAGGTTATTAGGATTAAAATTTAACCATTTGAAAACCATCAAGAAGATATTCATTTTTAATATAAGTAATGATATTCAATTCATATTTAAGAGTAAGAGGAATTTTATTTATTTTATTTACATTCTTTCCTGGAAAGGAAAACTTCCTAATTTTATTAAATTTAAAAAATAAGATTTCCTTGAAAAATGTATTGTTTCCCTCATTAACACTTTTGACAGTTAGACACCTAACCCCTCAACTGGTACGCCTGTACAATGCACGTGCTACTCAAAGTAGACCAGTCGGACCTTGACCAGTTAAGGAGGTAACAAGTTATATTTAAAATTGTATGTCAATATTTGCAAAGATTTCTAGTTCTTTATTATTAATTTAAATTTCAAAATACAATCTTTCAACTTTTAAGAAGAAAATCTGCAACATTTAAACAATAATAATGAGAATATAACAACATTAATGAGAAACTGCATATAATTTCAGTTCACAAATATTTCACTCACTTGAGAAAAAAGCTCTTTACAAAATAACACATTTTGGGCAGCTTCTAGCTTTTGTTGCCAATTAATATCAGGTGCAAGGCTATTCGGTGTAACAGGAATAGTGAGTTCCCCGCTCGCAATTGTTTCAGTATCTAGAAAATACCATTAGATATTAAAATAAAATAGTAATGTTTTTACAAAAGTATAAAATCATGAAAATATTTTCTTAATTACAAGAATCAATGCAGTAGTAAAAAAATTATAATTAAGAGAGTTATAGTAATTGGAGAATTAATTTGAAAAATGCAGTAAGTTCAATGAAGGAAATAGCCCAGGAGACCAGATAAGAAAAAAACTGTGATTTACTTGTACTTAGCATCATTTTCCATTCACTCCTTTTGAGCTCTAGGTCAACATTTTTTTTTAAAAATGTAGATAGCAAGGATACTTTTATTTAATGTTTAAATGTATATTGTTATTATTTGTTAACAACCATTTTAATTATCTTTTTAATAACTATTACTCATTTTGTTAATGAGTAATATTAACAAAAAGAGCAAGTAATGCACGTCTTATCACTGACCATGCGCATCTTATCACTAGTACTTTCAGTATTCTCTACTTCCCTTATGTGGCACAATTAAATGGTGATATCTCTATTTTTTGAACTTTTACTTCTAGGACTGTCATTTCTAGAGTTATACAATTTGCTAAACTTGAAACAATTAAGATATTAACACAAATAATAAAAAATATATACATATATTTCTGATTTTTTTTTTTTTTTTTTTTTNTTTTTTTGTACCTACAAAGAAAAAAAATTATTATGTAATCTCAATTAACCTATTTTGTTTTTTTCCCCCCTTAGCTTTTATGTTTAACGTAAACGAAAGTCGAAACTTTCGAAAATAAAAAATTACAAATAATAATTCACAAAATATTACAGCAATTTCCAAAAAACAAAAAAATTACACATAATAATTCACAAAATATTATAGTAATTTCCAAGAAATAAAAAAAAGAAGAAATGTAACTTTAAGAACAAAAACTAAAATGAAGGAGACTGTTGAAATCTTAGGATCCTATAAGGACTGAATATGCAAATAATTTTAACTACTAGGCATTTTTAAGGCTTTAAATTAATTATCGATCCTCAGTTGAACCACAATGGTTGGAAGTGTGCTCATCAAGTTAATTTTTAATGTTCTCAGTTCCATGTGATTAGTTTAAAATTTCTTCGATTTCTCATCAGTAGCATCGAACAATGGACTGATTGTAAGACATGGTTCCGAGTAGCCCACAAAAGGGCTGAGGGTGTGCAATATCTGTCCACATTTAACTATTCTACATTTAAGTGCTCATCATACATTAAGTGCACATAGGTCATCAGGCTACCGTAAACAGTGGGGTAGGGGCATACTCTCAGCAGAAGATCAAGATTGTAATGGTGTTGTTGTTTCTAATGCTACTTGACATACGGGCAAGCCTGCTTGGTGAAACCGAGTAATTTAAAGCAGAATGTGCGTTTCTTGTTTTTCAGTGGCGCCATCAATGGATAAGAATTCGACTTCTGCCACACCATACGTCTCACCCGTTTACAGGGCGAACTCATTCATACATCCATTCATTCATCCACAGATCGTAATTTTGACCTGAACCAGAGAATGATCGATCTCTAATCCAGTACCACCAGAGGTTTTGATTTGTTATGGGAACATGGAGGACTTTTGCGACACGACAGATTTAATGTGCATCAGTCACTTTACAATACGGCCGACGTGGCTCGGACACGAGCCCAGCGCGGAATGGTACATCATAAGATATTCATCAGGAATATTTCCTAGACAGTTCCTAATAGCCCATTAAGGTCGCCGCACAGGCTACCGTAGGCGGGGAAGGGGGAAATACAATCAGCATAAGGTCAAGATTGTAATGGTATGTCTTCAAATATTATTCAGGGATAGACAGTTGCCAATATCACATTGTGCAGCTTTAGTGTGATGTAAATAAGGTTCTACTACTACCATATCAATAAATTCAAAAAAGGGAAAAAACCATACATGTTAAAAAAAATGATTATTTTAAATAAATATTACTTTATATGAAATCAAGATATTCAAATTTTAAAGAAGATAGTAATATTTTCATAGTTATTTAAATTGCATTTTAGATTACAGTATTAGAGTAGCTCAGATAATTGTTTGTAAAAAGAAGGATCCCAGAGAAAATTTAAAAAGAAAAAAAATTAAAACTAAAATTTTTTAATTGAATGTACAGAGATGTATTTACAAGCTCCCTTTAAAGTGTAAGTAAAAGTTAGATTTGTTATTCTAGTGCATTCATGCTTTATAACAAATCTAGCTTTAAATCAGCAATCTAAACTAAAAAAGAAATTATTTTTTTGTTAATTTTCAGATTAATTTTCATCTAAACACTTTATCTCAATTCACACAAAAAAAATTCTTCATGATTTTCTAATGTATACCATTTTTTGGAAGGAAGTACATGGATGAGTAATTTGAATTTTCAAGTAATTTAGCCTGATACAGGATAAAATTTGCTGAAAGTTTCAAATTATTTTATTTGAATTATTTAAGTTTTTTTTTTTTTAAATGATTTAAGTTTTGTAATTTTAATACATCTTACTTTCATTGATTGCCATGCTTATAAACACACTGATCATTTGGTGCTTCCAGCTAACTATTTATTAATCAGTGCTGCTTGCCACTGTCTTTGGCATTGAGTTTCACAGAATATTTATAATTTTTATATATATATATATATATATATATTAAAATGAAATTTGTTTTTAAGAAAACAATTAAAATATATATATATACTAGTGGGCTGCGCCCCCTGCTCGCTAACGCTCGTCAACCCCCGAAAATTGCTACACAATCTTATATGGTTTGCTTCGAGTACCAAGATCACTTCGCTCGCTACTAACTTAGGTACATTGCAAATGCACACAATTCTAAGAATTCAAAACAATCATACAAATCCATATAAAAAAAATTACATCTTTTTAGTAAATACTAAGTCATTAAAATAAATTTGAATTCAAATAAATGACATGTAATTCGTTAAACCTATTAGAAATGTGCTATAGTATAATTCGTGATGTAAATCAAAAATCGTCAAATAAATTCATAATGTATAAATTCGTGAAAAAAAGCGCTTTCGACAAAATACTAAAATAGAGATCTATCGACAAAGACTACTCACTCCTGCCTAGCTTAAGAGTATGAGATTGCCGCAGCTGATGCTCTCTGGTTATTTCAGTTTCCGTTTTTAAAAGCGCTATATGTTGAGTCACCTCAGATAGATTTGGCATGTGACATTTTTAGCGGCAATCATGGGTCGATTCGCCGTGTAACAGAAATAGTAGCGTAAGCAAAACAAAGCAAACGTTGCCACCGGCGGAAAAGAAATACAGCCAAAATTTGGGAGCCACGTAAGAGAATTATATATATTAGATATTTAGATCTATTGGTAAACAGAAGTGATTTTTCTAAGTAATCATTTTTTTAAATAACATTTATGTTGTTATAACGTTATATTGTTGAAACAAATTTGATGAGTTCACATCCTTAATTTAATATTTTCACTTACCAAACGGTAGGATATATTAAATACTTTTTTTTTTGCCTGCATCTCATTGTGCATGAAGCTGATCCTTAAGTTCTAAATCATTTAACAGATCTCTTTAACTGTAATTTATAACAGTATATTAATGTTATTTGCTCAAAAATAATAATTGTTAGACCACCTTTCTAAATAACTTTATCTTAAAATGTAAGGCAGATTTACATTATAATACTAATAAAAAAACAGCAATTCTCTTAGTTTTAAACTCTTGAATTAAAAGCGTAATAATAGCAGTACAGGAAAATAACTTTAAGTTAGGGATTCAAAAATATTTATAGAAAAGCATGACTTTTATTGATTTTATGCTGACTACAACCAAAACAATAAGGAGACGAATGAGGAAAAACTGGATCACACCACGTGATTTTCTGGCCAATAAAAATGCACCGACAACAATGGAAAACTGCGACACCATCATTAAAATTTTATATATAGTAAGATATATATGTTAACTTGAATGACAGTAATCTAAAGAATGTCAACTTTTGTCCTTGAATGTCAAGAATCAGAGCCGCTTTGGTGAATGCCCGAAATATTTGTTATTTATGATTTGGTACTAATTTATTTGTTGATATTTTAATATCTGATTAGGATAGATTAGGAAAAACATCAGTGTTCAGAATACCAGGCAGTGGCACTTGACCTCCAAAAAAAAGCAGTGTAGGGAATTTTAAGCAAGTGTAATTATCAAATCAATAAATCAGATCTAGTATATATTTTAGGACATTTTCCAAAGTGACTACTCATCAGTGAAAATCGACAACCACCAATTTTGGTCTTTTACAGTAACGTATGCAATGAAAAATTAGTTACCATTTTGTATAGAGACCTGGATATAGCTGACTCCTTCCAGTTCATTTGGTAAGTTTACTTTAATTGCATTGCCCCTTAATGGAACACTTGGAGGAACAGGTACGACAGCATTATCTGATGTTTCTGTTTTGGTAACTTCAAAGACACCAGACTGCCAAAATCTAGAGCCAGCTACAAAAGAAAAAAGTCAATAAAAAATAAGAATTTTGCTAAGATCCTTAACATAATTATGAGATACTTAAAAAAAATTCACTTCACTAATTAGTCAGAAAATTTTTTCAACTTAAAATGAATTCATAATCAGTTCTTCTAAATAGTCTAGACAAAAAAAGAAGAAGAAAAAAGTTCATGTCAACTAGAAATTTTAACATACCACTACGATAACTCAGGTCTCCTAAAATATTATTTCCCACTTTCTTTAACCTCCAGACTTGTCGCATATGAAGTAGTTCCAGATGAAAATCAGAAATTGCACGGTTTCTAGTATTTTCACATTGGGAATCGCGTAAACGCTCAGCACCTCTTAAAATTATACTAGCAGCATTAGCTAAAGCCTACAAAAAATTATCCTTAATGAGAACAATAAAAAAATTAAAACACAAATAATTTATAACAAGACTACTAAAAAAGAGCATACTTCAACATTTAAGGATATTATGTTTAAACTATAAGGATTGCTAAGTAAACTATTTATATACTTTTTTCTTTTGAAGGAGAACAACAAAAGGCTTGGGATCAGGAGGATCTTGAGAGACAGGATCAAGAACCATATAATGTTTTTCTTTTGATATATTTAAAACATCCACTAAAACACAGACTTCTGTTAACATTGACCTATGTAAATAAAAGTAATATGAAGCAATTAAGCAAAGCTAAATAAAAAAATATTAAATTAAGCAATAAAAATTAAGCAAAGTTAAATGAAATAATTATGGAATGAAATTAAAACCTATTGCATCAATAAAGTACTATTATTTAAAACTATTTTTAAAGTCCAAGCTTGTTTTTGCTAAAAAGATTGTTTTTACTTTTATAACATGTGTATCTGATAGTACAAAATATAAATTTAAAAAAACTTTCACCAAGGCAGTGTTTACTGCAGATTATCACAGCATCTGCAGTTCATAGTAGACATCAAGATATGCATATTTTAGCTACATGGTGTGACCTTTTTATTTTTTGTCTTCTTATTACACACTGTAGAGATATAACAACTAAACACTGTAACAACTTAACCCTGTAGAGATAACCCATAATTAATACTTTCCCCCTGGAAGAGTTGCAATGACCAAGATATACCACTGCCACGAAGGTCATCAATTAGTAACAAAATTTCACATTCACTTTCTTCTCATTTTTGTAAGCACGACAATCACCTGAGTCAAAATCATAAAAATGATTGGGATGGTTTGATGACATTTATCACATCTCTTAAAGGCTGAATATCTTTCTGGCTTTTACTATTTATTCATTTGCTTCTAACATCATATGTTTAGACAACATATCGTATCCCGGCAAGAAAAGTGATACAAGTCAAAAAACAGCAATTTTGAGGTTATGTCAATAAAAAATATGCATGAAGTGCCCCATCAAACTCAAAAAGTGTCTCATGTCTATATTGTGCTCAAGATTTTGCTATTTCAGAATAAATATTATACTATCCTTTAAGTTGATTTTCAGACCTGCCAACCTTAGAAAATAAAAAAGCAGGAGACTCTTTCTGTATCACGACATAGCGCAATATTGAAAATTAAACCTGATTCACACTTCCTACAAGAAGTTTATTTCAAAATATATTATTTACATTACATAAAATAGACCACAATAAGATTCTGACACTGACTAATAAAGATACATGTTCTTACTATAAAATATAAGGTTCTATAGAATTATATTAAAACATATCTTTTGATTTTTTCAAATTTAGGAAGAAGTTCAAAACTAACAAAATATGTCAATAATGAAAACAATACTTTATAAATGCATTTCTTAATTTTTTTTTTAACTGCTACTGTTTTAAAACTGCAGATGTTGCTGATTTAGCATTATTTAAAAAAAAAACTGGCTTCTATAGAAAGTAAAAAAACATTTTGCCTAATGGTGTCCAAGATATCTCCGATTTTGCCATTTCATTGGTTATTGCTGCTGTTTTGGTTCACACTCACCATAATTTTTAGTGATGTTACGGGGCAAAGTTTTTCTAAATAAATGCCCAGCATGATCTGAAGCACAAGTTGGGAAGGAAATTGCACAAATTGTTGTTTTTTTCCTCTATCTTGCACTAAATAGAAAAAAGCAGGAGAAAACACCCTGAAGGCCTGAGGGCGAAGATTTGAGACAAAAGCAGGAGACTCCTGCTAAAAGCAGGAGAGTTGGCAGGTCTGGATTTTTCTCAAATGCTGTTTTTTGACTCGCGCCACTTTTCCTGCCGGGGAGCGATATGTTCATGTTCTCAATTTATATGAGTGACAGTGATTTTTTTTTTCATTATACTGAGTGATATGGATAAAGACACATCATGTTTTGAATATAAAGAACTATACAATTTGGTAAAAAGATATCTGAAAATAGGAGAGGTTCTTTTTGTCTTTTCAATCTCTTTTCAAGTTTTTTAAAAGAGAATTTACAATCTCTTTTCAAGCTAGCTGTTTTTAGAATTCATTGAAAAATTGCCCTTATGAAGTTCTTTGTATTTTGTATATCCATTCCTGTTTCATGGGTCATATCAGAGAGTTGAGTGTCTGGCATAATCAGTGTTCAGTGATGGCAATAGCAAATAATCAGTGATGGCAATAGCAAATAAATATATGCTTCTGATCTGAATATAGCGTTGTTTTTAGTAGTTTGGGTTTATATTATGATGAATGGCCCCAAAAGTGGATACAGAAATATATGCAAATTTCTAAAACCTATCCTGATTGAAGAAATAGTGTTTTAAATTTTCAATATTATAAACATGTTTCTACATCTGTAGCATTTACGCAATCTTTAATATCAAAAGTTGTAAGCATTTTTATTAGTTAAGATAATGCTTATCTTGCTTCCATAAAATATAATTTTGTTTACATAACTTTGCTTTATAAATAAATTTATTTAATTTTTATAAAAAAATACTTTATGAATATTTCCGTTGTAATTGGTTATTCTAGAGTAGTACATCGTGGCAGGGCCGTCTTAATAACAAGCAGCGCCCCTGGGCACAGAAATGTTTTGGGACCTTATAACAGGTCATACTGCTTAAAATCGAACTAAAAAACTTCGCATACAGAAAATAAAGTATTTTTAACATATGAAATAATTTGAACAAATTTAAATACATTTTGATTTAAATGTATTTAAATCTGTTCTTAGTAGTCACAAAAAAAAAACTGAATTCACATAAAAATTTCATTGAGACGTAGAAAAATAGATTTTGGTTGCCTTTTTAAATTTTCCTGGTGATAAACTATTCAAATTATTGTCGTTTGCATGATAATCAATCACTATTTGTAGAAAGGAAAACAAAATACACACTTTATACAATAGAATATATTCATTTTAAAAATTATAAAAGGTAATTTTGTTTAGTCTCAGTTTTTTTTAATACAATTTATAAAAAATAAGATTCTCAAGGGCCCCCTGAGTGGTAGGGGCCCTCGGGCACTGCCCGGCTGTGCCCATGTGTAAAGACGGTACTGCATCGTGGCAATATTTATTATTTTAACTTTGAACTAAATTTGATCAAGATCAATTTTTTTCTGTTTAGTTATTTAGATACTTCAACTAAGATTTTATTTCAGCATTTATTCTTTTTTAAATACTATTTCATAAGTTTAAATTAAATTTAAACACCCTGCATATCTTATGTATAATTTTTATCTACCTTATAATTGTGAATGCAAATTTAGCTATATACATCATTGCATTATTCTAGTTACAATACAATAGGACAATAATAGCCTGAAAACAATTTATCTAGATTGGTGTATTTATGCTGGAAGCATTTATTGAGTTGAAAGCATTAATTCAATTTAATCTGCATAAATTTTTTTAAGATTAGTTGTTTTGATGCTTTAATCTAAATACGGATTTTCCTCTTCAAGTGTAGTTTCATATGTTTAAAATGAAATTTACAAAACATACTTTTTTATTTTAAATTTTTACCTACTTAAAACTTGTGAATTCAAATTTTGCTATACATATATTTGGGTAAGCCTTATTTTTACAATAATAATATCCACCTGATTGCATTTGGATTAGGTGATGAAGATGCAACTGCATCTTGACTAAGTGAATTCTGCTATCATGCATAAAGATTCAAAAAAAATAAAAAAAAGCTTCAAATGACTTTGTTCACAAATAACTATATATAAGTCCTATAAATAGGCTAAATAAAAAATTCTTATTATGAAAGAAAATTTATTATATTTGAGGAAAATATTTTAAATTGACAGCAAAGAAGGAATAAAACAAACTTTTTAAAGTACCAATTCAGCACACAAATCTAACCAAGTATGTTAAGAGTTTTTGAATTTATATGAGAAGTGGTTTAATTAAATTCATTTACATTATTAAATTCCTTATAAACATCCTCACCTCAGTTTCGTTCGAACTGAATCCCATGGCCACAATGAAGCTTGAAATGTAGCTAATTCTTTGCTTTCTTCTTCTACAGTTTCAGTTGTTTGTAATTCATTGTCAGTCTTCCCGAAATCTATTTTATGAGCAAGACGTGTCAGGTTTTCTGACATAGAAAGAGGCCTAAAATAAATTTTACCAAAATATGAATAACCTTTGCTTATAAACTGCTATACAAAATAAAGGAAATAAAAACAAACTTACAATTTAAAGCAATATTCAAGAAATAAAATGTGTTAAAATTACTTTTCTTATTACAAAAGAAATTAATTCTTTATTTTTATAGATTTATTGCTATTTGACTGCTCCCAAATAAATAAAAATTTATTGGTTTTGCCTAATATCAAAGTAAATGGCACTTTATAATTAGATATACACTGAATTGAGACGCCGGTGAAATACAGAATAACAAATATTTGCGAAATAACTGCTTATTCTGATAGCAAAATATATCAGCTCACTAGTACTAAGTAACTATTCAGTATTCAGCCACGAAATATTCTTTTTCAATAACTTTAAACTTCAAGACAAAATTCATTATAAATATTTTCAATTATAATAAGCTCAATGAATTTCACACAATGTGCCGAAATTCAATGTCATGGCAGCAAAGTGCTTATCGTATGTATAAGTAGTACTTATACATACGACAAATTAATAAAATATTTACAAAAGGAATTTTAACCAGCAATTTTGCTCATTCTATGATTTTTATTTTCATATTTTAAGGAAATCTTTTTATTTTATCAATTTTCCATGAAATAAATAAATAGTAAAAATAAAAAATATTTCAAGGCTTGGGAAGATTTCGGTATCAGTACATGCACAAAAAATTTGCCAAATCTTGGCAACAATTAGGTAGTGATATGCGAGAAACTAAAAATAAAAAAAAAAGCACAGGAGACTAATTGAGGATATCCTATAATGACACCTGGTGCTATAATCACCATGGTGCGAAAGGGATTCTTAACTAGCAAAAATATTTTAAAAAATGAGTTGAGATTTGCTCAGGGGTCGCTATGAGTTATACCCTATAAGTTAGTCTCCTTCTGAGATGTTTTTTAATTTAGTTTTTCACAGGACAATGTCCCGAAGGTGTCAAGGCGCGGGTACAGGTATGAAAATTTTCCAGACCAACTTGATGGGTATAACTACTAGGCAGACTTGGAGAAAATCCCAACTAATTTTTTTTTTTCTTTTTTAAATCTAGGGGCGACTATGATAGTAGTCACAAACAGGATATTTTCAATCATGATTGATGCTAATATTTATTTAATGTGTACTTAATTAATTAAGAAAAGAAACATGGAGTAAGAAGTAATAATTAAAAAGACAGTGAATCAATATTTTTGACAATTCCCAATTTAGTTAATTGGTTGATGAGTTCAAAGACATAAACAATCAATCATAAAATTCTATTACTATTTTAAGGAACCGGGGAATCTCTATACACTAAAAATATTGATACTGGAAAATTAAGCTATAAAATTATCTAAATATATTTTAGTAAAATAATAGATGCAAACAATAAGCAACATAATAATAATAATCGCTCTTCAAAATATTTTTCTTACTGTGAATAGATTTCTTGACCATCGTAAGTTATTTCTTGTACTTGATATTCTTGTTGGGCTTCAACGCAAACTTGAACAGATGACATTTTGAGAAAGTAATAGAAATCGATATTTAACACAATAAGAAAAAATTATTTACAATGTAAAACACAGATAAACATGTATATATTTCAGAAAGATAAAAATGAGAGGTTTGGCGAAAGACATAAATATTAATAACTTAATGATTTAGTTATGTTTCCATAAGATTGTTGGTTTGCGATCAAGCAGAAAGTGTGAAGAGTAGAGTGGAGTAGTAGAGAACTTTTAGAACTCTTCCGGTTGAATCAATGTAATTGAAACTTTCAGTTTTTGTTCAATAGTATGGTCTAAATATGAAAATTATTAAACCGTTTGAACTTGGATCGATTTCTTGTTCGAAAAAATTGTTGCTGGATTTATAGCCAAACCATTTCATGTCTTATGCCCAAAAGAAATAGACATCCGGAAGCTTAAAACTTAAAATATAAACAAACAATACACACATTAGTAGTTCAATTTCTGAGCTATACGTCTGTTGACTAGAAATTGATTTCAATAGTTTCACACTGTCCCATAATACTTTTAGTGAATATATCCTAGCGTAGTAATTTTGTGAGATTTCTAGAGGATCCAGTAACAAATAGGTATTTTTTAGAAGAAATAAAAAGATTCGATTGAGAAAACATGTCTGAAAGAAAAGTTTTAAACGTAAGTATATGCTTAAGGTATATATTATGTTATTAATATACATTGTTGGTGGGAATTAATTTATCGTTCAATTATTTATTTTTATTATAGAAATACTATCCACCAGATTTTGACCCTTCTAAGATACCTCGTCTTCGTCTTTCTCGAGATCGGCAATACACCGTTCGATTGATGGCCCCCTGTAATATGAGGTAATAATTGGATTTTGCTATTTTAGAGATTTTTTTTTTATTTTGTTTATTTAAAAAACTAATTTTCCTATAAATCTGTAATAATATTATTACTTCGATAATACAACTATCATTATTTTGCAATAATTTTATGTTTAATCATAAGATTAGTCTTTTAATAAAATTATCTGTATAATTGAGAAGCTTTCCGTTTTGTGATCTGCAACAGAATAGTCTCTAATTCTTGACAATTTTACTGCTGGCAACTCTTGACTATTTCAGCCTACAAAAAATTTTTAAAAAATAATAATAATATAAAATGTCACAGAAGAATACCTACTTAAGGATATAGCTTGTAGCCAACCTTGGGCAAACTTCTACATATATTCCTTAAAAGGATTGAAAATTTAAAACCTATTTGTCACCTTAGCGATTGTAGTTAGTATAACAGATCACAATATGGAAATATCCCTCTATAGTTTTGTGCTTTTATCATTAAATACAGCCAAAAGTTTTTTAGCCATGTTTCAACATGCTTGATATCTCTGAGAATTGAAAAATGGGAAGATTTCCATATCAATAGCTATGCCAAAATAATTTTGAAGTTTCAGTGACTTTAATAGTTGATTGATAAATCAAAAGAAAGTTGTTATGAACAAGCATAGGAGGAATATCGTTCCCTGATATTTTTCTTTTTGCACTTTTTTTATACACAATAGCACTTTATTTTTACCTTAGTAATAAAAATTGTGCATGCGTAAAAACAATGATAGGGTATTCTATTTTTTAAAGAATATTTAAGAAGAGATATTTAAACCCAGAAGATTTCATAAAAAATGTATTTTAAAAATAAAATAAAAAATATAAATAATAACTTCTAATTTACAAAAGCATAGGGCCTTTGAGCTACGCTTGGTCGCCTTGCTCATGGAACAACCCTGATTATTCGTAACCACCCCTAAAGAAACTAATTTTTCTTTTAAATTTTTGCCAGTTCAAAATTTCATTAGCATTATAAAATTGCAGTTGGTACAAACAAGTGAATAACAAAAATATCCCCTGAAAAATATTGTTACTATTTTTCATTTAATTTAGAATGTGCACAGTGTCATTACTTTGTGTTGTGGAATGTGTGTGGCTGAAGGGTTTCACCTTTCTATCAAACGCTTTGTAACGAGATGATAGGTTGGAATCCTACCTGCAAATCTGAATCTTTCTTTGTGCTGCTCTTTTTATTTATTTAATCTAATCTTTATCTTGTTTTAGGTTTTCTCCTCTATTAATTACTAAGAACTTATGGTTCATTGTTTTTTATTTTAATATTTTGTTTGTTATTTAATTATTTTTTCATTATATTTAGATGCAAAACTTGTGGAGAATATATTTATAAAGGAAAAAAGTTTAATGCTCGCAAAGAAACTGTTCAAAATGAAGAATATTTAGGGATCAAAATTTTCAGATTTTACATTAAGTGCACTCGCTGCTTAGCTGAAATTACATTTAAGGTATAATATTTTCCTTTTGCATTTGTAAGATTTAATTACAAATAATGTTATTAATTTGCAAACCAAATTTCTATCTCTACTTATACTGCTTATTTTATTATACTGCTTATTTCATGTCCACTTATATGTTATTTATTTTATTTAATATACAGTACATTGTTCTAACAGTTTTCGATTGCTCAAATTTATAAGTTTAAATTACTTCCAGTATTGTAAGTAATATAAATTTAAAATATACATGCTAAAGCTATTTTTTATATATTGTAAATAATTCATGTTATGTATAACTAATTGCAGTATACTCCAAGTAGCCTTTCCTTTTTCAATACACAATTTTTTCTCTATATTAACTGGGAATTTATTTTATTTTTTTCGTTCTTTGGTTGTTTCACCAGCTGATTCTGTGGCCATTTATGATTGCAATTGCATTATATTGCAATTGCATATGATTATTTGAAAGGAGCTTTCAATTCTAGCAACCACGCTACCTAAAAAAATCCTATCTGCTGCCTAATCCTATCTGCTGTCTTAAGTTCAAAAGCTGTTTTATCTTAAAAATTGGTCCTTGCTTCTAAACAGATAGCATTGTTCTAGATTCCTCATTACATGCATTAATGTTTATTTTAAAAACTAATTAAAGCTCTTATCAACTTGTCTCCAAACTATTTAATCTGTAAAAATAATTACGTAAGACAGTATCCATCTAGTATAAGAAAACAGAGAAATGTAACTAAGATTATTGCATTAGTTTTCTTTATCTAATACTATGTGTAGTATACAAAAATTTTATTTTAGACTGATCCTGAAAATGCTGACTATATTGTTGAACATGGAGCAACAAGAAATTTCCAGGCTTTAAAACTTGCTGAAGAAGCTGCTGCAAAGGAAGCTAAGGAATTAGAAGAAGAAGAAAAAGGCAATCCTATGAAAGTAAATTTTTTATTCTTTTTTTTATGACATTAACTAAAAATCTCATTTAAAAAATCTATACATCAGTAGATGCTTCTTGATTATCACTCCATAATTTTTTTCTTCAAAGTTTTACTGATATTGTATTATTTTACCAAAAAAACTTAAGTTTTCCTGTATTTATGCTTATCTCATTTTTACTACCTTTAGATTTAATTTTTTTTCCATGACTTTTTTGAAAAGAAGTAAAATCTTAAAACTTAAGCATCATTTTAATTATTGTTTATTGTTTTTCAGCTCTTAGAAAATCGCACAAAAGCATCTAAACAGGAAATGGAACTTATGGAAAACTTAGAAGAGTTAAAAGACTTAAATCAAAGACATGCAAAAGTAGATTTAGAAAAACTTTTAAAAGTTAAACAGCAACAGTTAATTGATGAAATTAAAAGAGAAGAGGATGAAGATGAAGCATTTATAAAGTACATATGTTTTGCAAAATATATATATATCCATATAATTTATTTAAAATGTTATTATTTCCCTCATCTACAAAAAATATTTAAATTTATAAATGTATTTTAACTGGATTATATATTTTTGCTGATTATACAATCAGTTACAAGAGTTAATGTGGTATGTGTCCCTATAGAGACACTTTTTTACTTCTTATGGTTTTACAGCAAAATTAAGATATTTTAAAAGGCTATGTCTTAAAGTTTTATAAAAGTATTTAATACATTTAAAAGAAAAATACAAAAATGGAAATTGAACGTTTAGTTCCCGTTTGAATAATAACAGTTTAAAAAATATTTGTTATCCGGAAGAATAGTTATTTGTTATCTGGAATAGTTACTTAAAATGAATTGCAATGCATTAGTTTTGCTTTCTGTTTTTGTATTAAAATATATATATATCCTTGCGAAAAGGCCTATTGTTTTAGAAAAACAAATTTTTTTTTAAGTTTTCCATTATTTAAAAATAAACCAACTATTGTTATTAACTTTCTATCATTATTAACTTTCTGTTATTAAAAACTAACCTCTTGCAGAAAATTTTAATCTTAACGTTTCAAGATATCCTAACAGTTTTTTAAACCAACATCTCTTTTGGATATACAAGAAATGAAATTACTTTTCTCATAGGAATACAATACAAATGCATTATAAGCTTGATGGCTGTGTACAAGAATTTTTTTTATGTCCATTATTTTCTCAAAAACAATGCTAACAAAACAACCGATTTTTATCTTTCTAGAAATTATTAACAAAAGAATAATTGAGTGCATCAATAAATTTTTGGGATTTTTAAATTAAACCATCTTAAAAAAAATTAACGATAAAATGAGGTGAATTCATGTATTTTTGAATCATTAAATATATCTGTACAGGATCTAATTTGCTTATTCATAAAATCTTACACCTAAGCCCGGCCGCACACTGTGGAAGTAAGCAGGAGGTGAAAAACCTGAAGTTTGACTCTTGCATCTTGACCAATTTGATTCAATTTCGTGGGGTGAGCTGAGAAATTATTGCACATTGAAGAAGTGTAGTCGCCTCCTCAACGCAGACGCAGATTCGGCAGATATTTGTGTATAAACTGGAGTCATCAAATAAAGACGCTTTTCTTCTTGCAATATATAAGTGTGTGTATATATATATATAGATATATACATATATACATGCCTAGCGATATAGAGAATATTAACTAACTATATCTAAATTAACAGGGTTTTTTATTCTTCATTCTCAGAAGATAAAAAATATTTTCCTCAGTTGAATTAAATTATTTGAAAGTTATTATGAACATTTTTAAGGAGAAAATAACTTTCAAATGTAAAGATAAAAAGTTTTTATTTTGTTAAAAAAAAGTCTTTTTTATTCTTGGTACTCATATTTCTTAACAACAGTTTTTAAAAACAATTTTGGATACACTAAATTGTTCTCTAAAGTTTTTATTCATTGTAATTCAATTTGCTATGAAAACGGCACATCATAATTAGCAAGTATGATAATTGTTGCTAAGAGGGAAAACTCTTTGAAGATATCAATCACCAAATATTATCAATTTAAAAAATGTTTTCAAAATTCATTAAAGGAATATCTTTTAAAATTGAAAAAATATTAGAACGAAAAAATAGTGTCTTTTTTTCTAATGTGAATAATCAGTTTTGAAAATTAATTCTTGATAACATAATTTATTCCTGTATTATTAATTAAGAACAATTTTGTGCACTTAAAGTTGTTCAAGGAAGCAATTTTAAAGGTTTTTATTTAGTATAAAACTATGAATCTCTTGATTTTATTACTATGAATTTCTTATTTTTATTTCCTAGGTAACATTTATTTTTTTAAATTATCTAATATAAATTCCTAGTATGTCTTCATTGTAAGTAACTTCTAGCACAATATTCAATAGAATTTTCTCCGGGAGAAAATTACCGAGAATTCTGTATGTCTAATGAAATTATTTAATGCAGAGAAAAATACTTTTCACTTTCTTCAAATAATGAATTTTGTTCAAGACTTACATAAAACTATTATTGCTTTATTATTCGATTAGCACTGTAGGTGAAATTTTTGCCTAAAAATAATAAAAAATAAACTAAAAAAATAATTTTTTTTATAGAAAATAGAAAGTCTATAGAAAATATATTCACCTTGTCTCCTCAGTGTGTGGCCAGTCTAAGATTTATCTGCAATAATATTTTGCATTTATTGGATTTTATTTTATTTGCTTTAGAAATATTTATTCATTTTAATAATGTAAAGTTTCATAAGTTACTCAAAAATAATATCTAAGAACCTGTAGTCATTTTAAGTTTAAAATTAAATTGATGTACAAACTTTCCATAGTTCAATTTTTAAAATTGAATAAAATAATTTATAAAAATCTACCTTTCCTATTAGCGAAAAAATTTAACTATACACTAGCAAAATGATCACTTTTACCAAAGATTACTCTACAGTTAGGTAAGTGCATAGAAAATATGTTTCTAGTAAATATTCTGAACCTAAATACAGAATGATTTTTTTTTATTGAAAATGTATTATGCAAAAATGTCAAACAAGAGTCTTAATTTTCATTCTTTAACAATATTAACATCACACAACCATGGCCAAACACCTAGATGTCTACACACTTTTTAGTTTTATTAAAATCATTTCTTACCAGGTAAAAAATTATGTACGGAGTGCAAAAACAAGAAAAGAAACATCTGAATAAATTTTGATATAATTGATCTTAGTTCAAGGTTTTGACCTTCGATATGCTAATTAAATAGTGCAGGCAGTATTTTTAGTTCTGAAATCAAACATAAAAAGTATTTTCTTTGAACTAACTTACCTTTTCTGTTGTTGATAGATTTGGATTTTTGATCCTAAAATATGATGTTTTGTCACAATCAGAAAAATATAGTCCAGATAGTTCAAGCAGAAGGTGGTTGAAAATCTGTTCTCTTTAATGTTATTTATACATCAGTCAGCACTAATGACTGAATATTAAGTATCATACTCAGTTGATTAAGCTATGGTATATTGAAAGTTATTAAAATATATTTTATATTTAAGATTTATTTATGTTAATAGTGTGTAACATTTCTGGTGTAAAAATAATGTATCATAATATTTTGATGACTTTAAATATAATCATTCTTGCATATGTAATTTGTTAAGTTAAATGTGTATTAATTACTGTATCTTCTTATTTTATTAGATCTTGCTTTGGAAAAGTTGACGGGCATTCAATTAAAAGAATCAGGGATGAAGAGGAATCTTCTTTATTAGATGTAAGTTTATGTAAATTCTATCATTTTCTATAGACAATCAAATCTCGTTAAAATGAAATGGAAGTGTAACACTATATTTGTATTAATTGTGAAATAATAACTGTAACTGTGTTGATAATAAGGTTTCATGAGCCAAATAATTATACTTGGCTCTTTTACTTTAATGATTAATTATTTTCCAGTCTTATAAGGGGAAGAATTATTTCCCTCAAACAAATTACTTAAATGTGAGTTTATGCTGCTAAAGCAAGAAGAAATATATCGGGATATATTTCTTCTTGGGTAAATAGCAAAGGATCTCTTTCACTTTTACTAGAATTAAGGAATCAATTAAGAGATTCTACTTAAATTTTCCGACATCTAACCTTATTAGAAGTAACTAAAATCGTTTTACTAACTTTAATTAAGGTATCTATTATTGGTAATAACTTTATATATCATGAAACTACATCTATCATTAATGTTTATAAATTTATTTTAATGAAACCTCTTGTATATACTTCCAATACCAGAAAAAAGTGAGAAAATACTATCTCATTCTAATACAATCTCATTTCTATTTTGTGAAAAAATATTTTCTTCACAATACTATCTCATTTCTAATGTGAAGAAAATATTTTTTAGTAAAATCAACTGCTTATTGGAATCATCACTTTCAAGTATCAATGGGATCACATTTAAAAACGGGCTTAGTACTTTTTAACTTTTCACAATTCTGAAATACTTTGCTCAGTATTAAGAGTTTAAGTCAAGAATCCAGTATGATGCACTTAATTTTTATTATTATTATTTATTACTGAAATGTCATAATTTCGAAATGCCATACCATTTAGTGAAGAGTCTTGAAGCTATGAGATTTTGAGGCGAAACAGCTCACCACCAAAAACAGACTATGTGCATTATTAAAACTAGTAACAATGAAAAACTACTAATTATAAAATACTTAAATTAAAATTATTTTTAACTAAAAAAAATCAATGAAAAGAAGTAGTAAATAACATAAGAAATGGAGAACTCTAGGAGAAATAAATTTCCATTTCAATATGAAAGTTGGTGAATCTTTTATTTTAAACTTTCCTTTTGCTGTTAGGTGTGGTCTAATGCAATTTCAAATTAAAAATTTGAATCCCATTCAAATTATTTTCTAGGTTTTTAAGAAAAAAACTCTCCTTCTTGTTCAAAAAAATCTTTGTTTTATTATCCTTAGTGAATGGTGTGAATTAAGAAAATTGGTAAAGAATCGGTTTGATCTTTCTAATTTATGTATATTTATTTATTGATTTTGTTCTTATTATTTGCTGAATTTGAACTGTGAAGAATGTTAAAAGAACTTTCATATTCCTCTAAAATATATTTTTTAAATAACTTGAAGTAATGGTCTTTAATTTATTAAAGGAAATGCTTTTAACCAATATAGTGTTATGTATTTAACATTGATCAGAATAATCATTAATCATGCAAAGTTATTTTTAATGATATATCCTTAGACAAATTCTGACCAAGAAAAGATTTGGATTTTTTTTTATCTTTATTAATTCTGCTGTGCAGTATTGATCTTGTGTTATATGTTTCTATTAGTTTATTATATGAATGACATTCAGGGGTGATTGTGAGCCCAAGTCAAAATTCCAGAAAATTTCCTGAGTAAAAAAAAAAATAAAGTTTCAATCGAAAAATTAGAAAACAATTTAAACAATGTTTTCTCCTTTTTCTCAATATTTCTTAGTTTACTTAAAATATATTTAAACTTTTACACATACCTATGATGACCTGGAGAAGTAATTGGAATTTACAAATGTGTCTTTCTTAATGAGTTTATGATTATAATGACTATTTACTGATAAAAAATTAATATTAATCTTGAATATAAGCTTATAAAGTAGCTCTCCTTACAAACAAGCAAAATAAACTGTGTTTTTAAGTTCCACCTTTTAAAATTTGATTTCCAAAACTTTTGTGATCAATGATTTTTTGAAACATCTGAACCTTCGATCTCCAGAAATTTCTGGATCACGGTTAGCGAAAAATCCGGATTTTTTCCGGAGCACAATCAGCCCTGGACATCTAAATATTTAATTTGGGAAAATTATGAGAATATTTTAAAATAATACTCGATAAATGGAGGAAAAAATCAAATTCTTGTTCTTGGTTGATTTTAAAAAAGGATAATATTGTATTAGGTGAGGCAATAATGAGCTTGCAACCTATTGTACCTTTATTCTGAATAACTTTAGATACTATTAATAGTATTTGTGATGCACTGAAAGCAAAATAAAAATAACAGAAAAAAACGGATTTTTTTCCAAAGCACAATCAGCTCTGGACATCTAAATATTTAATTTGGCAAAATTATGAGAATATTTAAAAATAATACTCGATAAATGGAGGAAAAAATCAAATTCTTGTTCTTGGTTGATTTTAAAAAAGATAATATTGTATTAGGTGAGGCAATAATGAGCTTGCAACCTATTGTACCTTTATTCTGAATAACTTTAGATACTATTAATAGTATTTGTGATGCACTGAAAGCAAAATAAAAATAACAGAAAAAACGGATTTTTTCCGGAGCACAATCAGCTCTGGACATCTAAATATTTAATTTGGGAAAATTATGAGAATATTTTAAAATAATACTCGATAAATGGAGGAAAAAATCAAATTCTTGTTCTTGGTTGATTTTAAAAAAGGATAATATTGTAAAAGGTGAGGCATTAATGAGCTTGCAACCTATTGTACCTTTATTCTGAATAACTTTAGATACTATTAATAGTATTTGTGATGCACTGAAAGCAAAATAAAAATAACAGAACTCTAATTAACTTTTGATCCAATGATTGGATTTTCACATGCCTGGACTCCAGGGTTGGCAGGTTTTTGACTTGTGACAGTTTTTGACAGATTAAACCATAGTTTAAACCGTCACGTCAAAAACCTCACTGTCAAAAATGTCGAAAATGTCAAAAACCTATATTCATATGTGAAATTTAATTAATACATAAAATTTATATATTTTTTATAAAGGATAGTGTTTCTAAATATGTTCTAGAAAAAATAAATTTAAAATTTTGAAGAAACACTTATATTTTGAATAGTAACCAAAATCTTGTACTTTTGAAAGCTCACATCTTTTGTAATATTATGTATTCATTTTCATGTGTTATTGAAAATCTGCAGTGATATTATTAAGAAATTTATTTATAACCAAATTTAGTGTATAGTATAGATTATACTAAAAATTAGACATTTTTAAAGATAAACATTAGCAGTTTTGTACATTAGACATCTTTTAAAGAAAAATCTTTTTAATATTCTTTTAAATCTTCTTAATAATCTTTTTAACATAAGACAATACAAATTTAAGTGCTTTCTGTTAAATACACAGAGTAGTTAGTGTCGATTTACAGTATATTCAGCCTATTCATTTACTATGCTGAAAATTTAGTTTATCCAAATACTTGTGAATTTCATTTTGCTGAATACTATATAGTTTTGTTGAATATCTAAATATTCAGCTGTTGAATAATTACTTCTTGCTTTCAAGATATGCATTATTTGTATTCTTAATACAAGTGGAGAAAAAAAAATTAAGAGATAAAAATTGTTTTAAAATGATAAGTGTAATAATTATAAATAAATATAATAAACAATATGAATTATATTTATCATTATTCATAAATATAACTACTTTTAAATTCAAATTAACATACTGGATAATAAAGATATTCGGTATAACATTAAAAAAAAAATTTTATACACTTGTATCTTATATCAAGTTTGTATTTATACAACATAACTTGTAAGTTCCTTATAAATATTAGTTATATGTTCCTTATATGTCAAAAATGCATAGTAATAAACTTTTAATTTTCTTAAGTATCAAAAAAAAAAAAAAAATTTTTTTAAATATAAATATTTAAACAATTTTTGTGCAAAATTTTTCTGCACATGCATTTGAATATAAATTTCTGAGATTTTAAATCTGTTATTTTACCTTAATTTTAATTAAAAAATATTTTAAAACCTGCTGATTACCTATAGTATAATTAAGTTAGTAAATATTTAATCAATGTCGTTGGTAGTTTTGAAGTTTATATATTTTCTTGGCAAACTTCAGTTTTTGATATTTTTGACGGGTTTTTGACGGTTTAAACCAGTATTATACCCTTGTCATGTCAAAAACCTTTTTTTGACGTCAAAAACCCAACCCTGCTGGACTCAAATTTAATGGTTTGAGGATCTGACCTCAACTCTGCTAATTAATTAATGCTATTATTTTGAGTTACAAATTCACACACAAATATGTATTTTCTCTAGATAAATATGCTGTATTTTTGACCATTAAAATATAGATGGTAGACGCACTCTGGAAAATATGATCCCAATAGTATGGTCAGGAGAGCAATTAAATCTTTGAACCTCTCAATATTAATTTGCCGTATCTTGAGAACTTTTTAAGAGAATCGAAAAATTTTGGACACAATTACAAAATTCCTATATCCAAAGATCATTCCTTGCAAAAATATATTTTTAACTTATTTTATTTAATAATGGTTGAAAAATTTTAGAATAAGCAGGCATGGAAGCTTTCAGCTTTTACTCTGAATTCAGCTTTTTAAGCTCCATACATTTATTAATTTCATGTTTGATTGCGTTTATGTAGAATTCAGCTTTTTTTGCTAACTGGTACTTTCATCCCTGAATAAGGTATGCAAACTTTTACTAATTTTAAATAAACCAGTTTTTCTTTTCTAATTTGGTTTCCTGAGAACTATTCCACCAATTTTGTTCAAATTGTGTATTTTGGCATTTAAAATTACATTCCTAAAAATGATGAAAAAGTTATATGCTTTACAATTGAAAATATTTTTGATCATTATCAATGTATTCAAAACTCCGAATTACCAAAAAAAGGTTTACTTTTGCGTGGAATTATCTTTAAATGAATTAATTTTAAAATTGTGTGCAAACATTTTTCGCTTTGCTCAACTCGAAATATGGTGAAATACGCAAAAAGTAAAATTAACAGTGAGAGGTCCAAACTTTGGATCATTTTTCAACTATGGGGACCATGTTTTCCTGAATCCAAGTTTTTAGATATTTGAAATAAATGTATATAATTTACTAAAAAGGATGTAGTAATGTAAAATCTCATCAATTCACACAGTTTATGAATAATAATTTTTCTGAAATATCCTTGATTGGTTTTTAATTCCTATCATATGATTAACATGCATAATAAACAAAGGGAGCCAACTTTAAAAATTTATCCGAAAACAGCAAATTAAAATATTGACGTTTCAGTTGAATTGAATTTTATTAGAGCATGTTTTTTTTTCTCCAGATTTCAAAGAAAATGACAAGTCCGCCACCAGCAAAAACTCCAAAATTAGTAAGTTCAGGTATAGGAATTCTTACTAAGAAATCTAAAGGAGTTCTTGTGAAAAAGAAGAATGAATCACCATCATCTGAAACTAACAGTAATGGTGTTCCATTTAAGCAAACATCAAGCTCAAATAATCAACTTTCTGGACAAGGTGTAGCAACTCAAGACAAACCCAATGCTCTCAGTATGCTAGGGGCTTATTCAGACAGTGACAGTAATTGAAAATCAACTTATATGTCAAAGAGAAGAATTGAAATAAAATGTTTCTCTAACTGTAAATATTTACACATAACTGATATTTTGTAAAATAAACATATTTTAAAACTAGTCCCTATTTATTAAAATATTTATATAGATATATTTTACTGTAAAAAAACATACAATTTATTTATACTATACCTATAAATAAACTACAGTCGAACCTCTATTTAAGGAAGTTGATAAATCCCGATAATAAGTTCGCTATAGAGAAAATTCGTTAAATAGAAAATCACCTTTTAAAATGTTTAAACAACGCAAAACAGGTTTTAAATTTGTAAACAGTAGGCATAATTAAAATAGCGATTGATGCACCGTTATCTTGTAAACTAGTATCTACTATTTATTTTATAAATCTTAACCATAAAAGAAACCTGCTTGGAAAGCAAGAATAGAGCAAAACATTATCCAGTGTTATACTATCAAGCTACATACATTTTTAACTGAAAAAAAAGATGCTAAATTTATGTATTAAATTATAGCTGCATTTATTATAAAAATTTAATTTTAAACATGCATTACCACGGGCGTTTTTAAGTTCAATTGCTACTGATAAAATTCATTAATTAGAACTGATTTTTTCGTTTGCAATGCAAGCAGAAAGGGATTTTGCTGCTTTCTATAAAATATTTTTAAGAGAAAGCGGTTAAACATTACTAAAGCAGTAGCTTCGAAAATTAATTCAAGCTCATTTCCCCCAAAAAATGCGTTAACAAGTTTGAAATGTTCTGAAATATTTTGGAAAATAGGTAAGTATCTCAGAGAAAAGTTCGTTAAATAGAAAATTAACTTCGCTATTCGGAAGTTATTTCACGAAAAATTCGCAAAATAGAGGAACTTGCAAAATGGAAGTTCGTTAAATAGAAGTCCGACTGTATTTTTATTCCAGCTTCCATTATTTAAATTACAGAAAAATAAAAAAGCAATAGCTTTGTAAGAGTTGAGATTAAATCTTTTAACAATAAATTCACCTTTATTCAATAGATTTAAAGTTAAAAACAATGATCTCTCTTTATAAGACCTTTTAATAATTATTAATTTTAATAGTTTAATTACAGACTCATATTGCCTGTTTAACGGGAAAAAAAGAACAGAACTTGCAATATTTTGCTTGCAGACACATGTCAAAATATTTCCTAAATGTTTACTCCACAGCCCTGCTTAAAATAGTTTTATCTTAATCTAGGAACTGTAGTCACAGGCACAGCTCTAGACAACTGGTGACAGTAATTCTTTAGTAAGGCACAAGTTAAAATTAATCGATATAAAGATGATTTTAGTTTTTAATTAAAAGAAAATTATTCCGAGGGATATCTTCTTTTTTTTTAAAAAAAAAATGTTTAATATACATTTCTTATGACTAGTATTTGTTTTATTTCAAAATAAGCTCAAAAAAATTAGAGACATACAATTTGATGCCATTACTATATAATAGATAAAGTTGACATAAAAAAACCACTTTTATGACTAATAAATAGAGCAAAAATAATGACACTGTATTATTTTAAAAACAAAATTTATTTTCTATACATTGTTTCACACAAAATGATTTTAAGAATAAACCATCACAGATAATTAGGCTACATTCAAATAGTACACTAAATGATCATCAAAATAAAATTTTTAAAAAAAAATGGCATGACTAGTTTAGAAGTGAAAGTATTACTTTTCTAGTTTCCCACAGACACCAGTGCAATATAATTTACATTTGATATTAATTTATTTTTATTTTCTTACCTTGCTTGAAAATATTTAAAAATATTGAGGAAAGTTAATTGATTTTAAATATCATAATTATTAAAAAATGAAACTGTTACCAAATTTTGAAAGAGGTACATGTTAAAAATATATTTAAATGTTAAAAATATAATTAATATCCTTTAAGTAAAACCAAATGCAATGCAAATAATGCATCATAAACACAACACATTGTAAACAATATATTTTTTTTTTTCAAAATGGACGTAACAAATATAGTCACAAATACACAAAAGTTGCTCAACTCAGGTAACTCATCCATTCATTCCAACGTGTCATGATTAAAAATGACAATATTTATAAATAATTTTGTAAAATATATATATACAACCATTAATTCATTAACAAAGGAATTTTAAACAAATATTTCTTCGCAGAATATTTGATATGAATAATGCTCAAGATGAACATCACATGTATTTACAATAGCTAAAAATTTATAATGTTATTAGCAATATAAAGGTATAAAATTTTGTATGATACTAATTAACAACATCAACCTTAAGAAGCTACATTATGCAACTGCTCAGTTTATCCAAACTTAATTGTATATTGTTCATTTTAATGTATTAGTTTTCAATATTTACTACACTGTGTCGTTTTTTACTTTTGTAAAATTGATTTTACACATTTAAAGTTTAATTTTAGTAATATCTTTAGATTTTAAAATAATATTTTAAATTTAAAAAAGAAAAATTACATTAAAATAGGTGAAAAAACTCAGTAAATTATGGTTTGTTTATAATTATTGAAATTTAAAGAAGAATATTTTTAAATGGTATTTATATTTACTGATGATTCTAGTAGGCAAAATCTCTCTTAAATTAACTGTTTTATATATTTTCAAATCTTACATACACAAGCAAAACTTGCAAAAGAAAGAATTCATGTCACATTGTAAAATAGCTACAAATTTAATGTCATCAATATCATTAGATTAAAATTGCAGTGTGGATAAAAGTTTTTCTTTTTTTTTTCTGGATGGAGCAAAACCATCATGTTTAAATTTCAGAAAAAAGCCACGAATAATGCTCAGAGGGTTAATATAATGACTCACATTGGTAATCTTTGCTTTTAAAAAGAAATATTTTTAAAATTTTATACACATAACCAGTTTACATTTTTTTACATAATGAATTGTGCATACAATTTTTTTTTCAAATAATCAATTTAAAATTTGTAATTATGATAAAAAGAGATGAAAATATTTACATAAAGACATATGAAAATGAGAAGTCGGCCAAATGCTAAACAAACCAACAAAAGTTCATTTTCTTTTCAAAAAATTTTAGACAAAGTACTTTAGCCATTAAAGTACCTTTGATCACATTGTACAAGGAATACCAAACATTTGAGTAAGTACTCAAGCATAATTTCATGTTAGGAAAATAAAGTGTGAAATATATGAACATTTTTTTTTCAAAAAAAAAAAATGAATAAAATAGGTAACAAATTTAAATAAAGAAAACCTTTTGTCAAAAATATAATACTTTTCACACCACAAAATACATTACTATTCACAAAATAGTTTAACATTGCAGAAAGTAAAATCTAATAAATTTAATCTAATGAGCAAAATTTAAACTAATTATATTAGCGTTACAAAAAGGTGTTAGTTTTTTTCATAACTGAAACACATAATGTAATATAGTAAGTACAATTATTTCACACACATTCCTTTCAAGTAGTGTATTTCTGGAATGTATAAAACACTGGCAAAAATTCTTATCGCCAAGTTCTATTCTTTTTTGCAAGATATAAAAGGCAAAAATAGATATTATTCAACTGTTTTTAATACTGCAATTAAACATCAATAATTTAAGTAATTAGACACCATCCATTCATTCTAAGTAACCACACGAAAATGAAATTGTTGGCTGAGATAAATAAACATGAACTGAAAACTTGCTTGTCATGCGAGCTTCATTATTTAAAACTGAGATTTATAGGAACAACCAGCATCAACTTAGTGCAAAGAATCAGTTTACTTCCAAAAGACAGCTTATTTATTCAGTTAAACTGAATTCACCGGCAAAAAAAATATCACGCACTAGGCTAGTGTCTTGGAAGCAAAGGGGAAAGAAATTTAATCAGCTGCCAAAGAGCACTAACTTGTTTTGAGCTGAATGAGCAAGGAACAAGTTAAAAAGTCTTCATTTTGAACACAGCCTTGCCTTTCAGACAAAGTTAATTAGACAACTACACAAATTCATTTGTTCCAGGAGATGTTAAAGGCTCTAAACTCTGCAAAGAAAAAGAGAAAAAAAGATTTAGGCAAAACACAGATATGCTTACATGTTTTGATAATGTTACAGAATACATAGCAGTGGATAGATTTTTTGTTGAACACAAGGTCACCAAAAAAGAAAGTAGAAATTAGAAAATATGACACAATCAATCTATTGCATTTTCTACAGCATATAATGTACTCCCATTTACATTACATTGCAACAATTGATTTAAACTCAATTTGCATTTTTTATTATGCAGTTTACATATCTTGGAACACCCTTTCCCACTGAAAGAAATAAAAACCCTACTGCTATACTAGAGAACTAGCAATACCATCTAGTCAATGAAAGATGAATTTTTTCACAGCATTATAATTCAAAAATTACATCTATACTTTTGAAAATTAATTTTTTATCAGATTATATAATACCCACATTCATTTTTGATGACCTTGTATCATAATAAAACATTCTTTAACTGATAAAGACACATTGTTTTAAATATAAATATAAAAATATTTTTAAAAAAATTTTAAATTTAACAAATGAGAATACTTCAACACAAAAAATTTTAAAATGTTACTATATAAATGTCACTACAAAAATGTTACTATAAATAAAGTGCTACTAGAAAAATTGAATCGTTGAAAATCAACTTGACTTAACCCTAGTTAGCAATCAAAATATTTTCATTAAATGTCCTTACAGTCAGATAAAATTTTATTCAATTAGTTAGAACAATAAAGAAGTATTTTGTCATTCAAAAAAATACAGGTGAAATACTATTTCATAATAGAATTTTGACACATTATAAATTGAGTCATCCAAATGTCTACCTTTTTTTTAAGGTAAAAAATTAACTATCTATATTACTGTAACATGTTTCTTCTTCGCTTTAAGGTGGTCACATTCTCTTATCTAAATCTTTATTAACTGAATAATTCATTTATAAAAAATTCAACTTAATACTTAATAATATGGTTTGCTATCACATTTTCTTATTTCATCAAAAGCAGTGCAGAGCAGCTAGCAAATTTTGAATCTAAATTACTCAAGTATTAATAAATTTTAATATTAGCATGCTAAAATAAAATGAATATTTTTTATGAGACTAAATTGAATATGTTTTAAAAATTAACTACATTGGAACAAAATGTAGAAATTAAGTTTCTTCCTAAGAGATCAGCCAATATAGCTTTCCATATCTTAAAATATTAAATTATTACAGCACTGTGATAGATTCCTGACCAATCCTTTAGAAATAACTTTATGTTTCATTCATATTTTATAACTCATCTTTTAAATAAACTTAACCTATTCAAAAAGAAAATGGTCAAATTGTTAATATGCATAGCTGTAATACTTTGTAGTATATAACAATAAGATGAAATTACTGTCAATAAAAATTTTCTAAAATTTAGATCATGATCTCTAGTCTTAACAGCAAAGTCATAAAAAGTTATAGGATTTTTTTTTAATAAAAAATATAGTACAGCCCTTCAAGTTATTTGTCACAAATATGAATTTACAATTTCATGTAATTATGTTAATTAGTTTTTTTTAATTTATGAACAAAGTAAAGCATAGTTCATTTATTATATTTTGAACAATACCTAGGTTTGAAAGAATAAACAGTTTTTTTTTCCTGTATCATTTAAAAAAGTAGGCAGGTACTTAAAAAAATAAGTAATCAATTCATATATTGAACTTTGAACATAAACAAAACAAGCTACAAAAAAATTTAACAGTTAAATATTTAATAAATTTAATTTTTTTATATTTATATTTTGTTTCGTATATTTTATTATCAACAAAATAAATATTGAAAATACAATATGGTTTAATTAAAATAAACAACACTTGGACATAGAAACTCATTTATTGTAAACCTAAACTTTCACTAAAAAGAAATAGCCAATTCATACTCATATGTTTTGAACACAAAGCTTTTAGGGGGAAAAATCAGGTTTGAAAATATTTTCAAGCCATACATTTTAATCATATCATCTCATTTTGTTTTTTTATCAACTAAATATTGAAAATATAGTTTTATAAAAATGAGTCACAGTTCAACATAAAAACAAAGGGACAATCTCTCGATAATGTTAAGCATTCTTTGGTTGAGTAGAATTACCAATTTAATCTCTTAAATTTAACTCTGAAAATTCCCTTTGCGGCATAATTTTGGGTTCAATTCAATTTTTCAAAGTATCAGCCTCATTAAAATACTGGAATACAACCATCTTATAAAAGTTTCACACAGATAACATATCAAAAAAAATATGTAAGCAATGTTGAACATAAATGCACAATTAAAATTACTTACTTGACTTGATGCCTAAAAGCATTGCAAGCATAAAACAAGCGAAAGTTAAATTAATATGATAACAATCAAAATTCAGAATTTTTTAAAAAGTGATTCATTAAAACGCAGAGAAGGCAATAAAGCAGTTAAGCTATTATTAAAAACTCTTAGTAAATATTGTATTAAATAATCAAATACACGGAACAACAAATAGTTTGTTTGACCAAGTAAAAAAAACTTGCATAAATAAGAAATTTTTAAAAAAATTGCTTTTTTTTTTAAAAGCAAAATTTAAAATTAGTATTGCATAATGATATTTATAATACATTACAATAATGTAAAATTTCATTATATTGTCTTAATGGTGACATAGCTTACCGGCGGATATGACCTTGCAGGTTGGTACTGATTTTTCTCTAAACTAAATTGATCTTCAGTAGTTTTCCTGTATACAGGGTTATCGAAATTCATGCTCGTAACATTTTTCCGCAAGTAATGTTTATATATTAGGAATGCCACCTAAAGCAAAGAGAAATAATGTTTATAAGAAAAAGGACAGTTAAGAAATTAAAAAAGGAAAAGATAATTAAAACGAAGTATTTATACTTAAGAAATTTCATAACTATGAAATACAGAATAGTTTTACAGATAAAAATGTTTATATTTACAGAAAATATTAAGATACTAATTTAATAAAATTAAAACTCCAAAAAAAAAAATTATAATAACTCACCAAAGCTAATAAAAGAATAATGCCACTTAAAACACCAATAATCATTCCAGCCAGTTTTCCTGTGTCAGGGAACATACTCTGACCAAATGGATGTTCCGATACATTGCCAATGTATAATGTAGAGTTATCTGAAATTAGATTTGACATTTATTCATTAATATATAATTCACTCAATTATTTCAACAGCTTTGTTTAACATTCAAAAACCTAAAGTCAACATCAATAAATTTTAAAAAATAAATTTGAGAAATTTATTCAGAACACAACTAGTCAAACTTATTTTAGAACATAATAAGTGTTTTCAGTGTGAGTATATTGGCTAAGAAGAAGGACTAAGAACAGCATAAAAATGTAATAATTGGCATGTGTTTATGTAGCTAAATAAAAAAGGATTAGTATTAGAATTTAAATCTACATAAATGTCACAAAATTATTTTTAAAAAAAAAAATTATTCTACTTTTAGTGGCAATTATAAAACTAATTAAAATATATTTTTTGACATTTAATTAATAATAAAAAAAACAGAAATATCTGAGAAGAAAACATTAAGTTTTAAGCTATGAAATCTCCAATTTTTAAATAAGAAAACCAACACAAAAGAGATTGATTATAAATAAAAACCAACTAAGGAGCAACAAACTTTAAAAAGAGATGTCATTCAAACAAAATACTAGTTTTTACGCATAACACACTTGTAGTTTTTAAAGGCAAGCATGCAGCCAATTGCAAAGGAAATAAAAATGTAATAATCCAGGAAAAACATCTACCTATATTATAAGCATCTGTGGGCTGAAAACTGCCCGAATCAAACTTTGATGAGTTTGAATCATTTAAATTAAGATTTGAAATAGCTGTTGAAGTTGAGATGATAATATCACTGGTGACTGAAGAAACGGTGGTAGTCTTAGTGTTACTCACAGGGGCAGATGTAGAATTGAAAACTGTTAAAAGAAATTATTTTAGTTGAAAGAGATGCAAAGTTTAATAAGAGTAGTTTAAAATATTAAACTTCACAGATTCTGAAATACAAAATAAAGAAAGGGGAGGATAATTTATGCATAGAATATTCGAATTGTCTAATTAAATGATAAATGGATTTACTATAAAATACATTTAAATTATAAGTCACTAATTAACATTATCTGTTCATAATTTAACAATGTTTTGACTAAATCTAATTTAAAATAGCTCCTACATATTTTTTTTTAAATATTAACATTTACACATAATACAATAAGAAAATTTTTTTAATTAAGTAAAACTAGTATTGATTGAAGTATCATAAATTAGAACCAAAGTTCATGAATTATAACCAAATTTAAATTTAATCAAATACAAAAGATTTCCAAGAAATTTAACAAAATAAATAAATACTTAATTGATAATGAGCATAACATAAATTTCAGATATTTGAAATAAAGGGCTAGTTACATTAGCATTGAATAAAAGCCATATTTTCAAATTGTTCAGTAGAGTTATTTTAAAAGCCTTTTATGCAGGGAAAAAACATGATTGAGATGTTTAAAAAACATTTTTGTGTAATTTACCAAAAAATTCTAGAAACTTGATGAAAAATTCTAGAAATGTTTCTGATTAAAAAAAACTGACATACAGGCTATATAAAGAAGAAAAAAAAAATTTAAAAACTGAAGTTGTAAAGTTGAAAAAAAAATTTGAAAACTACAAATCAATAGAATGAGTACTGAAACTTTTTCCAGGTAAATTTATAAAAAAAAAAAAAAATTTTTTTAAATATATGCTTTCTGATCAATTTCAGAATTGATGGAAAAATTTTAAGATCAGGTTCAGAGAGGCTTTACTCTCATTTAAAACACTCTCAAAACTACATTAACAATGTACAAAACATGACTGTGAGAAAAAGTATTTTTAATTTTAAACCATTTTTAGGTATAACGCAAAATTTTAAAAACTATAGTTAATTTTACTCATGAATAGTCATGAGCCATTGAATCAACAGCTTGCGTTTATCGATTAGGGGCAAGGCCTGACATCTCATGTTAGTAGGGATATTATTTGAATTTAGCAGTCTAGGCACTTTTCTGTTGTTTTCTTTAGAAATATGTATTAATAATTAAATAGAGCATAATCTTTAAATGAACAAGCCATTATCCTGTTTAGTAAAATTTGGATTCTCATGGACTATGCATCTTGGAAGCAATTATTTTAACTAGAGGAGTTAAAACAAATCGCACAAGTTTATCAATTTGTCAAAAGGATTAAGTCTAAAAGTATTCTTGACTAATGATGTGTAGCTTTATCAAGGTGGTGCTTTTGACATCAAAAACTGATTTTTGACATTACACGTAAGTATTGAAAACTGTCATACTCTGTCGAAATCTGACCAAACTGTCAAAAACGAGGTGCAAGTTTCTTTTCTGTCATTGGGGACATTTAATTGGACATAAAATCATGCACAATACTTGTATTATATACTACTATAATTATGATTTGCATTATATATCATAAATAAAAAATATAGCCACAATTATTGAAACTTTTAATTGGGTTTTTTAGAAAACAAGATATTCTTACTACTTTAAGACCAAAATTATTTGCTAAATTATAACTACTCAGTTTATGTTACTGATAATAACTATTATGAGTTGTTAATTATTATCAATCTAAATATTGATTTAACTATTCAAATGTTTAGATTAGATTAAATAAAAAGTGGTCGCCAATATTTGTTTGATCTTAACTTAATTTTTTTTTTTATTCTCAATATTTTGATTCCCAAGCCAAACCAAAAAATAAAATATAACCTTAACAATTAGGATGCATGTAAGTTGGAGAAGAAAAAATTTTAATAGTCAGAAAAAAACTTCTTTCAGCTTTAAAGGATTGAAAAATGGTGAAGAAAACACATTGAGTACAATCTAATATAAAAAAAGTACTTTACAAATATTATTTAGTTAGAAGTAAAAAATTCAATCAATCCTCACCCCTTTGCATACAGGTTGCATGATCAGCAGCCAGAACCATGCCATTAGGACAAGCACATGTATATCTCGGCGACTGAGCATTTATATTCGGTGTCGGTAAACATAAGTGTGAACAATGTCCATTCATATTACTACAGTGATTTACACCTATAAAAAAAATAAAAAAAAGACATTTCTAAAATTTTGAAACCTTATCTACACATAAAATTGGAATTATCTATACTGTAGCTTCTATTTACCTTTTGGTTGTTTATAAGAATGATATATATGAATATCCATAGGAGAGTTTATTCCATTAGTAACTTCAGTAACTTCCTCTCCAGTAAACTTATTCATCTTGTGAATTGCTTCTGTTTCCCAGTCAGTCCAATAAATCCAATCCTACAACGAGATCATAATTAATTTAATTTTAATTGCCAGAATTTTAACAACATATTGAAGAATCAAGTGCTTGGTACAATTATTTTAAAAATATGATTAAATATTTTAATTAATAGCTTTTAATTTTAATTGAATACTTAACAATTTATTAGTGAAAAGCATACATATTCTTTTAAAGGTAACATAAACTTAAATATATTGTCACCACCTAAAATAAGTTACACAAACACTCATATTCAAAATGTTTTTGTTATCTCACTCCCTAAAAAATCTATTTGGTGTACTAAATTAGGCAATATTACTGAAAGACTCAGAACATAAAAATTTTTTTGAACAATATTTTTAAAATTTAATAATCAAAACATGTATTCAGCTTTAGAATATTTGTAAAAGCTATTTTTCAACCAATGTTAAGAAGTTACAAATAATTTATTTTAAAAAAATTACAAATCCAAGCATAAATTTTAATAATATTATGCTCTAACAAAATATTAATTATAAGTTCATGAAGACAAGTTTCACATAAACAATTTTTATAGTTAATACTTTTTTAATGAATGCAAAAATTAAAAGGGAAAATTTGTTTATCAATTGATATATTTTAGTTAGTTCCTTACATTGAAAAACTTAAAATTACACTGGGAATATAAAAAAAAAATTTAACTTTTATACATTAGCAATTTTAATAAAATTATAACGCAAAGATCATCAATTTTGTGGTATGGAAAGAATCATCAGGTTACAAGACACAAAATGAAAAATACAATACAATCAAGCTAGTTACATAAGTTAATGCTAAAAAAAATTGACCACTTAAAAGAAGTGAGCAAGACTAAATAAGTTTATTCACTACTGAGCACAAGATAGATGAAACGAGAATGAATCTCAGATATAACAAGCTAAAAATAAAAAATAATTAAATTGAACCTGCAGTCACTTAACTAGTAATAAATTAATGGTTTTTCAAAATACTTTTTTTTTACTTTTAATCTGTTGCATTTTCCACATTCATTTTTTTCTCTTATCTTTTATTCCACTCAGCAATGACTTGAATTGTTTGGTCTTCTCCAAGTTTTCTCATTGGTTGAATTTTTCCTACGCTAACTTCCTATTGTAATTTGTTCCCATTGTATTTCTTAAATCCTTTTCTTAAATTATGTCTAGGCATTGATGATGGTATTAGACATAGCAATGATTTAATTTTCTTGTCTCTTGTATTATTTATTATTTAAACATTTTCGTTCTCTATGTCCTGCAGCACAAAGAAAGCCTTTACACACTCCTAATTTTAAAGAGCTATCTTTTCCGTAAGAATGGATCTGAAGAGATTTATTAATTGATCAAATATAATTCCACTTCTTTAACTATTTTTTATCATTAATTTTTGCCTTCAAAAAGGTCATAATTTGTCAGACTCAAAAAAGAACTATTTACGTTAAGAAAGGAATTCATAAAACAAGAGTCAAGTATATTAAAAAATGAAAGAATATCCAAAAATGAGTAGTTTTATAGTTTTTGTTCAATACATGAAAAACAAAAAAAAAATTTTTTTAAAGTTTATTCCATTATAGAGAATAAATTTTGACCAAATAAATTATCCTTCATCATGATTGCATATTTTTAAGTATAGTTATGGCAGTTAAAATATAAGCTATATTTTAAATAGGGCGTCAAAATTTAAGTCTGTATTAAAAAGAATATAAAAATTTTATCCAAAAACAAACAACTCAGGTTTTTTTTTTTGGAGGGGAAATTTTGATGGTTTAGCATACTAATTTCCCTTAGCTAAAAGCTTTATTTTGTGAAGTTTATAGCAATGGGAAATTTCAATTTTTTTTTTTATTGCAGAAATTTCTTTTAACCTGATTTAAAAACATTTATAAGAACTTCTAAAACTTCATTTATGAATAGCATGACATAAATATAAACAGGTTATTAATAGAATAAATTTTCAATTTTCAAAATTCTATTTTAATTATTAATTACTTTTAAAACTAAGCCCTATTATAAGTTTATATCATTTGAAATTAAATTTTTTGCGGCAATATGTAACAAAGGGGTAAAGCAATAAAGATCCTTACATCTCAAATTGTACAATAAAAAATTCAATAAACTGGTAAATGCATGGAGCAATCAATATAGTTAGTGTTAAAATATTTTTTTTAATGTCTCAACATAACATGCATTATAAGTTGTAAATTCTAATGTAATTATTTAGTTCATTAACATCATAGAAACTAGTCATATTTCACAACCAACATGTCACAACTAATAGTCATAAAGGCTTATATCAAAACATAATTGAAATCATGGTAAAATAATTTATCCCCCAAGTTAAAATCAACCGAATTAAAATACAATGTGTTTCTTTTCTAAACTTACTTCAAAAACATCAATGGAAAATGGATGCTTCAAAACCACGGGTGAGGATTGAATCACTCTTCTATTGTCTCCATTATAATCACAGGAACTTAAAAGATGCAATTTAGCATCAGCCCAAAATATTTTTTTGGAAACAAAATCTGAAAATAAGCATAAAATTGAAGGAAATGGAACTGCAGCAGGGAAAATGAATAAGTTCACAAGGATGATGAAACTCACCAATAGCAAGACCATTAGGCCACTTAATGTCAGAAGATACGATTGTTGCTCGATGACTACCATCCATACCAGCTCTTTCAATTTTTGCAGGTTCACCCCAATCAGTCCAATACATCCAGCTAAAATTGTAAAAAAATTATATCAGCATTAGACAGAATTGGTACAAATAGAAAAATTAGGCACAAAAAAAAACATTAGGCTTTTTCTCCTTAACACTTTTCCTTTTAAAAAAAATCCTTTTCTTTAATTAATTCCTTTTCTTTATTTAATTTCTTTATTTAATCTTCTTAAATCAGTCAAAGCTTTGGTTAAATGTATTATTAATTATTTAACAAATATACAAAAATATTAATTATTACAAAATCACTGAATAAGTAAAATCGCAGTTATTTTAATTCAAATAACACAATCATTAATTATAAAGTCAGGGAACCAAATGAAGAGTAAATTAACTTAGATTAGAAAACATTTAAAAACTTAGTTTAATTATTTTAGGCAAAATAAGTTTTTCTTCATTATTTGTAAACACAAATTAAATGTTTAATTTTAAAGCATTTACATTTACAATAATAAAACAAAATGAGTATAACAGAAATATTTATTTACTAATGGCAATACCAGCTAATCAAGTGATTGAAATCTAATCATGTTGATGCTGATTCCTAATTTTCTAAATCAATAATCTCAAAGAAAAAATTGAGCTTCTTGTATGCAAAGTGTGAAGTGGAGAAAGTAACAAAAATAAAAAATAGCGAGGGGAAAAAAAATGAGATTTACTGTAAAATTAAAATTGTGTGATAATTTAAAGCAAGCTGATATGCAAATGTTAAGACATGAGAAATTATTTTTATAATAATTTCTCATAATTATTTTTATAATAATTTCTCATAATTATTTTTATAATAATTTTTATAAAAATAATTATTTTTATAATAATTTCTCATATTTAAAAATTATCTCAAAATAGACCTTTTTAGATCAATTTTGAAATAAGTTAAATATCATGAGAAACACATACCCTTCAAGAGGATCTACAACAATAGCTCTTGGTTCATCTAAATTATCATTAATTATAGTTTTCCTCATTTTTCCATTTTTATCAGCAACTTCGATGACATTTCCGACAGTATCCGACCAATAGATATGTCCATAAATCCAGTCTACTGCTATACCATCAATAGTACCCAAGTCCTGAGAGACAATAGTATTTACTGGACTACCACTGTTAACTGGAACACTAAGGGACAAATAAAAAGCAAGTTTGACAACAGTTAAGATCACAAAAATAATAACATTTTAGAATAAAATTAGAAATTTAATAAAACTGTATTTCGAGACACCAAAAAATTTTTTTATGTATAACAATGGTTTACTTTTTCGCTATAACTTTTTAAAAGCTTAATTTTTAATTAACTTCATTGATTTTTGTTAGTGTCTTTCTGAAAAATTTGCTTTACTTTTTAGCAGAAAAAGATAACACATAACTTGTGTTGGTAGAAAAAGTTTTATATTATTCACCTAAAGTTTTTATTCTGCAACAATTAATCAAAATATACAAAATGAATTTCGTCTTCATACAATGTAGTGGATTTCAAAAAATGTATTGCATTAAGTGTACATCATAAATCAAATTACTTGAAGTATATTGTTAATGCCAATAAGTTAGTTTTTAAAAAATTACAATAACAGAACCTATATTATGAAGTTTTCTCCTTCTGAAACAATTGACTTATAATTGTAAAATTGTTACTTAAATCTGAGCATACAAATAAATTTTATTGATTATTAATAGTAACTGTATCATACCTTTTAATTGCTTCTTCAATATTATCACACCAATATATAGTACCAGTACCATAATCATAGTTAAGTGCAACCCCATTTCTCAGATTACTAACAACTGCCAAATATTCCTTCGTTTCTGTATCAATTTTGCGTATTTCTTGACGATTTGTAAATAGAATTACAATGTGGCCTTCTAAAAGAGAAAAAAGTATTTTGTTTAGTTTCTAAATAGAACAATATATTAATAATTTTTTTTTATCAAATTTTGAACTAACTTGGCTGTTGTTACTTTTATTAATTACCTGTTAACAGTTTAAAAAAGGCTGAGTTTAATAATTCTTATTCTGAAATCATGTAGTAAAATGCAAAATGAGCAACTAAAATTATCTTCAAATTTACAGTTCTAGTAATAGATAAAAATTAAAAACAAAGCTACTATGAAATTGCAATTTATTTATAAAACATTAAATTAAGATATAGATCTACTGAAATAAATATACAGGTAAGAATCTAATGTGATAAAAGCAAGTTTTAATTCTTTTAAAAAAATTTATTAAAAAAGTAAGAAAAGAAAAATCTGTTACTCAGAGTTTATTTTGTAGACAAAAACAAAAATATAATAGCTGTTAATGATTAGAGCAATTTTTATTGCAAAGAAAATGGAATGGAAAATGAATGATTAACTGAAAAATACGTACCTTCTGCTCGACATCTTTTATTGTTGTTTGGTTCAAGACTATAACCAGAAATGCATTCACACTTGTGACCTCCTTTGGTGTTATGGCATATTTGAGAACAAGTTCCGGGTATTTCACATTCATTAATATCTGGAGATAAAAAGGTTTTTGAATTAAGATAAATATAGCCTGGCAGCTCAAATTGTTTTGTTGGCAGAAACAACAGACACATCACTGCCATGAATCAAAATTCCTTTACAGAGATAAAAAATTTAAAAGCAGATGAATTAAAGTAAATAAACACAGTTACAGAAGAATTAAAAGAACTGCATGAAATGAAAAATAAGACATACTTAACTTACTGAATTCAAGAGACTCAGATTTATTTATGACATAACCAACATGTGTGCCAACAATATAGATAAAAAGCAAAATACTGGAAAACTCACTGTACCTAGTGTTGTAGAATTGGTGCTTCCAATATGTGCTCTAAGAAATTGCATTTTGATATTTTCAGTGAATAATAAGTACTAATAAAATTGCACAAGTCCCAAAAATATACCTGGCAGTCAACTGCCAAATTTTAACAGAATTTCACTTCTCATTAACCATTAATAAGTTAACAAGGCCTTTATTTTCACACAAATTAAAATATAACCCTTTTTAGTTTTCGAACTCGTACTGTTATTGGATCATATCAATTTGCTCTCAACTACAGGTTAAAAGATAAAATCAAAAGCAATATTGTTCTTTATATGATCAAATTACTTTGGATATAATATAGCGTAATAGTTTTGAAACATAATGATGAAATATTTTTTTAAAAAAATTAACTGATTACCTTCACATGTGCGGTTATCCATTAAGTAATATCCTTCCCGGCACAGACACTCAAATCCAATAGGCAGATCATGACATATCTGAGAGCAACCTCCATTATTTTCTTTGCATTCATTCTTATCTGCAAAAATATAAAATGTTTATACATTAAATATATATACAGAAATATAAATGTAAACCTAATCATATTAGAATAAACAACAGAGGTAAAGAAAGCTTTATACTCACAGCACATATCTTTTGGTTCATCTTCAAACTGACCACAATCATTCTTAGTATCACAAACCAATTTTAAAGGTATGCAATGGTCTCCACAATTAAACTGAGTTTTAGGATTACATTTGCTGGGTTGTAATGCTGTATTGAAAAGAAATGTAAACATAATATTGAGAAAAAGTAAAAGAAATAAGTTTTTTTAAAAATAAAAAAAAAACTTTAAAACACAAAACTTATTTATTTTAAATCTAACACATTGAAAATTAGAAAATGGAAACTTTTACTCTGAACTTGAATTTTCATTATTTTTACTATCCTAAAGTACAGAACTTTTGATGAATACAGTTATATAAACATTTTCATTTACCAATTATGATACATAACTAACCCTTTCTAGTTACCAATTAAGATATATTTTTAAACTTTTTAAAACAAAATAGGTCTTATGTACACCAATATGAAGAAACACATACGAAGCTAAAATGAGATTTTTTAAACCAGCGTTTCTTTATTTTTTTCAGTTATTGAACCCAAAATAATAAAACTTCTTTCGACGGAACACCAACATTATGAATAAAGTTTAAGGTAATTGTGAACGTTATAACAAAAGAATATATTTAAAATATTTAATTAGAAGAATGAAGATAAGTTTTGTCATTAATAATCTTAAGTTAGGTTTTATTTCGACCAATTAAATTTACAGTTCTTGTGCTACATCTAGTCTAGTTATGAAGTTGTTTCTGGTGTACATACACAAGCTGAAAATGATTAAGTAAGCCGAATTATTGTTTACTTCTAAATGAAAACTCATGAGAACTACTATAAACTTTGAAAATTATTATTTACGGAAACATATTTCTTTATTAAAGAATTTAATTATTTTGATTTGAAAAGCATAGTAGGAATTACTAATGAAATACTTTAGAAATGCTTGTCTCTTTTTCATAATTTGTTTGATATATTGTTACTAGAAATTTTATATGTTCCTTTAAAAAATGCCATTTCTATTTCATTGGCATTTTACTTGAAATAATTTCATATAGGCAAACGTAAGATTAAATAAATTATGGATTATAGGTGAGGTCTAAATGTAATCTGGTTTCAAAACTTATCACAGGTTATAAAAAGTTTTTACTCGTGGAACCCCTTTAACTCTTTCACAGAGTCCTAAGGTTTGGCAGAACAACATTTGGGAACTAGACCATCCCATCATTATATCCTTAGGCAAGTTTGAAAGAAAATGTCCTTAAAAAATTCCTATCTAAAAACCCCAGGAAAACCTGTCTGCTCCACGAAAGCAGCTTGGTAGTTTGTAAAGTATTCATTTTGTTGCTAACAAAAATGTTAAACCTCCAAAAGGATAAAACTTTAATTACAGTATTTAATTTAGATTTTAAAAAATTTAAACTAAAATTTTTTTTAATTCATTAGCATCAATTTGTTAATACGAAAGATGGAAAAAATTAAGCTAACAATTACTATATCCTATAGCTACTATTAAAATGTATATTTTGAAAGAAAAACTTCTCTACAAAAATAAATCATTCATATATTATAATAATAACCAATCCATTCAAATGCTAATCTAAAATTTTCAAAATGATATACCTTCACAGTCTATTTCATCAGAACCATCAACACATTCTTCATCTCCATTACATTGCAACAGGCCAGGAATGCAATGAAGATTCTTGCACTGAAACTGATCAGGTCTGCAAGTCTTAGTGCCTAGAATAAGGATATCATTTTAAAAATGAATCTCTAGTATTAATCATACTAATATCTACACATAAAAAATATTTCAACTAACTTAAATTTAATTGTATTAAAATTTTAAAAAAAACAATAAGCCAAAAAAAAAAAAAATTTTTTTTTTTTAAATTGCAACAACTAAAAACTAGTTAAACCTAACAATGAAAAGATAAAAAAAATTTCAGAAAAGCACATACAATTTAATTCATCAGAACCATCTGGACAATCAGAATCTCCATCACAAGTCCAGGAGTTATGGATACAATCTTTTTTATTCGAACACATAAACTCTCCAGACTTGCACAAAGTAGGTTCAGCAGTCGGGCAATCTTTTTCATCTGATTCATCGGAGCAGTCAAATGATCCGTCGCATTTCCATTTCTCAGGAATGCACTTCCCATTTGCGCAGACAAATTCTGATGATTTGCAAGTAACATTAGCTGAAAAATAAGATAATACATTTTAATTAAAACATTTTTATGCATTAGAAAATCACAAAGAAGTGTTTCAACAAGTCCTTAAATATTTATTTAGCAACGCACACTATTTCTCAATGGAAAAACGTCATTAACTGGAAAAGAAAGATTGAAAAAAAGAAGTTTTGAGCACTCAAAAGAAGACCCCCATGATCAAGACCCAATAACATATGTCAGATAAAATTTTCAAAGATTACATACTAATTTGTCATGATAATGGATGCCTTGATTGGACAGCTCAAAACATGTTACCTTTCTGAAGTATATCTGTTACTTCATTTTGTTGGGTTTATATTTCCCATGCAGCATGAGTTAGTAATAAAATCAAGATTGCAATAACAAATATGCATAATCAATTAAAATTAGCAATATTGGTTTAAAAATGTATTAATTTAATCTATTATTTTTTTGAAGAAAAAAACACCTTTTGGAAATTAATGCATTAAACTTAGAAGATGATTAATTGAATGTAAAGCAGCGAAAATCTGATAATACCGCAGAAAAAAAAAGGTAAAGAGAAAAGGAAGAAAAACCACTAAGGTATCTCAAGAATAAAAAACTGGAATTTAAAGAGCTTTAAAAGAAAGTACAACTGAAGTAAAAACAATTAAAATGTTAAAACATTACTAGTATTACAAAGTAAATAAAATGCAAAAACTTTTAATACCAAACAATATTGCAAGATACATATAAGTAGAATTCACACCAGTGATGAAAATTTAGTGGTCTAATAGGACCACCTAGGTATTTATTTAGAAGGCCAAAAAAATTAATACGGTTGACAAACCTAGAAATCTAACTTTACAATAACATAATTTATACTCATCAAAAATTATTAATTGCCATCCATAGTTTCATTAGCCCATAATGATTGAAAATTAGTAATTTTTAAAATCAAGTGTAAAAAAGCTAAAATAATATTAATAAATAGCTTCAACATAAAAACTCAAATGCTGAGACCAAATAAATGAAGAATACAGAAAGTAAGAACTAACAAAATATACGAAAAATTAATTATCTAAAAGTTATAAGATTTCAAATAAAGTCCATTCTAAAAGAGCAAAAAATATTTTATTGATGAACAATAAAACTACATAATGCCAGTACATAAATGCAAAAAACAGCACAACATATAACTTTGAAATTTAAACATAAATATAAAAATCTTTGCACCAGACGAATTTAGACATTCCATTTGAATATCATTCATTTGAATTCCATTCCACGCATAGAACAATAAAATTAGCGCAAAATTTTTTTTAATGCATGAAATTTAAAGAAAAAAGCTATTTTTTGCTAGTATTTTGTAAATTCCAAACATACTTCAAGAAGACAAATTTATCGCCCTTGCATATAATTTTAGCGACATTTGTAGAACATTTGCTGACAATTGTCGTCGTGTCGCCTAATGGCGTGAACTTTAATTATAAGTTACATATTAAAAATAAATAAATAAAAAACTGTTTTTTATAATTTACTCCTAACACAAATTAAGTAAAACAAGAACTGTTCAGACATTATACTATGTGTTTTTTTTTCTTTCTTTTTTTTCACCGGCAAGATTACCAGCAATTCAACATTGAATAAATAAATAATTCAATCAAATTTATAAAAGATATTAATTCCCTTACCACAATTTTTTTCATCACTATTATCTCCACAATCATTGTCTTGGTCACATACCCATCGCTTAGTAATACATTTATTATTACTACAGGTAAATTCATCTTCAGAGCATGTAATTTGTTCTAAAGAAATAAAAATAAAATTCAAGAGCTGTTTTTAGAAGGATATATTAAATATGAATGAAACATATTCATAAAAAATAGATATTAAACACAATAACAAAATGAAAGTTTGTTATGTCACTTACGACAATCGCTCTTTTCATCAGATCCATCTTTACAATCTTCTTGTCCATCACAATGCCAAGATATTGGTATACACATGGCAGGAGACAGGCATGTAAATTGATTGGCTAAGCAAGTTCGGTTACCTGAAAAATAAAGCAGTTTATAACTAGGTTTTAATTATAGTAATAACCAAAAGGTTAATATTATTAGCAACAGAAATAAGAATTTTAAACACAGACTAGAGGGAATTTTTTCAAAGAAAATTAAAATGAAATTTCCAAATACTATAAGACAAATTTTTACATCAATTAAAAGTACACATTTTACTAGGAATGAAAGCACAGAAACTCACTGCAAATTTCAGGGTCTTCATCAGAATTATCAAGGCAATCATCTTCATTGTCACATTGCCACCGATTTGGAATGCATCTGCCATTAGTTTTACATCGGAATTCGGTATCTGAGCATGTTCTAGCCTCTGAAATTAAAAGGCAAACTTTAAAACCAAAAGCAACTTAAAGATAAGTCTAGCTTAAGCCACAAAATAAAGCCACAATTTGTGGAGAGAATACACTAGAGCTGACTTCTGTGATTTAACACACTCAAGATACTTTAAGCAAATTCGAAAGACTGAATGTCAGAAAATGTCACAATTCATGCTGGTACTTGTTTACATTTACTGCAGCTGTTTATCCTATTTTGCTGATTTTATGAAATATATGTTTTTCTAGATTTTACATCAAATAACATAATCCAACTTTCTTTAAACAGTTTTATACCTACACAAATCTAAATTCACGATAATATACAATTTCTTTCAAAACACTTAAAAGGAACATCTACAGCCCATTTTATGGGCTTAGTCCAGAGCTTAGTATAAGTTAAGGTTTCAAGAAATTGTTTTGAGAATAGACCACTGATCAAAACTACTAATATTCCTAACAAGAAAAATACTAATATTATTAACAAGTCGTTAAAAAAATGCTCAATTAAGTAAATTTAAGCTTTTTACGAAAGTTCAAATGAAGTAATATACAATTAAAAAAGAAGACAGTTAAACAAGTAAGCTATGCAAATGACACTTACCCCGAATTGATTCTAAAGAGATCCCATATCCTCTTTTTGTATAAGAATAACAATAATAAAAAATTATTTATTTTACAAAAACTACTATCATTTTTATATTTTCCTGTGCAGTCAAATATCAAGTCTAAAAAAATATGTTAACTAACTAAACTGTAATTTAGCACAAATTTTAATGTTAAATAAATTAAATGAAAAAAAAAACAGTTTGTGCTAGTTAATTGGCATTTTAAAGTTCGGCTACACACATTAAATTATCAAAATCTATTTATTAATTATTTTATCTCCTAATTTATACTGAATATTTGAAAAGATTTTCTTGGTTTTAATTTCAAAAAAAAGCAAATGAAATTTTTAAACAGATAATTAAAAATAATATTGTTCAATGGAAAAAAAATTTACCATATAATTTTTGGTCTAATAAGTGAATTTTCATCTATTAAGTACCAATTTCAATGGCTTAAAAGGTAAACTTCAAATATGCTAATTAATTTGTGTTAACTATTAATTACATTACAAAATCAGAAACAAAAACTTTCTTTCATCCTTAGAATAAATATAATTCTTTTTATGGATTTATATTTTTGACCATCAAAATATTAAGGATAGCTGCTATTTCATAACTATGGTCTCTAAGGGGAAAAAGTTGGGACCCTTGTTACTCTCACTTTTTGCTATATCTCCGGAGCTTGAAGTGAATCGAAAACTTTTTGCAAACTTTTTATTTTATAATAAAATTTGTTTCTCTGAAGATAATTTAATGCAATGAATAACTTCAATAATTATTATTTAATTTAATAATGGTGGGGAAAAAGTCTGAATGGTAAAGGAAATTTTTTTTCATTTTAAAATAAGAAATTTTAAATGAAAATATACAAAATTAGTACAAATCTTAAAATAGTTTCTCTGCTAAAAAAATTTCAAAAAATCGTTCCTTTAAATTCTTATTTTTCAAGACATATTCAACATATTTCATTCAAATTTTTTGCCATTTATAATAATGCATATAAAAAGTAGCAAATATTAATTCAAATTACTTTTACCATTATTGCATAAAAATAAATTATTAAAAATTATTTTTACATGGAATTATTGTAGGATAAACAATTATTATAAATGTGGGCAAAAAATTTTCTTCTCACTAATAAAGTTACCAAGATAAAGGGAAATACTTGAAAAATAAAAATTAAGAAGCTTTAACTTTCGACACTTCAATTTGGACTATAATTTCCAGGATACAACTATCCCTCATACTTTAATGGCCAAAAATCGAAATCCGTCAAAAAAAGTTGAGTAGAGTTATTCAAAGAAAAGCGTTTGAATTTTGTGACTTAATTCATTGTTAGAAAGCATATTTTAGCCAAACCTTTGAACCACTAAGAATGGTTTTTAGTACATGACAATACAATCAATAAAACAATAGTTATACAGAGTAATATTTCTTTCCTTCACTGTACAGAGAGCAAAATAATTAAACAGAACACACTATAAATAAAAATTTAGTTAAAACAAAAAGCATTAGTAAATTATTAAATTAACAATGATAATTATGTTGATTGTTAATTATTTTATTTTAATTCAATTTTTTTTACATGTTTGCGTTGAACTATCCTTGGAAGAATGATTTTTCTGATAGAGTAGAAAATGTTTTGATACGCTTATACAATTCCAACTATGTGGTGAAATGCGTAAAGGAAAAATTAACTATTAGGAAATATTTTCCAAGATAAAACAAGGGCAATACGAAAACAAAAAGAAAATAAGACAAAATTTCGCTAAAATGGAGGTTACTTTTTTTCTAGAAAAAGTTTTTTTATTATTTTATTTGCCTGGTTTAGTAAATTAGAATATCACACTCATGAAATATGTCTGCATGTTTAACTATTAAAATGTTTCAGATTTAACTCTCATTTTAAATATGCCATGTTTTAAGAAACAAATTAAAGTGTGTAACAGGTTTTCTAAAGTGGATAAAAACTTTGTTCTAATTTTTTTCATTTGCGAGTAATAAAGATTTGAAGATATTACAGATGGACAAACTTTTTATTTTATTGTTAACCTTTTTAGAAACTACTAATTACGCTAAACACCATCTGCAGTGAAGAGCAGAAGGGGAAACATCAAAATCAAGTTCGACCACGTCACAGCGCGCGATTCATTTCGTCATCAGCAGACGTATCAGGCCAGATTTAGCAGCCAATGAAATCGCTGAATTCACGACCCGCCCTCTTAAAGGCATGCTTCCGTGTACACACGCGATGCCGGCAGTTCAATAATTCGGATTTTCTACCACGGAATATTCTAGTTTCGAATCTCCGCAGGACAAGTCAGCAAGGATATTTCTAGGTTAAACAGAAGAAACAGAAGTTTCTCACCTTCTGCCCCCCTTCACCTTACGCAGCGCATGGCATTCCTTATGTTTTCCACACGAAAGAAAATTAAGTTTTATAAAGAAGAATTTACAAATACATCTAACCCAAAATGAAATACTTTTCATCCAATATTTTAAATGCCTTTTACATTTCCGATGCCACATGCACCAATTAGCTTATTTCTTTCATCAATAGTTTTCTTTTTTGATTTAACAGTAAGAAGCTTAAACTTTTATTATGAGTACGACACCAAAATAATTTCCATAAGCTAATTAGTATAAAACCTATCAAATATAATAACTTGAACTATATATAAAACCTATATACCGATGGAAAATAAAAGAACCATCGGTTCCCTATCGAAAAGTATGCATTAAAAAATAATTTTTCTAAGTAGTTTTTAAAACCGAATACTATTGTGTAAGATTATTTTTTGCCCGCTCCCACATAAAGCCGAAATTGCAGGTCAATGCCTCTTATTTCTTTATTAATTTAAAAGAATCTCCGATTACCGAAAGGAAAATGTAGGCCATTTTTTTAAAAAAGAAAATCAGATTGTTTTTTATCATAAACGTGAATTTTTCTTATTGCCTTTGAAAATAATAAATTTAAAAAAATAAATATAAAAGTTACTCGAATGTACAGTGGCAAAAAAAAATCTCCTACTTAAGCAATTGAAGAAATTAAAAAACTTCACAAAACTGCATTTTAATACGTGTGTGGGGGGGGGATTAAGCAACATAAATATTTTCCTAATGCCTTATAAATTGAAAAATGTACATAATGATCATTTTTACCACCGATTCAAAGCAATTTTCGCTTCACCACCAAATCGAATTGTTTCACTACAATTAATCTGTCGTGTTTACTTAATTGCCGATAATATTACCAACAAATGTTGCCTAGTGGTCTGAATAAACAAATACGGATCTCATACCATCTTTAAAAAGTGGTTATAAAGCAAAGATGAAAAATTGAATTTTATAAAATTCATAACCAACAGAATACTTTAATAATTTTCCGAATTCTTTTATATTTTAAAGTGAAAGGTATGACTAAAAAATGTGCAACTTTTATAACCAAATTGACACCAATAATTAATTTTCAGAACTGTACGAACCTAAATATCATGATTTATCAGTAATACCAAATCGAACGTGTTACTGATCTGATCTAATTTGTATCTGACTTTCAAGGTAAGATCAATCAATGGCAGGATTCATGAATTCAATTTAGATGAGGAAATGACAGGGTCAAATAGGACATTGTCATTACGGAAAAGGAGTACAGGAAGGAAACGTGCATACGTTAAGATGTTTTTTTCCCCCTCTTCTACTTGAGAATTTCATAAGAAGCATACCTGGATTGCTGTGAAGGTTTCCAATACCGGTTCGTTAAAAAAAATATCTACAATCTTAATCATGATATAAATAAGTTAAACAAGTCCTTATTTTGAACACCAAAAATGATATTAAAAATTAAAAAAAAAAAAAAAAAAAGAACAGGATAACCAATAAAATTCGAAAACNAAAAAAAAAAAAGATTTGTATTTTAAATGGTCCTACTATTACAAGGAAAACCAGATATCCGCTAAAAATACCGACTACAGTCTTTGTTGGGCAATTAGAATTTGATTTATACATGATTTACATTAATAAATATTTAGTTATTTTTTAATTTCATTGACATATTAAATAAATGAAGAAAAAAGAAAGTAGTAATTTGCAAGAAAATGAAATCTTGCTGGGTTCAATATGTGAAGATCCATAACAGCGAAATTTTTCGGATGATGAACCAATTAAAAAGAAATAGAAAGCCATCTATGAACTTTCACTGTGCACGAATCCATCCTAAGAACATTGTAGTTTATCCTAAGAACAGTCAGACTGCAGACGTTGCAACTCGTCTCTATCATTCTCTTCCAATGATGAAGAATTAGATTTTGAGAAATATTTGGTTAATATTGAAAAAGGAAACGCAAAACGAATGAAAATAAAGAAACAAAAGCCGTTAGATATAAAAATTAAAAAAATACTAACAGAGAAATATGATCGCTCTTGCAAGACACCTCTTTTATAACTTATATAAATCTGTCCTGAAAAGTTAAAACATGTAGCCCTAACAGCCAAGTCAGTGAGGAAAGAAAATTCTCAGCTCTGAAGTTAATCAAATTGGATCTACGATCCTCTACTAGTTTTTTCATTTCATTATGAATGCTAATTAATATGAATAACCTGCTCTGTCATAAATTTTTTAAGCAACATCTATTGCTTCTTTTACATTAAAAAAATAATAAGCTATAACACACATGCATATGTTTTCATATACACATGAGGGAGTCAGAGGAGTTTCTGGTATGTAATTTTTCCTACCTACCAACTCCAGTCCTAATGAAAATTGGTCCAGCTTTAATAGGTACCAAAGACAATATTGCTACAAAATATTATATTAGTATATTTGACACCTATTAAAAGTGCACCAATACTGTGCAGTTTTAATAAAGAAACTGTGGACAGAGGATTTTTACGGTCCCTATGCAGTAAATAAGAATAGGAAAAAATCGCTTGATTGTGGTCAGTTTTGACGATTATGAGTTGGCCTGAATACAGTTAATCTTCATTTTGATGGCATAAACTACAAAAAAAAACGTGTTTATTTTAATCGAATAACGCAAAGTCATCAGGATGGGCAAACAATAAATGGAAGAAAAAAAATATTTTAGTTTAAAAATTATTTTGTTGGTATATGCCTTTAGTTATGTTGCACAGATGATTCAGCACTGATTTATTGTTTACTTTTTTACACCTCGTACGAAAGAACGAGTATTCAGTTAGCCATAAATATTTTCTGAGCGTAAATAACATTTAACATTTTAAGACAGTGATTCTCAAATTTTTACTTTAGGACCACTAAATGCTTTACCAAATCAAAGGCGGACCTTATACACTAAAATAAATGGAAACCTGAAAATACATGTGCACATATAATAAGGTGAATAATATTTATGGTAGTCTATTTATAGAAAGTCGTTAAAAGAATATAAAAGTAAAATAATATGCAGAATATAAAATATCGTTGTCGCAGTTCCTCCAATTCATACTTAGGAAAAAAACAGTCTTATCGTAGTTTCAGAAAAGGAACTAACTCATCATATACAATATCAATTTACATTAAGTCTCATTACTTTTTAAAAGATATTTAATAAATCATATAAGCTAATTAACAAAGCCTATCTTTAAGCATTTAAAAGAAATTTTGAAAGTGCCAAACTTAGACAAATAAAAACGCTTTTTTTATATCGTGTCGAAAGGCCAATTTTTGACTGACTATAGCTTGAAAATTACTGTCTTTTCTTCTATTTTTGACTTTTATAATGTAAGATATAATTATACATGAGTAGGGATTTTTTTTTAGATTTTCGAAATCCGGGCTCCTGATATCTATTTTTTATATAACTGATTCGACATCTATGGGGCCGTTCAAAAAGTACGTACACAAAAATGGAGAAATTTTAAACCCCCCCCCTTCGTACATTACCGTACATAAGGTCTTACTCCCCCCCCCTTAGAGTACGTACATTTTATTAGTCTACCCCCCTTTTTCATAAAAATTAAAATAATTATGTTTTAAATAAAATTAAATATTTACTTAAGGAGTGTGTAGGATAAAGTCAAATTTAAATTTGTTGTATGTTTATAAAGTACGTACTTTGTATAATACCTCCCCCCCTCCCCATCGTACAAAACCGTACATAATAGCAAATCCCCTCCCCCCCCTTCGGGATGTACGTACTTTTTGAACGGCCCCTATCCGAAAATCACAAAATATCAAGAATCCTTTCTCATGGTGTCTTTAAAATAAAACTACAAAAATAAGTTTCTTGGGATTTTATCTATTTATTATCACAATCAATAATAAAAAGTAGAACATAATCATTAAACCAACAAAACATTTGGGCAATATTTGACCGGCTTAATAATTTCATAAAATTTAATCTGCATTTCTCGTATCTCTGCGATAGTAAAGGGGGAATATTTAGGTTGTCACGAAGCTAAAATGTTGTTTCATTTGGATAAGAAATTTTTTTTTTTAAAAGTTATCTCCTTCACCTAGGAATGAAAAAAATAATAAAAACTTTTGTGCCTCGCGAATAACAAATTGTTATCGCATGTAACTAAATTAGTTCTCGGCCAATGTGTTAAGTTTTAGAACGGAAATATGACGAAAGGAGAGCAAATATTTTCGTATTGTTATCATACAAAGTATTTATAGGTATGGAAAAGAAGAATTTACAAAAATTAAAATTCGACAAAATGATAGTTCTACTTCTCGCAAATATAACTACTGAAATTTTCTCTGCTAGAATTGCATCCAACATAAATCAAAAATAAAAAAATTTCATATTTGGAAGCTATTTAATTATAACTTAATTATTACTTATAACTAGCTGATTGAGATTTGCTTATTTTTGCTGATGAGGGAGGAGGGATATTTAAATAACCACAAATGGCGTACGCAATTTTTGAATGGCCCCATATTTCCAAAATAAACTATTATTTCATTACAGCTACACATAAATTTACCACTATCTCCACCAGCGGAGAAGCGAAACACACTAAAAAGGGGGGGGGGAAACTGTTGCTCAGCACGCATGTTACCAAGAAGAGCAAATATCACTCCGTCATAATCCAACATGTATTATAAAATTATACGATAACAAAAATGACGATAGCGTTGAAATCGCTAAGATTTAAGGTTATTTATTCAGAAAAAAAAACTACTTCGCGTTACCTGGCACATTAATTTTTCTTTATATTAAAATATAAAAAGAGAGATAAAAAATATTTAACTATGCATCACGATAGCAGTATCCTAGATCAGTAGCGTCAATCTGGTCTTGTAACCATTGAATTAAAGGACTTGAAAAAACCATACCAACCAAGTCTTCAAGATATTCCAGATTTATACTCTACATTTTATATGGTAGCAAAATTTATGCATTCATATTTGATTACAGTTTTAATAAGTTTATGCAAAGATGAGTTTGAATACCATTAAGTTTAAATAATTTCAATTTATCGAAAGCCTTCCAGTTACATTATGGTGTTTATAACTTTTGGTTAAATTCAATATGCAATGTCAATTTGAGTGACTTTATTCCCACCATTAAGAAAAAATCTTTTTTGAAGACCATAAAAGTTAGCAGGTATGGCGTCCTAAAATCAGTGGCCAAAAATTAAATAAGAAATAAAAAAATATTTGCATTTAAAAGCAAAATAATGCCTTAAAAGAATAAAATAAATTTCAAAAAAAAAAAATTTTTCCTTACTGGCCTTTTGCATAATTTAATCCCATGTTGGCTATTCAAAAGGAAAAAAACTTTACTTGTTGCAAAAATATCGCTAACACAAAGTTTATCTTGCGCAATCAGGCGACAAAGTGCGGCAAATATATAATTAAGACATCCTGACCATCCAGCAACAAAAAAATAGTTAATTATATAAAACGAACTAGTCTTATGATGAATCCACTAGCGTAGTATGTTTCCTTCAACCATTAGACGCAATTTAGAAAAGTTGTGGCTCAATAATCGAGAATTCCGTCCGTTCATCTTACTACAAAACATTAACTTTAATAAGAGCGAGAGGGAAAGAAAAGGCGACGGAATTTCAAAAATGGAAATACAATATAAATTTATCATCAAAATAAAAGATTTAACATTCTGATGAAGAGATAAAAACTATTATCAAAATACATCCTATCCCTGTCGAATGATTTAGAGACATGTACAAAAAATAAAATTAAAATGACCCAAAAATTAACTTTCCTGTTTTGACCTAGAAATAGTGTATCAGATAGTATAGAAAGGAGACCTCAGGGCATTGCAATTATTAAAGAATCCTATCCTTAATTTCGCTGTCTTTAGAAGTTGATAAGAAGAGTATTCAATCAATTTGCAACCAAGTCAATATCTACGAATAAGTTTCGGGCGCAAAGTCATGCAACGTAGGCTTAGATCATGCGAGAAAAACATAGTTTTCTTTTTTTAAATATACGTTAATAGGTTATTATTCTTCAACTTCTATCTAGTGATTTACAAGGATACAAAATTACAAAAGATATAGCAATAAAACTTGCAAAATTGGTAAAAAGAAAAAAGAATGATTAAGAAAGAAAAAAAAAAAGAACTGGAAATAACAAAATGCTCGGACAAAACGATAGCGGAAGAAAAACAAGTAATAAAGTGAAGCCTTTTTATATTTTAAAATAATGTAAATAACAAAAAAAATAAAACTTGCTGAGTAAAATTCTAATCTCCGAAATTTTTAAAAAGTTAATGTCAAATACATATATTGCTAATAATGCTAATTAAATTAAATAGCATAGCAGTAACATCGCAATTTTAATTAAAGTTTACTCAAAAAATTATTTTTCAGAAAAACATAAATAAATATATACTTGATAGATCGATTTTATATTTGCTTAACAGCATTCCTAAATCTCCTAAATGCTTAATTCTCAGATTCTTTTAAAATAGTATTTCAAACATAAAGAGCATTATTATATTAAAATTTCAAACACCCAGTAAGATGAGATAGATTATGACAAATGTGAAAACCATTAATTCTAATATTTCATTGGGAGTAGCATTAAAGCAAATAGGTATCGTAGACTAATAAATCTTAAAAGCAGCGAAAACCTGATTTTAAAAAGTTGATCCCACAACATATATCAACCTAAATAAGTTACATCTATCCTATTCTCTTTTTCGTTTCAAATTTATTTTTATATTTACTTAGAAGACTCTCCTCTAAAATATATTGATGAAGAATATAAAGAATAATAAATAAATTGCACACAATGTACTCAATGACATATTTTAGAAGACTGGGAAAGCATACTTTAAAGTTTACAATGAGTATATGGTAAACGTTTAGATGACCTCACCCGCTGATGCAATCATAAAATAAGGTTGAGTCATCAAAGAACACATTAATTTTATTTAATCAATGTAAGTACATGTTATTTGTTTGTTTAGTTAATATTATAGCCTTAATCAGCTAATATTGCGCAATCACCTGCACCGCCTTTTTCGCGCTTCATAAAGGCTGAAAGTTAAGTGCAATTTAAACATCGAACTTAGTGGAACACTTTCTTTTTTTCTTTTTTAATGAGTCATCACCGTAAATTTGTATTCTAACAATTATAAACTATCAATAACCAGAGAATTTTTCAAAGTTTAAGGGCTTCCTAACTATTTAGAAATAAACTCGCTCATTACAGAACTAATGACATTATAATTGGAAATTCCCTTTAAAATTTAATTTAGTGCTAAATAATTAACAACCTAATTAGAGAATCATAACAAGGAAGAATATAACCAAGACGCAAATCCATTAATCTTTTATTAAAAGAAGGAAACATTCTACTGTAAAGCGCTTAGAAGTTCCTTAATATTTCATAATTAATGTTCCTTTCCCATAATGTGGCCTTCACTTAAAAAATCAGTATAATTAAATAAACATGGGGTTCAGGGTTGGAGAAAAAAAATTCAACGAGTGAGAAAAAAAATCTTACTACAAGTAAATAGTTTGAATAGGGAAAGAACAATTTGTTGACAGGAAAATCGGATGAGGACTATAAAGAAATGCCACTCATCTGGTGAGGCCATTTTTATTTTCTAGAACAAAACGTTAGTCATCTACGCTGAATCAGGTGACTTGGAAGAAATCTTGCGCAAGCTTTGATAGGCAATGAAAAATTTTATGATCAAGATAGGGGATGAAAAACTTTAAAATTATTGAGAAAATGTTCTTGTTATAAATAATAGCTAAAGTAAACTCAATCAATAAACTATAACTATTATATGATAAACAAAATAGTGAAAAGAAACAGTAAGAAACCAGATTTGAACAAGATTGCAAAATTTTCTGTAAAATAAATAAATGAATAAAACAATTTTCTAAGGGATTATGTTATCAGTAAATCGAAATGATTGTTAGACGACTCAATTCACTTTAACAAAATTTAAAATCGGCATTTTTCGATTTCATAAATATAGGTAGCACTTTCGTAGGCAGCCACTGTAACACATTACTTACATTAATTAATTACCAAAAGTATAGAATTTCTTTAAGTTTCTTCCATTTTGTAAAATAAAAAATTCTATTTTATCATTAAGATTTTTCCCAACCGTATGGATGAAGTAACCTCAGTCTATGATACAAGACAAAAAAAAAAATTTCAAATCACATTAAAATCATTTTTAAATAAAACTTTGAAAACATTTATATTTTTATCCAACGGAAGAAAAGAAATCAAGTTCAGGTGGTTCATTTCAAATATTTTTTTTTTTTTTTAACATTCGAAATCAAAGGGAGGTAAAACAATTTTAGATAGTTATGTGAAATTTTTTTTTTTTTAAATTTCCTATGAGCTGCACAATCAGTCCTCCTGATGAGCAGACCTAGTGCGTTCTCCAGAAGTGGTATCCACTCTTAAAGGACCACCACAATGGGTAAGATACCGTTGGCCATGTTAATTTGGACGTGTAGTTTCTGCCACACTAGATGGCATTATGTGCAGAAATTAATGTGCAAAAATTTTGAACGATTTCTCTTAACTCATCTTTTTTAATGGAACAGCTTCTAACTACTTAAAAATGTTCAGAATAAAGACTGATCATCGGTGATAAGTTAAACAAAAGTTTATGTTTATCTTATCTTTTGTATCAAAATCAGAATAAGCAACTAATGAGTTCATTAAATCACTAACTTCAAGTACAAGCAGTTTAATATTTTCCTAACAATATTATCTTTAAAAAAATCAATTTTTCAAGGCCTTGCAACGAAGTTCAATGAAACAAGCATTGTATTAGTATTTTTGTTGAGGAGTTAAACTCGTTAGATTAGAATAAATAGAATACACTATTTAAAAATTAAAAGTGTAGGCGTAAAAGGATTTAAAACATAACGCGGTTAAAAACTTCAATTTAATTAATACAGTTTAAAAATTTGATTACAATAAAACCAAATTTAATATGATTTTTATTTTAATACTTTTACTTAAAACAACACCGATCAAAAGTTTGTAAGCAGCTTCGCAAACACTATTTTCAAAAGCTCGGTAATTTGTTCGTTATACTTTAAGTAATTCACCTTATCTTGGAAACTGGATTTTTAAAAAAAAAGTTAATAATATTAAATAGAAGTAAAAACTACTAAATATACTTATATTTCATGAATCATAAATCGAGGGAATAAGTAATAACAACATTCAGATAAGTATCTAAGTTGAGAGTACTCAATTATGTGTACATAAAGAATGCTTTAAAAATTTACTTCGTGTAAACAAATGCTAATAATATTTTGTTATGTTGAATTAAAGGCGTCATAGTTATCAAAAAAAAAAAAAAAAAAAAAAAAAAAAAAAAAAAACAGGAATTTACAAGAAAGTTAAAAAATAAATAAAATATCGACGTTCGCGGTATAAAGTTAAACGTTTCATAACTTTATGAATTCTAACCTGAATTTATTTTTTTCTTTAAAAAAAAAACAATCAAAATTAACAACACTATGACAGTGAAACCTCTCGTTCCACACTAAAATGTTTGTTCTTAGGGGATACCTCCATTTTCTTCAAAATGTTATCGAAGCTACAAGATTTTTCGCAAACGATTTTAATTTTTGTCAGTGTAATTTCTTTGAGCGGAAATGCCGCTTGTGTTTGTGACATGAAACTAGATTGATAAATAAAATTAATGCACTCTGACTGCAACATAAGGTTGTAAATCTTTTTCAAAGATCGTAAAAAAAAATTTTAAAAAAAGCATTCTAAATAAGAACATCGCACAAATATTTGGAATAAATTTTAATTCACTTATCTGTTTTATTAAAATTATTTATTTTGATATTTTTCGTGTTTCCATACTTGACTTTTTCCGCCATTTGGTGCAAAGGTTTGCCAGTTTCGTTGGGAGAGGTTTTGATGGTCTTCCTGAAGGTTTTCCTCAATGCTACGTTTATGGAAAAAATTCCTTGCCTTCCAAAATTGGTCGTAAATAGTGGTAATCACTACATAAAGCTGGTCTTTAAAAATCGTCGGATATACTTTTTCAGAATCAATTTACAATATCTTTGTATACGAGTCAAAAGAGTTTGAACACAAAAATCCTTAAAATGCATTTTACAACAGTTAAAATGTTTCTTGAAAGTTAAGTACTAATAACGATTGACATTTTTAAAAAAACTTCGACTAGATATATATTACAAAATACGAAGACAAACTTAAATAAATGCCACGGATATGAAAACGTCAAAAGCTAGTTGATAATTAAGATTGGCATTTAAAATACAAACAAGAAATATTAAGAACTTAAAACAAAGTATGGTAGCCAGACACATTTAGAAGCGCCTTGCCCTAGAAACAGTTGGCAGACATTCAAGTCACAGAAGAGTAAGTTGTCAGCTATATTCAGTTTCAGGCAAGGTAATTCAACTCTTCTCTCAACAATGTCAATTCTTAATAGAAAAGCAAAAAAATTATGAAAAATTTTAATAACATAATTTAAATCATTAACACTTTTTGACTTTAGTCCTATTTCAGAAGAGGGATTTTAATTTTGGTTAAAATTTTGGTCAGCTGTTAATATATTTTCTTTTTAAAAGCTACAAAACTTATGACTCAGTTTTGAAAATATGCCAGACATGTGAACGAACTAAAATAAAAAATACTGAAATAATATGGCAATGCCAATTTTTCAGGGAGATGAAATTAAATACACAATCACAATGTCTTACTGAATTTTACACATAAGAAGGGGGGGGAAATGTCCTGAAACCTTTAAATAACTGCAAAAAAGACAAATTTTTATCTTCTTTTTTTCGTGTTTATAATTTAGAATAATTTAATTCTATGATGATTCATGAAAGTTTTCTCCGTTTGTCTGAAATATTGAGGGGGGTCTTAGAAATTTCAAATTATTGAGAAGGACATAAACCCATGATCCCATTCATTGTGAGTATAAGAGTTTTACAAACGAAAATGATGGCTCGTACAATTTTTGCGTTCACAAATTTTAGACCAAAAACAATACAGGTTTTAAAAATAATAAATAAGCATTTCATGAATTATAAAAAAATTTCAAAATATTTCTGCAAATTAAGAGTTTTTTAAAACAGATTAATTATATGGATTTGTTGGAAATGTAAAAAGAATGTTTTTAAAAAAATTTTGAATTTGCCAAAAAATTCTTTACAACTACAATTTTAAAAATTCAACTTTAATTTCTTTAATGAATATGTTTTGAAAAAAAAAATACTAAAAGAAAACACAAATATTAAATTAACAACACACAAATAAACAACACAAATAAACACAAAAATAAAAATATGACCACCAAAGCCGACGTCTTCAGGGGGTACCGGTCTCGGTAGCCATTAAAAACAAAACCATTTCTAATTGAGAGAGAAGCAAATGCTTAAAATATCTCCCTCAGTACCCTGATGGTTTTGTATAGAGGCCTCTATAAGAAGGGGCATAGCAAGCACATAGCAAGCTCAAGGTCAATGTCAAGAAAACTGGGACAGGCGCAGTAGGCCTTGGCTCTCCATCTGCTGTTGCATTAAGTTTAGTGGCAAACTTTAAATCAAAATGAAATTTCTGATTTACCATAAAAATGATCTTTAGAAGCTTTTTCATTTAAGAAAATTGACCTTAAATTAAATAGTTATTAAAAACCACATAAATATAAGAATTAATTCCTTAATCAGAATATTAATACCATTATTGAAAAAAAGAAAATACCTATATAAAAAATTTAAAATAGTAGTGATGAATCTTGAATTTTAAAACTTACCACAGTTCAGTTCATCTGAACCATCTCCACAATCATTTTCCTCATCACACTGCCATGAAATTGGAATACATTTATTAGATCTACACTGAAAATGATGTGAAGAGCATTGGCCTAAAATGATAAAAAAAATTCAAAAAAATTTTAATTTACACACATACTATGCACTATAATAAGAAACACAAGGAAGGGGGGGGGGGAATACAGTATTTTGATGAAAATTAGGAAGGGGAAGAAAAAAAAACACAAGATTTCTTGTTAGGTATTTATTTCTTGTTATGTTTTCCAACATTTTATTATGAAGATGTTTTTAAATGTACAATGATTGATTTAATATAATGTCTTGGAAATTGACATTATATACGTACATACATATTTACATAAGAGGTTAAGATACAGAAGAAAAAAATACTCCTAAAAATATAGGAGTTCATAAAACTTATTCCTGTACTGTGTACTTAGGAGTCTGTCTAGGTTTTTCTGAAAGGTACCTTTTTGTGAAAATGTAGACATAATTTGTGAAAAATCAAATTATATTAAAAAATCAACACGAAAACATAGTAAAAATATAGATTTATCGTTTTTTAAGGGATACAAAAATAAAATTTAAGAAAAAGTATTTTGTGAAAATACCGTTTTTCCTAAAGTTGAATTTGTGAAACTACCGTTTTACCTAAAATTGAATTTGTGAAGGTACCGCTAAACTGTAGTAAATTCGGCCTGGACAGACCCCTGGTACTGAAGTGATTTTTTTAAATTAAAATTGAGAAATAGTTATAAAAACTTCTTTTTCCACATAGTTAATTGTTTTAAATAGCAAGCTTGACAGTTTTAATAATTTTCTAAAAGATATGAAGATAAATTGACAATTGATTGATATAAATTAGTAAAAATTCACAGTACTTACACAAAATCTGAGAGTTATTTCAGACATTTTGTAAAAAGTCTTATTTTATGAAAAATAAAGAAATGATTTTGTAAATTTGTGAAAATAGGATCCTATTCTTGTGATTTTATTTTAATTTTATAATAGCCATTGAACAGTCAACTCCAAATTGGTAGTGAACCCAATTTGGAGTTGACTACCTATGTTCCAACTCCATAGCCTTGTAATTTTGAACCCCATCCAGAAGACAGGAGATTCCTGAAGCAGGTATTGGAAAAAATTTGTCTTCATGGAGGACTTTTTGATAGAACTAACCCACATTTGCATTACATGGAGAGAAGAAGCACGAAAAACTCCCACAGTTAACCTGGCAATGGGACTAACCCATGATCCATACAACTTGGTATATTTTTCGCTAGCAATGTGGTCGATGCCAGCTGGGCATAGAATTCGTATCGAGCAGCTTGGAATTGAACCCGGATCACACCATTAAGAGGCGGATGCTCTATCCCCCGAGCCACCACAGCTTTGTTTTTGAGATTCAAAGAAAAATCTACTCATAATTATCTTAATAAAAAATTAACATTTCTGCTAAGGACCTTATTTGCGAATGTGTAAAAATAAATGCCTGTTTTTACTAAAAACTGGATCTTTCAAGGTATTGTGATGTTAAAATTATGAATTTATGAAGTAATAAAACCATTTTTCAAAGTAATCATAAGAACCGATTTTAAGATAAAATATTTTGCCAAGTTCCACATTTACTATAAAATAATTTTTGAAGGATCTATAAATGGATCTGAATGTCTCCAAGATAAATCCATAATTCTCCCTGAAGTGGAAAAATGTACTCCTTTAAACAGCTTTGAATATTTGTGATGCTTAAAGACACCCTACCTTTTCTCTCGTTTAATCGGTCAAAAAACCAATTTCCATCCTTGTTATTTAATGAGGAATTTGTGTTAAAAAGAAACGGCTAAACAAACTAGCCCAAATGTAAAATACCAACTGATTAATAAGGCAAAATTACTGTTATAATAATATGGAAATTTATAGTTTCCTATATTAAGCTGGGGTCTGTCTAGGTTTTTTCTGACAGCTACTGCCTATTTTGTAAAAATTTAGACTTAATTTGTGAAAATTGAAAATTATATTACAAAATCAACATAAAAATATGGATTTATCGTTCGTTACGGGATATAAAAATAACATTTTCAGAAAAAGTATTTTGTGAAACTACCATTTTGCCTAAAGTTGAATTTGTGAAGGTACCGCTAAACTGTAGTAAATTTGGCATGGACAAACCCCTGTTAAGTAATCAAATTTTGAAAGAATTTATTAAAATAATTAAACCTCTGACAAGGAGCTAAATATAATTGTGAATTTCCTTATTCGAAGTATTAAAAAATCACACAAAAAAAATAATAAACTGCAATTTACTTTAAACTTTATGCCACTAAATAAATCAGCTTCTAATATTTGTATTATAGAACAGTAAACAAATATAAATTATTCGAGTCTTCTGAAAAATATTTAAAATTAAGAAGAGTTTAAAAGTAAAGAAATTTCAGGAATTAAAAATTCTAAAAAGGATTGATTTATATGATGTCAAGCACTAATGTTACAATAATGATAAAAATCAACAAAGTATACTCATTTCTTGAAATGCTATAAATAGAGGTAAGTTGAATATCTTATCATTTATCATAATAATAATCTATAACTTGATGCTTCCAATACAAAATTAGAAAGATTTTCATCACCTAATCATGTGCACTCAAAGATTAATAAACACTCTCAAGATAATACTACTGATAAAAATCCATACAACAACAAAAGCTTAAAATTATAACTAATCATGTAACAATAATAGGATACATCCATAAATAATTACTGTGAAACTAATCAATAAAAGCATTTAGCTAATCAATCAATATTTAGATATTCTATTTAAAACCTTAAGCTTTGAAAATAATAACTTGAATACTATATTTTTTGTTTATTTTCAAGCAATTCAACAGTCATCAATTTTCATTTTTTAAAAGTTTAAAAATATAACAGTATGGTAAGACTCTTTACAGTAAATAAATGTGAAATATGTTAGGATTTTATCTTAAAGAATAAAACAAATTGTTTCTTCAACCGTTATGTTTAAAACACAGAATTACGAGATCTATTACTAATAAATTTGAAATTACTAATAAATCGATTATTAATAAATCAAACCATATAAATCATACTCCAAAAACAGTGATTTTAAAAAATGTATTGCATCGAATGATTCATAACTAAAGTTTAACTAAAATACTGCAAGTGTCACATAAGAAAAGAAATTTTTAAGTCTTAAGTTAAAATTTTCGCTATATTTAATGTGTATTGCATGTTAAAAATGTGAACAGAGGAGCATCAACTGATCAGTTGACATCTTGTTACAGATAATATAAAAATAACGATTGCTTCAGTGATCAAAGATCTTATTTAAAAGAAATTCTAAACATAAATAATAACTCTTTTTTTTTCTGAAGCAATAACTAAAAAATATGAGCCGGCATTTGACTTGGGCGGAACCATGTGACCCTATGCACTAATATGAAAATGCTAACAAAATTTTTAAAAAAAAAATGGATAACTCACCTTTTACTTGAATTGTAAACAGTGCAAGGAACAAAAATATTGGAATCACTGAATAAAATTTGTGCATTAATTGTAGTAATCCCATGACAAACGATTCAGGAGAGCTATCGAAAGCTCAGACGACCGACAAGCTACCTGAGAGTCAAAAGAAATACTACGGCTTCTTCTCCACGCAAGGAACGGTCATGACGTACGCGAAGTGGTTCGAATTGCTCTGCCACATCTTTTTGACAGCATTCTAGCAATCGCGCTTCTACCCCACACAATTGATGATGTATCATTTTTTGAAAATATCTACCCCAAATTTAAATCTCCAAAATTTTTGTGAAAACTTGTGTTTGTGTCAGACGATTTCTGTTTCAATTTTAGAATAAATTTTAGACGATTTTATTCGTATTTAAATTTATTTAAAATAATTAGAGGGGGTGAGTCGCGAAAGGATAAGCTCACCTCAGTGCATCACGCCACTATAGAACCATGTGATTGGCCGTAAAATGACTTTTTTCTGAAAGATTTGAGGGTGTGGACGGAGGTGTGAGACTTGAGTTTTCGCTAGTATATCATTCAAACGTAGACGATGGGGGTGAAAAAAAGGGGGTTAAGTCTACCGTAGTTAATATTCAGATACTTATGAAAGGGGATCTAAAAGTAAGTTACGTGCTGGGTCAATAGCCCAACTCTAACTTAGAATAATTAGATCAATATTGGAAGATGCTTTTCCTCAGGTAGTCTGTAAATATTACTGGTTTAAAATACCTCTTTTTGAAGCGGGGAAGCAAGGGACCGTGTACCCTTTCGTCGGAAAATGCTTGCCATCCCACCAAGAGAGGTACCAGACAAAAAAATTTGGCATTTAAAATATAGTTCAAATTCCTCATTTGAAAATTTTCAAAATGGTTTTGAAAGATGCTTTGCTTTGGCTCTCCTGTTGGCAGTGGTGCGCAGAGAGGGGGGGGGGAATAGGACATTGGACCCAGGCATCCAGCTAAAAGGGCTCCAATTTGACCTCTAAAGACACTTAACAGTTTAAATCAATTTCTGTTAAAAAATTAACTTTTTTTCATTGATAAATATTTGGTTGCAAAGAACAAAAGAATAAGCTGTGATTTTGAACTGTGAGAAGAATAAAGAAATTGAATAAGGAAGTCTTACGTAATTAAAATTTAAATATTCTTTACATTTAAGAAAAACTTAAGAATACATCGTAAGAAGTAATAAATTGTTTACCATCGAAGAATTTCATCATATATCTCCATAAAAATTAGAGTTTTTTAATACGTGCATATCTTTCTAATGTTTTTTTTTCCCTTCTTTTTTTTAATTTTTAGTTATTACACCTCTGTCAAAAAAAAATTTTTAGCCCTGTTTCTTTTCTCTATTTTTACAAAAAAAAAAAAAAATTAATGTTATTAATGAAAATGTATATCGTTAGAGGTCCATTCCGACAAAAACAATAAAATCCAGGGCCATAGCGAGAAAGTAAGATGCGAGAATTCATCCACCCTTAAAAAAAGCTTAAATGGATCAGAAAAGATCTTTTCAATAAAAGAACTACAATTTTTTAATGATTCATTTCGAAAATTTTACTGAATAAAACTTTCATAAAAAAAGTTTATATTCTTTGCAAAATAAAAACGTTTTATAAATAAAAATTTACAGTTAATGAGCATCCAACCCTAAATTTTGAGCACAAGCAGATATCTTAAATTCTTATTTATCTTAAAAGAATTTTGATTATCAATTTCAATATTCGAATTCAAATATCAATTTTTAAAAAAAATTATGATTAGCTTGCTACCACTTAAAAACTTCTGGCGGATCATTGAAAATGATTATAACTGTAGCAATAACAAAATGTTTAGCAGAAAATTCAAATTATAAAAGCTAGAATCAAAAATTCAAATTACAAAAGCTAGAATCAGAAATTCAAACTCGAAACATTTTTTTCTTCTTTTTATTATTATTTTTAACAGGGGTGACCAAGTTCCTTGACAGTCGAGCCATTTTTCAAAATTTGAAATTTTTTGCGAGCCGCAATTAAATACGTATTTAAAAGGTATTAAAAAAAATTTGTTTTACATAAATTATATCTATTGAAAACATATAAATAAAAGTACAAAATATGTATATTGAATTTAAATATTAAAAATTGAACACATTTATTTTACTTCTCTTGATAATTCTTTAAAATTTGGTGAATAATTGGTGACAACACTTCTCAGTAATTCCTTGAGATATTACTGATCGGTGTTTGGATTTCACGAATTTTAAAGTGAAATAAATTGATTCACTTAAGTACGATGTTCCGAATCTTGAAATAATTCGACAAGCAGCCTTTTTTAATTCAGGATATTCGATTTTGGTACAAATCTCCAAAGTTCAGTAATCGACGTCGACTTATATTTTAATTGTAGAGCTTGATCTTCTTGCATCTCTATTAATTCTAATTCTCCAGATGCTTTTTGGGTCCTAATTATATTGGAAATGGAACACTTACCTTGAATTATGGTAATTACAAAGAATTCCGAAAAAAATCAAGAGATGATTTAAAATATTTCAAGTCTTGAAATCTATTTTGGAACTCCGTCAATATTCCTTCTAACTTACTTTTTCTTAGAAAAAAAGGAATAAATTATTGGTAGATCGTGTTAATCGGTCTGGAGTCAGACGATTACGCCATTGTCTATGTTCGTTCGCGCAGTTTACGATGAGTCATATCTAAAGCCCGGAATTTCAGGCAATAAAAAATGCAAAAATAGGCAGGCAAAAAGGCATTTAAAAAGCTTGAAATAGGCACTTANGGCATTTATGGCATTTTGCCTGAACTTCCGGGCTCTAGTCATATCATTCTTAACTTGGACGGAAATGAAATTTGTCACAATGTTGCACTTAGTCTTGCATATTTGTTGTCAGTAAGTTAAAAGACATTTTGAAACACATACGGAACGATAATAACTTTTTAAAAGATAATAGCACAAAAATGAAAAGGGAACTCGGGTACATTTATTGAGAGCCACAAATAATCCTTCAAAGAGCCGCATGTGGCTCACGAGCCGCAGTTTGGCCACCCCTGATTTATAATATCATAATTTGGGTGTTGGAATTTGAAACCTGAAATTAGTTTTGGCCCTAAAGCTACGGTTTTTTTAATGGTATTATTTTGTTTAAGAACGTTTTACATAACAGGGGGTCGCATAAATGTTGTGACAAACTTCTAGGATAATTAGGGCACATTATCAGGATAAAATGTGCACACCCGGGAAATGTCGTCGTACCCGCCTGGAGGCGCTTTCCTATAATGACCTGTTCAGAAGCACACTAAAAAAATAAAAAAAAATAGAGAAGTTTCCCTAGAGGGGCTTGACGATATTTCTGAGCACAGAATCTATGTTTCTACGCATTTTTAATCCTGATGATGTACTCTAACTCCCTTAGAAGTTTATGCAACACCCTGATATATATAACGTTTTTAAACTTGTATATTTAGACAAAAAAATAAGCTAAAAATGTCGTTAAATAAAACTGTGGCTTTGGAGAGAGAAACTAATTATAGGTTTGAAATCAGCAATGCGAAAGTATCTAAGATATGCTGAAAAAGCTCATGCAAGAGGGGGAAAAATTGTTCCTCAGTGTTATCAGTAACAAGCTTTTAGAGAATAATACTAATTCCCATTATTTATATTAATATTAAACTATTGTAGTGTTACATACAAATTACGCAATTATTTAAAATATACGTTGATCTCTTTCTGAAATCAAATTCTAACTATGGCTGCTTATTCTTCTACGCTACCGTAGAATCCCAATTGAAACTATTCCACATTGGTTAAACGTTTCTACTCACTGCTTTCAACACATTGAATGCCATGCGGGTTACCGGTGACCGGCACTGATTTTGTTCGTAGCTCCACGGGGGTCACCGGTGACCGGTGAAGCCAAGATTATTAGAAACACATAATTCGAATAAATTGTTAATGCTTTTAATTTTTTATGTTATTATCGTTACTAAAATGGTTTGAAGAAATTAATGTAATACATACTGAGAAAATCATTTTGGCGAGACGGGCGAGCCATGTAAAATTAGCGTGGCATTCAACGTGTTAATATACCAAAAATTAAATTTTTTAAGATGGAATTAGTTTGTTTCGTTTAGAAGGGGATAAAAACGTAGAGTTAATGATTTTCATGATAAGCTTGTGCTCGTAGCAATCACCTTTGTTTCCCACGTTATCTATCTACAATGTGTTTCGTTATAAGTACCCTTATTATATATTTTTAGAATCCTTAACAAAAATGAAGCCAAAAACGTACACTGTATGGGGTGCAAATTAAAAACACGAAAAATGTTATTGAAATCTGTTATCTACAAAATTACTACTCAGAAACTTGGGGTTGAGAGCATAAATACCTGTTTAATAGGAAAGAAAAAAAAAACAGGATTTGAAAGTCGACTGCTAGAAATACTCCAAGTAATACCAGGTAATCAAACTGATTTTGATGCTAGTCATCCTGCCTACCTTAATGGTGGAGCCAATCTGTTTGTTTCTCTTAATTTTGATAAGGATTCGAATGCAATCTGCTCAGGGACCGAGGGGGTGTGGTATTGATCCTCGCTTTACCGTAAAGTGTTCGTCTTCGCATACAGGTCGTCGGGCTACCGAAGCGGAGGTGCCATCCCCTGTGCAGAGGATCAAAATTGTGATGGCATATCTTCGGATCATCCACAGGGATGTTTGCCAGACCGTCGCCAATAGCCCATTGTACAGCTCTAGTGCGACGTAAATGAACTAGAACTAAGATATGTATGTTTTACGGGCTGCGGTTACAGAACATCCTGCATTAAGCATTTCACAAGTCTGCAACTCATATAAATCCTCACCTTGGTAGTTATGAAGCATATTTAAAAAAATTTCACTAAATATTATCAAAAACTACATTTAAAAAAATGACCTATTAAAGAATAAAAAAGAAAACTTCAAAAAAAACTATCACCCTAGATAACATTTGCCTTCTTTATCAAATTTTCATGCTAAACTAAAGTGAACTTTTCATGAACTAAAGAACTAACTAATTAAAGAGTATTAATTATTATTAAGTTACGGAATCTGACACAAAAACGTACCGTTTCTGTCAAAACTTGCCTTTTTTTATGAGTTTGGATATTTGATCATCAAAATATGAAGGGTAGGGATAGCTTTAATTTGAAGAAAAAAATGGTCCAAGTAATTCAGTCAGGAAAGCTGTCGAAATCTTATGCCCTATTACGTATTTCTCCCTGCATTATCATGCGGTTACTTCTGACAAAACTTTTCATGAATATCTGAAGGTTATCCAATGGGATGAATTTTGTAAAATAATTTTGCAACTTTTAAAGAGTTTGAAAAATAAATATTAGAATAGAAAAAAAAATTATTACGCTGCTCACTCGTGTTCTTACGTTGAAATTACTGCAATGTGAGAAGTGTGCCTTCAAATATTACTTATCAAAATGCGGTTTGATACAAAAATCGAAAACAAACAAATATAGAAGATAAAATATTTAATTTATAAACCAACTTTAAAAAAAGAAAATAAGTTTTCTAATTTTATTTATTAACCAAGTAATTTTAATTATATTTTTTATCATAATTGAAAAAAAATAGCAGCTTGCTCATCACTTTAAAAAGCAACTTAAAAATTATTTTTAAAAAATTCTTTTTTCTTTTTAATTTAAAAAAAAAAGATTTCATGTATTAAAACTAATAAAATATTAAAGTTAATAAAAAAAACGATTTAACTTTTTTAGACATTATTTTCGTTCGTTAGGCCTGTTTTGCTAGCGGAAAACATTACGTCGAAAAACTTTTATGCGAAGCAATTTGCTTATTGTAATTATTTCCTTAATTGAGGAATTTTCGAATTATATAGTCTAATTTTGGTGACATCTGTGTTACTTTTTTTAGCACCACGTCCTTCAAAAACAGATTCAGATGTTTGTATACATGCATTGTTTATAAATTGTTGCAGTTTACACTAAATTATTCAAGTAGTTTGATGATGTTATGCAGGTGATTTTATGCTTGATATTGGAACAATTTGTGACCATTTCCATGCGCATTAGAATCAATTTATGGATTTATTAAAAACATTTTATTTAAAAAAACAAGCTCCTTTTTAGTAATATATTTAAGCTAACTCTATCAAACAATAGTTAATTTGTCAATTTTACATAATTTTTTGCACGATAACTACATTTCTGCGCTTAAAAATGTATTAAGTTTACATCATCACCAAAAATTGTGGCAACTATATACCAAAATTTTGCAGTGCCGTTAGAAGGACGGTGGTCAAAATTAAAATCCAATGATTGAACATTCTAGTTAGTCAAAAAGTGGTCCGAATTTAAAATGATGCCAAATCCAGGGCCTGATTATCGCCTAGGCCAGTGTTTCCCAAACTTATGACTTTTGTGTACCCCTTTTAAATTTTTCGTAACGCTGTGTACCACTAATAAAAAAATTAATGTATTTTTTTAAAAATATGTTTATTTTTATTTTTTGGTATAGAGTTTTGTTAACTAGTTTATTTGCATCAGTGAAAAGGATGATATTGTTCTTGCTGTGATAACAGTTCATCATAATTCAGTTCTCTTGTGGTCAGTCTGAGATGCGATTCCACGACCAATAAGCTATTTCTTTTTTTCGAATTAATGTCCACGAATGCTGAAAAAGCGACTTCACATAAATATGAAGTTGGAAAAGGCAAAACATATTTCATAACTTTTTCCTTATAAAAATAATCAAAATAAGTAGAATTTATTACAAACTTTTAATATAAAAAAATTACACAAAAATTAAAAATCACAAAAGGCTGTTGACATTACCAACTGTTAACTCTGCAAAAATAGCCAATAGGAAAATACGTAATCGTAAATTTGCATGGCTAGCTTTGTTTTTAAATAAAATTCTTTTGAAATTTTCGATTGTTGCAAGATATTTCGCATAAGAGCGCGTACCCCCGCTAAACCGTTCCCGTACCCCTGGGGGTACGCGTACCACACTTTGGGAAACACTGGCCTAGGCCAATACGCAGGGGCCTAGGGCCCACACTTTCTGGGGGGCTTCAAAAATTAGTAAAAAGTCACAATATTACTTTTTTTAAAAAAAATACCGAAAGAAACAGTTTATCTCAAAAAAAAGCATTTTTTATTTCAAATTTTCTTTATATTGTGATAAACCAAACTCGTGTAAGCATTGCACTAATCAAATTCGAAAGTACAGCTGAATTTTAATTGGTGCAATTCTTACTCCAACAGCTTGCAATGCAAATGCAACGAGAATGCATATTCGCAAAGTCTCTCATAGTGTCAACAAGAACTAAAAGCTTATTCTTAACAAATATGTAAAGCTGATGTAGATGGAAGGCTACAATCTTTAAAATAATTCAGCTAATCAGTGACTTTTATCACAAATCACTGATTTTAATTGTTTGTGATCAAACAATTTTTTATTTTCAAACAACATTGTTTTGTTGTTTTATATTTTGCTTTAATATTTAGATGTGTAAACTTTATCTTAGAAAAATAATCTTCAATTGTCTGCTTTCGAAATTTTTTAGAATGCTTCTCTTGAATCATGCAGTTCAGTAGATTCTTTTTATGTTAGGACTGAAAAAAGAATCTAGAAGAGAAGAAGAAATATAACAGAAATTGTTAGGACTATGTTCTTCGGAAATTTAGTTTCACAATATTTTGTTTGGGGCCCGGAAAATTTTGTAGGCCTTGGGCCTGAATTTGTCTTGATCGGTCAGTGGCCAAATCTTAATAATTTTTGTAGTGATCAGGGAACGATTGCATCTTTGTCATCATGATTGGATTTTTGCCAGTCAAACTCCAATCATTGCAATAATTCCTTGAAATCTGTACCTATATTGCTTGCAAGATTACACTCACAAGAAAACAACTTAAAAAGATGCTACGATATTTAATCACTCTATCGTTTTAAAACCAAGTCAAGTCCTAACTTTATAAAAAAAAAAATAGTAAGATATTGCTAAGCTGTACATCATGCAATTCATGTAAATTAATCATATCCCTTCTCTTTGCCATGATATATTCAAACAATGAAAAGCGTCATTATATTTAACCTTTGCAGCTGCTGATATGATACGAGAATTTGTTTAATATCTTGTGTTTTTAACGTCACTATCACCTCATCAATGACTTGTTGAAATATTTCCGGATAATTTTATGTCTCAAAACAATTAGTAAAAGATTTTTTTAACGCAAAATGATAGAGAATGTTACATTTACCTACTAGAAATTAATGGTGATAGAAATTAGTGTGAAAATGGGAAATTAATGGTGCTGGAAATTAGTGCGAAAATATATATCGCAGATATATGATATTATTTTTTCTGTAACTGTTATTTTTTTAATAGTATTATGAATCCATCGTTGTTTGCATATAAGTTTGAAGAAGTGCTTTTTTTACAGAGTAAAGGAAAAATTCCTGAACAGTGGATTATTAAGAAAAAATACACTTCGAATTGCAAAAATTAAAGTAAATTTTTAATTAAGAAAATAAATGAATGAATAATGTCAAACTTTCAATTATTCTTCCTGACTAACATATTTCCAGGATGATAAGGAACATATTTCCAGATTGCATTTATCCTCGATATTTTGGTCCCGAAAGCCACATCTCGCTTCTTTTGCCAGCATTACAGCCGATTGTCAGCCATTACTTTGTCACGCAGCTTATTCTATCTTGATCAATCAGACATAGGAACACTTCTAAACCACTTTTCCATACCATTGAAAACATGGTCTGCCTCTCATCCTTTTCTCCTCTGGCTTGAGGAAGTTTTATTTCATTAATTTATTTTATTTTATACTTTATTGAATTATTGTTGTCATATCTATAGTTATGACCCAGCTGGTTTTTAATTACTCTCACTATATTTGGTTCTCAAAATTTATTGCATCATTTAGAATTATATATTATTCTCAATGCATCGCTCTCTAACCGATCGTTCTCTCTGACTTAGAATCTTTTTTTTTTTCACAAATAAGAGAGTAATCGATTTTCTCTCAATTTATTAATTGCCCAGCTATCACTTCCATATAGAATTATTGATCTTACAAATTCTGATACAGATGTGAATTTGTTTCCCAACTCAAATATTTAAATTGTCTTACCAATCCAAAATAACTTCTACTAGCCATTTATAAGCCATACATAATCTATTGCTAATTTCTATTTTAATGTCATTTTTATTGTTTACAATTATTTAAATAGATAGACGTTTTCAAAAACATATTTTATTTTTAGTGGTAGTCTGGTGTTTTGCTTGTTACTTACCTTGAATTTAAAGTATTCGTTATATATTTAAGATTTTCATCTGCAGACATAAAATCGAGGCCTTCTTCGGCAGGCCATACACTGAATGAGCGAGCTGTAAGTAATAGGTATACAAGAGGCACATTCCCATAATTTTCCTTTAGCATGTGCACGTCACCTCTGTGCATCCTAATGCAAAAGTATAGGAATTCGCCACCAGTATACCTCTTTCTTTCCCCTTGCTTCCTATGCATGTGACCTGCCTTAGTTCTACAGACAACATCAGCAGACAGCAGATAATTCTAATAGGTACTGAGTTTTAGAAACTACTTTTTTCTGTTTAAATGCTTGAATTTCTCAATGCATTTTCTATTGCAATATTGAAAATATGACAAGACAAAAAATCATCCTGTTTTTATTATTTCTCTGACCACCCCCTTCACTGTGATCATTAACTTCACCGTGCACCGTCTTCCAATAACGGATATAATTGTCTAAGCATTGTTTTTAGTTCTACTTTGGTCTATAGAATGATGAACAGGCCCCATCGGATACAGCTGAGGAACGAGCAATGAAGAAGGGCGGCTTAAAAGTGCTTTATTAGTTTGTTGTATGTTGCAGAGGCCAAACTTTTCAGACCAACAATAATTAGCTTAAAAGTTCATCGAAACAATTTCATGTCATTGGCGACTAAGTTTTTTGAAAAGAATATTTTAAGATCCATTAACGCCATACCAAAAATTTAAAACGTCATTGCATTTGCATCGAAAAGTAATATTACCGTTTGTAAAAACCATTTGTTATTAATATCACTTTGTTTTTAAACTTATTTCTTCCCTATAATTTGCGACGAAAGGTGAATGAAAGTTTGAGCTATGTATGCGCACTTCAATATAGAAAATTTATCAATCTATAAGATCCTGAACTTGACCGGTTAAGTATGAAATGGAAATGATTATCATTTTTAACATTGCCTTGAAGTTATATAGAATGACTTGTACGTTCTATAGATAGAAAAATTTACAGGCATTCTATAAAAGGACTTAACAAAGTTAAGTTTACAATAATTCAATTACAATTGGTTGTTTTGAGGTGTTTTTGAGGTATTGAGGTTGTTTTGAGGTATATTTAAGATTGGTAAGAAAACAACCATCAAAATTCTATCTCATAAAGGTTGTAACTGAGGTGTACGAAGTTGTCTTACATACACTTCAGCTAATTTTGAAGCTGTTTGAAATTCGCTTCAAATCAACCAGTCTGATGAGGTGATTTTCAAGGTATACAGGTTGTTTTTCTGACACTTATAAGAGGTATTTATTTAGGTATATGGTGTCATTTTATTTATACCTAAGCTTATTTTGAGGTTTTTTAAAGCACACTTCATACAAAATAGCTCACTCCCCAGAGTTCCGTGCTAGCCGAGGAATGGCGTGTGCGTTGACAATCGGAAGTCTATGCGAAATTCGGTAAATGTGCTTGACATTTATTGATTTTGTTTTATAATTTTTAATGAAATATGCTTCAATTTTGAAACTTAACTCTTAGTTATTTATTTTTTTAAAAAAGACGCGTTCTGATCTTAAATAATTAAAGTCAGAGGATATTCTTAGAGGCTATTGTTGTAGACTTAGCAATAAGTGAGAAAAATCGGAATATTTCTAGTCGCTGTTTAGGGTAGCGTTACTGATGGTGAATCGTTACAACAGGTTACACATAGTAGTATATTTTATTGTTTATGTATAATAATACTGCATTTCAAATCTGATTAACATGCGATTTTTTTCTCTTTTTTTGTAATATATATGTATACATATTTACAAAGCTTATCCACAAGTAGTACCCTGATATTGCTGAGGTGACCTAGGCTGTATATAGCTCACATGTGCAGCAACGGAGAAGTTTCTGGCAAACTACTGCTCAGCCTTCCCCTGGGAAATAGTTCAGAATTTAAACCAAAAAGAAAATGTAATCTCTCATTATTAATAACTGAATTTATGTAATTGGTGTTAACAATAGTTTGCTTGATATTTGAAAACTAACAACCGTACTGGTTCACTTTTTCATGTTTGATCACAGAACTGTTATTTTTCACTCCATGTTATTTTTTCGTAATTGACCCATGTTAATTATTTACTAAGAAGATTGTTATTACTTATTAGAATATTAAGCCGAATTAAATTAAATCCGATTTCAAGTTTATATGACAATTTGTTTCAAAGTTATGAGCATTTTTATGCAGCTCCTTCTGTTCCACTACTTAAAAAATTTCGGAAATCTTAATTTTTTTAGAAATAAGTCAGTATTGTTTTTTTTAATGTAATTATAATGCTGAATCGAATGAAATCCATTGCAAATAAAAGCATTTATTGTTTGGAAGTTGTATGCATTTTTTTTAATTTCTCCTAATGAGATATGTTTTTATATTTAAACAACTGATTGTAGCAACTAACAATTAGCTATATTCTGCTCGATAATATAAGTTACATAGGAAATATTTTACTAAACCTCTTTTAAAAGCATTATTTCAAGTCGTTCTCTCTTAGACATTTTCCTCTCATAAAATTGCTCACAATTTTAAAACAAATGCTCCTATCCCCTTGTGGTTATCTTTATTCGACTGGGTGTAAAAAAATGCATAAAAATTTGTAGCTAACTTTAAAATCTTATGATATTTAGCGATTGTTGATTCTTGATGACATTGATTAAATAATTAAAATAACTACTTTTTGCGAAACTCTGATGTGATTGACAATAACGGAAGTCCTTTTCAGAATCAGCGTAAAAAAATTAACTAAAAAACTGTTAGTTTCATAAAATCTGACAAAAACTTAAAATATAGAGTAGTCTAGTTTATGTAAAGATTTGTGAGAAAAAAGAAAGAAAATCTAATTATCAAACTTATTATTACCATAATGAAAGATAGTAGGTTCAATTATTGGAAAATAAAAAGTCTTAGAATCTTTAATAAGATTAGAATTAATTATTTGCATATCTATAAAGGTAATTGTTAATCGTAGTACTTTCTATAGTGTATTTTATTTTGTGGCTGTGGTACCTGTCACACTTTTAAATGCGTTTAGTTACGAGGACAGAATAGAAATGACAGAAGTGGAATGCAATTTATCTGAAAAAGAAAATTTATTTCTTCCAGTTAATTTAAATCAGGAAGAAAAAAATAACAATTTCTAATATTTTAAAGCCTGCAGCTATTATTGTAAATATAACTTTTTTACTAATTCATATTTTTTTCTCTTAGGTTCCAATACTTCCAAGTTTCAACAGGGAGACGGAATCAATATTTAAAATAATTTAGTTGGTTTGTAAAAAATATGAAATTTTGGTTTTAAAGAAAATATTTTGAGTGTCAGCTGACTAATTATTTAAATTTGCAGTTTTATAGCTTTAAAAATTCAACCACCATAGATATCTACCTTATAAAAATGTGAGTTCCCACAAATAATTTTCTCTTTACTGTGAAATTTGGATAAATGTCATTTCAAGATAATTCAATTGAATCTATTAAAATTACAGAAGAATTATGTATTTGAAACTTTCTTTTATAGCTTAACAAAAGAAGCAATTACTGCCGAAGATGTAATATTAAAAACTTCAGTTTGATAAATGAAGGTCGAGATATGAAGGTAGAAATATACACTATTTTTTATATAGCATAAATAATAGGCAGGTTAAAAATTAATGAACTATGTGGATGTACAACACCTCACGTTTGTGAATTTTTACCTTCGTAAGTATTAAAAAGACAACTTTAAGTTGAGCTATAAAAGCCTGAAGTGTAAAATGTCGCATTTTAGAATGATAAATAAATACCTCTAAAAATACAAAAATTTATAATTCATATCCAGTAACTGACAAAACAAAATTTAATTTAGGAAAAAAAATCTTTTACAGTAAGTATAGTTTATTTTTTAAAAATACCAAACATACAAAAATCTCAATTTTTTTTTCTTTGAATCGTATTCTTCGGAGCTATGATGTCATAATTAATGGAAACGATGTTATATAACGACAAAAGAATAATGAGTAATTCGGATGTTTTGCTACTTTGTTTAAACAACTGCCATTTTCGTAGCACGGTTAGTTATGTTGTATAAACATGTACCTAATTTAATGCATTTATTGCTTGTCTGTATTTTGTTTTTCTCTATGAAACAAAATATTTGTATAAAAACGACTTAAGTTTAAGAAAGAGAGACAAAAAATTTAAGCTGCGTTTATGGATGTTGAATAAAATTTACTTATACGTATATAGTGCATACGTGCCAGAACTAAAGCATATCAATCGAATGCTGCATTAGATCAAAGAAGGTACACGGTCATAATTATTTTTCTAGAACAATTAAATGAATACCAAAAAAAGAGCGAAATTCTGGTTTAGTGTCAAAAGTGATTTATTCTGTTTTAACTTGAGTCTATCAATTTTTTTCGCATGCAAAATCTATTTTTTCAATAAGTTTAATAGTGAAAATACACATGTAAGTAAAATATTTATTAGCTATTATAACATAGAACAACTTGTTAGATATCTGGATTTTTAAAAAAAATTCCCTATTAAAGCGTTTTCCAGTTTTCTAACAAAATAAATCTAGTAATATTTATATTTATAACCGGCGTTGAACAGCTGACCCAATTCTGAGTTTACGACTTCAATGTTCAACTCCCTAGGCTTGTTATTTTGAGCCCAACCTAGAAGACAAGAAAACTTTCGGATCGAAGCATTGGGACAATCTAGCCTTCATGGAAGACTTTTTGATGGAACTAACCCGCATTTGTGTTACATGGAGAGGAATACCACAAAAACCTCCCATAGTTAATCCAATGGCAAAGGGATTTTTACTCTTAAACCATCTTCCACTGAGGATATTTTACGTCAGCACTGTGGTCGATGGGAGCATAGGATTCATATTATAATCAGCCACTCCTGGGATTCGAACATGGGTCACTACAATGGGGAACGAACGATCTAGCCGCTGAGCTAATTTTATTTATTTTAATGGCAAGGAAGCTCCACCTCCTGCTCGCTCTTCTCACCAACCTCTAGTGTGAGCCGTGGTGGCTCAGGGGCTAGACCATTCGCCTTCTAATGAGGCGAATCGGGTTCGAATCCCAGCAATGACAGTTGATACGCATTCCACACCCGACTCACTCCGACCACAGTGCTGAAGTACAATATCCTCAGTGTTTGCATTTAAATAATAAATAAACCGGGTTTTCCTAACATTTGTGCCACTCTGAATCTGGAACAGCAGAAACATGGCATTTGTAAGCTTTAAATGAATGCCTCTTCCGGGTTGTTAAAACGTTGACCACGCATTTATTTTTATAAACAGAACTAAAAAGAAGTCATTTTGTGCTAAATCTTTTGAATACGGACAATGAGTCATCAATTCGATTTTTGCGCTCTTCGAATAATCCATAGTTAGCGAAGCTTTGTGTGAGCTTGCTGTTGTCTTATTTTAAAATGATGCCGCGTGTGGTAAACCGTTGCCTTCGATGTTGCTTCACTACTAAACGTCGATTTTATTTTATCGTTACACTGTTTCTGAGTTAAACCTAGTCGAAAGTCATAAGAAATCATGGCTCTGAAATCCCTTCGACATAACTCCATAATTACTTAACGCATATGTTATTTGAAAAATCTCAGCAAACAGAATTTCTCAGATTTTGATGTTCCATAAACGCAGACAATCACGTAAATGTTTGAATTTTGATAAAAATCGTCTACTCTGAAAGTAGCTGTATTTTTGTTGCCAGATTCTAAAAACTTAAGTACTTACCCTCGTATGTAACTTCCCTGACCGACAAACACCTACTTTCTGAAATTTTCTTCAAAATTTTTAAATTACAATATCTGAGTAGTGCCTGATTTATTATATAAGCTTGAGAGGCCCGGTTCTAGGGAGCCAGATAAGTATTACAAACGTTTTTTTCTACGCGTTTTCTTTAAAAATCATAATTTGTAATAATCATCTATAAGAACTATCTATTATTAATTGGAATTATGAGTTAACAAAAATTGAAATAAATTAAGGCTCAAATTTACTAACATATAACATACTTATGCTATAAATATTTGAAAAGCATAAAAAGGTCCCCTACAGTTCTGTGGCAACATCTCCCGTGTTTCTACATCAGGGTCTGAAACTAAGAATTTATTATGTATATATTAATGTTAATTCTTAATAATTCTATCTTTTTAAAGCTACAAGCATTAAGTTACACATATATATATATGTTTCTTTCATTTTTATTTCGTTATTTATGAATTAGTGAATAAGTAGAGAAAACGTATCACTGATTGTACTTAAATCGTACCACTATTCACATTTAAATTTTTATCAGCCACAAATTATTTACAGTTACAATCGAAAAATTTCTATAATAAAATATAATTATTCAGTTACTAATATTATTTTGTTAGTAATAATATTTGTGCTGTACTAAAAAAATCTACAAGCGGTACAATTTAGAAAACCGGTTTCCTAAATTGTACCACGTTCTCATTAAATTGTACCAACCTCAAAAATATTGAGCATTTAGGATCAAGAGAATAAGCAAACCACGTGTTAAATAAAATGATTGTTTAATATAAAGTGATCACACGTCCCGATTTTGGCGGGACAGTCCCGCTTTTCGGTGGACTGTCCCGCGTCCCACTGATTTTTAAGATTGTCCCGCTTTTTAGAAAATATCTGCATTTCTTATTTTAAATGTACTGTAAAAATATATTCCTATTATTCATTAAGTATTATGGTGAATATAAAGAAATAAAAAATACATAAAAAACACATAAAATGCGTGCAGAGTAAACTAAATTAGGCAATGTACCAAGTTAGATTTACTCGGTGGTGTGCGATCATTGTCTTTACGTCTCGGCTTAATTCAGATAAGTGCGGACTGCCGTTAGACAGTGCGGTTTGTTGTTTTCAATTTGACGTTCGGTTTGACTCATTATTTGATTGACAAAGGTTGAGCAATAGTCGCCACAAAGTAACGGTCAATAAGGTAAAATTTAATACTCTTTTTTAGCCTTTGTAATAATTTTTTTATTTATTTCTAGTATTTACCCACAAAATAAAATATGAGTAAAAAAAGAGGATACACATTTAATGAAGAGTTAATCAGAGAATTTCCATTTATTAAAAGTACCAAAATAGACTATATGGTACGGTGTGATAAACGCAATGCTGAATTTTCGGTCTCACATGGTGGAAAAAACGATATTACTAAACATCTAGCGAAAAAAGAGACACAAAAGATTTTTTTATTCTGCCGCTTCCTCATCTAAAATGGAACCGTTTTTTCGCAGTGCTAGCTTTAGCAACACGGAAAAACAGCTAGCATTAGCGGAAGGACTATTTGCTTTCCGCACCATAAAACACAATCAAAGTTTCAGATCAATGGATTGTACGTCGCAAGTGATCAAAACATTATACGACAAAAAATATGCATGTGCTAGGACAAAAACCGAAGCAATTATTTGTAATGTTTTTTCACCATATTCGTTTTCACAATTGCAGAAAGAATTAGAAAAATGCGCATTTATATCCATATATTGTGATGCTTCCAACCACAAAGATTTAAAATTATTTCCCACAGGTGTTAGATTTTTTGATCCAGACACAGGAATTAAAATTAGAATATTAGATTTTGTTTCATTGCCTGATGAAACTTCACAAATAATTTTTGATTTAATAAGTACTATTTTAAAAAAGAATAATTTGAACAATAAAATTATTGCCTATTGTGCGGATAACACTAACGTAAATTTTGGTGGAAAAGCTAGAAGAGGCATCAATAACGTTTTTACGAAACTTAACGAACATTTGAAGCAAAAAAATATTGGAGTAGGTTGTGCAGCGCACATTCTATACCTATACTATTCAAACAGCATCTGACTTACTTCCAGTTGATGTTGAAAATATTTTTGCAAACATTTATTCGTATTTTTATATATATATTGTGCGTGTTGAAAGTTTGACTAAATTGTAATTCTCATTTCATCCCATTTGTCCCGCTTTGTCTCAATAAAAATGTGGTCACTTTAGTTTAATAGAATTTTAAGAAATGTCACGTGTTTTCTTATTTTTGAACTGTTGTAAGCATTGTAACAATACTATGAGTCTATAAATGTTAATGGAAGATGATGTTACATGCTACAAAGTTCAAGTGTCACTTTTTTAAGTACTGCTTGTTAATATTACGTCTTTTAGAGATCTTTAAGAAATTTCCTTCTACTGGTGCAAAATGTCTTTTTTTTAAATGTAAATGTTATGCGGTTGTTATCCAAAAGAAAAGAAAGTAAGAAAAAGATCGAGTAGTAATAAAATAAAGCATGTAAGGAAAGATGTGCTGTGCAATTCTTTCAATAATAAAATAAAAATCCCCAGAAACTGAAGATACAATTCATAATTAAGCGCCTATTCTCAAGACTCCACAATTATAAATGAGGATAACGAAAGTGATTTAAAACAAAAAATGTAAAGTTGACAACGAAAAAAATTGAAAATTAAGGCGTAAAAATTAACTAGAAAATTCACGTTAGCCGAGAGAGAAACAAAAAGGAAAAAAGAAAATAAAAACATTACTAGATAAATTGAAGTGACGGAGAAAGGAAAAATTAGGGGAAAATGGCTCTATGGGTAAGTAATGAGGAACAGTAATTAAACAAAATTATCTTGTTTCGTATTTTCGCTACATTTATTATTAATTTTATCATGTGCTTTAAAGTTTGGCGATGGGGTAGTTTTTTTTTTCCTAAAATATTATTTTAGAGGCCAAAGTATTTCTAGAGAATATTGTTACAAAGCTTTTTACATAAAAGGTATTAAAAATGTCATTTACTGAAAAATAGTTTAAACACACACACATTTTATGAATATTTATAGAGTACCTTAATGTTTTCGAAAGCAGTGTATTCTAAATTTTGACCCAATTTCTTTATAAAATCAGTCCGTCTGTAAAATGTTTCCTAAATTCCTAAGTCATGAAATTCTTGATAGTACAGATTCCATTACCCCTTTACAACAGTGACTTGAGTAAAAAAAAAACATTGGTACATTTGCTGGCTCTCAAAAGGTGGGAAAACTAACTTTAATAGCAACGAATTCAGAATTCAATTGATATTCATGTTATATGCACTAAATATTCAGTACTTATGTAATATGTTTTTCTTTTTAATAAAAATTAACACCAAATAAATTTTTGCATCAAATTTTAAGACTTACGATCATCTTGAACAATAAACTATTGGCGTTGCGCCCTTACTTTGCATTTTTTGGGGCAATCCAAATTTCACTTGTAATGGCATATCAGAAATATTTCATAATAAACATAAAAAAATACTTAAAAAATTATCCAAGGATAGATAAATAAGTTTAAAATACGCACTTAATCATATGCATTATAATATATATTCAATTCTTATTATATTGTACACAATAACTCTTTTTTTTTTTTTTGGAAGTTATTAACTTCTAAGCCAAAACAGACGATTGTATTCCATAATAAGAAATATTCTCTTGTCGAACATCAAGATTGACTCAAAGTCCAGCCACAGATGCTAATTTGTTTTGTTTAACTATGTTAAAATGAATAACGCAAGCTATTACAATAAGTATTATCGTTTTATATAACTATTTCAATAATCGTTTTACTTCTAGAATAAAGTAAGAAGAATCGAATTTTTATATATATGTTTTTTTGGCATCACAACAAAAGAACATAATGGTATTATGATAAGACATAGAGGGACAGATAGGATATTAGTTTAATATTTCCATCAGAAAAAATAATCGAAAATATCATAAAAGAGCATGATTTATTTTCATTATAAATAGAAGGTCAATGAAACAATTTATAATGAAAGCAGGAAACGTGAGAATAAAACCTACACATAGGTGAGACTAAAAAGAAATATAGTAATGAAAAAAAGTCTTTTTGATGATGTCGAAAAATTATTCTGAATTCAGAGCGAAATATATGCCAGGAGCAAAACCGCTTTTTGGAAAAAATACTGCAACAAATTTATAAATATATTTATCAATTATCTTCTGATTTTCATGCCTAAAATTTTAAAAAATAACATGCTAAAATTTATACCTTAACTCCCCCTCCTTAAATTTAAATTTTGTAGAAATATTATTGTCTTCGATCGATTCAATAATGTTCATACACATTTTTCGCTTCAATAACGCGCAAATTTCTTCTAAATATTGAGAAGAGTTTTTTTCAAGGAAAATGAAAAAGAAAAATTTAACTCTATGGTTGTTTCAATTACCAATGCCAGCAAGCCTACCTGATGAAACCAAGCGAATTTAAGACAGATGATGCATTTCTTATTTTTCACAATCATTTATCCACGGATCGTAATTTTGACCTAAATAAGAGAATGATCAATCTCCAATTCAGTAAGGTACGATTTGTTATGGGAACATGGAGGATTTTGTGACTCGACTGATTTCAAGTGCATCAGTCACCATTTACTATACGGGAAGTCTTCGGCGGCAGAAACCAAACTCACAACCTCCTGGACATGGGCCCATCGCCCTATCAACTGAAGCTATCCCGACCCCTAATTTTGTGGTGGATAGATAACTAGAATTTTGAACAAGACTTTTCATGAATGTCAATGAAATAATTTTAGGCAATCACTTTTGATTTTGAAATATTGATAAACTTTTTTTTTGATAAATGTATTAATTACATGCGTCATATGCGGGAAAAAAATCATGAAATCGCCCGAGTACGATGAAATAAGCTTGATATACGCAATAATATGCAGAAATCAGCAGGCTTGCACTAAAATAAACACACGATAGATCTTCCAAGTGCATAATCAATATCGCTCACTACCGTTTTCCTCAGAATTACTATGTTCCTAAGATTAAATGTGCACATTATTTATTAAATATTTACTAAATTACGAACTATATTTTACAATCTGTTTGCAGTTACATATATGCAAAAATATATTTTAAACTAAAAAAACGAGGCTTTTTAAATAAAAGCTTAATAGTTTGATTCAACTTTATTTTATTCAATTAGATAGAGTTTTCAAAAGCACCATTTTATTACGATTGTACGAATGACTGTAAACCAGTTAAATGATAGAGTTCTAAATTTCGTTACTATTTTATTTATTTTATAAAATGTGCAACTTTTAATGTGGGAATATTGCAATTTTTATTAATATATTGACATCAGATTAATTTAATTGCAAATTTCTGTTGCCACTAATAATGGCAATCGGAAAATCCTTTCTAATTATTTTGAGACTTCGTCCCATTGTCTATTGCCAGATTTATAAATATTTTAAACATGTACTTTCGAAGTCAGTTTTCCGTTAAATTTACAGCCAAATGAGGAAATCTTCCAGATTTCTTTTCCAATATATATTTTGATAAAATACTTTGCATTGTTTTCCTACATGTTTTGTGTATAAAGTCCTATTAACATTACGTTTGTTTTTAAGGCCCCAATAATGATGATTGATTAAAGCTAAACTTCTACTCAACGCACTACTATTCTATCAGTAAGGGATATATCACTGGAGCTTAATTTTAAAAAGAGATTCTGATAACGCACTGGTGAACGTGAGCTTTTTAACTACACTGGTGAACTACATGTTTTGTGTATAAGATCCTATTAACATTCCATATGTTTTATTAAACCACCAATAATGTTGAAAGTTAAACTTCGATGCAACACAGTGATACTCCACAGTAAAGGACTGGAGGACTGTCACTGGAGCTTAATTTTAAAAAGAGATTCTGATAACGCACTGGGGAACGCTCACATTCTATATAATGAATCGAGTTTTTTACGGAATCAGCTGCTTCAGTGACAAGAGACCCAAATAAAATTAAAGTAACCATTCCAGAGACGCAGCGGAAAGTTTGAAGTCCCTGAACAATAGTCGATATTGGATCACCTTGAAAAATTTTGTGTAAAATCATAAAATGTGGTTGCCAGATTTATTGTAAAACACCAGAACACGATGCAGCAAAGTGTTTTATCTGCCTTTGACACAAGTTTGGCTACATTTCCATGAATAGTTACTAAGCATTTCAAGCTTTTACTTTTTCTGAGCGAACTACTGTACCAAATAAGAATTTTGAACAAAATCCAGCATGTGGTGCAAAAGTATAAAATGAATATGCTTGAAATTATATGAATCGTTTCAGTTACAAAGCAAGAGTAGCAGATAAGTAATGTTTCAATAGTCTTTGAGGAATGAAAGCCGAAATAATGAGCTTGGACTTTAGTGTCTATGTCAGAATCGACAATGCTCCAAATGTGATACGTTAAAAACGCTGAATGGATTAATAGGATAAGCATTACTGAGTACCTAACACATTTCTTGATTTGAAAAAGATTTATATACTCCATACTATGATGGGAAATAAATTTCGTAATAATTAAAACTAAATTTTTAAAAAACTGAATTCTGAATCTCATTAGTAAGACTAAAGTAACTCCAAGCAACAGCATTGCACATTCTGATAAGTGTTGAGACGGATATCTAGGCAAGCCAAATCTGGAATATATATTTGAGAGACATTCAATCAAACTTATGAGAACACATAATAGAAAAAGAAAAGTACACACTGTTTTCTTTAAAAACTGTATCGATGTTGTACGCTTTGCATGATTCCATGAACATATGCCAAATATGTGAAATAAAACAAATATGGGATTAAATATTTCTACGATTAGGCTATCAACGACGTGAAAATCAATAATTTTTTATTGCAACTGTAGATGATTTTTCTTCCTGTTTAAATTCATTTTAATTCAATATTTTTTAGAAACTAATGCTAATTTTTTTAGTTAATTCAACAATATATTTCATTTTAATACAATTATTTAAAAAAAAAAATCTCTGATTGATAAAACTTTATACACATAATTAGTGTAATAAGTCACAGAAGTCATATTAGAAGTCACAAAAATCAAGGAACTGCTTAAGAGTCCTAAAAATTTAGGTAAATATTATGAAGAGCGTAAAGTTCCTTCCATGATATTTAAACTAATCCTTGTACTTGAGTTAATATATTTTTTAAAAAATATATTGACTTCATTAGAAGAAATAATTAGTTACTTTAAATTCGGGCTTAATTCAATCAACGGTCCAAATACATTTAAAATAATTTTATTGGTTTTTGTTTGATATTATGGTTGTCTAATTGCACTAGTTCGATAAAAAATAAAAAATATTTTTGCTATTTTTAAATTATAAATTATATAAAGATTTTAACAATGCATTTTAGTTAAAAGAAGTTAAATAATCAATTGAAGTTCAGTAATAATTTTTTTAAATATAATTGTTATTATTAATAATGATAATAAGAAGCATTCTTTATCGCTGAATTCATCAAAATCTGAAATGTACCAAATTTTTCTGCTTACAGATCCGCAGTTTTACTTTGAGTAAAGCATCTTGAATCGTAAGCCACAGTTTCAAAGCGATAGTCTACGTCCATTCTAAATGTTTATTTTGATTTTGTAGTCGGAGTTAAAATGATATTCCTCTACGTTAGCTTTTTTAACTTATTACGGGTTTTTTCAAAATCTCTTATTGATATGCTTTTAGGAGTGCATGCGCATTTCACCAGAATTGACGCATGCGCACTTCTAGTGCGCATACGCAATTACTTGAAATCTTACGTACGTTAGTGTACGGAACCTAACATAAATTTGCGAAACCTCCCTAATATATGAATGACGCCTGTCTACTCAACGAGTCCCACAGTGGACTGATCGTTAAGACACGGTTCCCAACAGATCACCGAAGTCAAGCATCACTGGCTGCGGTCAGTGTGAGGGTGGATGACCACTTGGATCAGTTTGCGTAGGAACCGAGGGTGTGCGGTATTGGTCCTCGTTAAACTGTTCTACCGTAAAGTGCTCGACTTCGCGTGCAGGTCGTCGGGGGTGCCATCCCCCTGCAGAGGATCAAAATTGTGATGGCATGACTTCGGATCATCCTCAGGGGAGTTTCCCAGACCGTTGCCAATAGCCCATTGTGCAGCTCTAGTGCGACGTAAATGAACAACAACAATAGCAAGTCTACTGACGTGGAGCAAAAGTAAAAAATGCCTTTAAAAGATTACTAATTTAACAGTTAACAAAAATTCGTTAAGAAGAAAATAATAAAAAACAATGCTTATAGCTTAAATCTTACAGCTTTAAAAATATATTTGGTAGAAAAAAAAATGAAGCAAATTGTATTTCAGTGCTGCCATCTGTGAGAAAAATCTAGTTATTAAAATTTATTTGGATAATTTATTTAACGAAACCCTTAATAAGAATAAAATTTAATAAATCATAGAAAAACAAATAAATAAAAATTCTCAAATTAATTACAAAATTAAAATGAATTGGAGAAAGCATTCAAATAGGCAATCGTTGTAGCTTAAATTATAGACTAAACTTGGAATAAATCATTTAATTAGCATTCCTTCTTTCATAGAGTGACTGCTCATAAATCAGAGCCTGCATACATGGATAGAAAGCCCTTTATAGACTTTATCCTTCATCCATACATCCTTTCATAACATTAAAGTCTACACGTATTACCTGCATTCATCGGGGGTGGCAGCTCATAAACCAGAGCCCATTCCAATCTAACAAAAGAAAATAATAAAAGAAAGGAAATAGTAGTAAAAAATAAAAATAAACTGTTTATTACACTGGACAATTAAAATTAAATAATTAAAGTTATTAAATAAAGGCTACAATTTATTTAGAAGTTTGCTTAATAAATTAACTTATCCAGTATAAAAGGTCATACCTGCAAACTATTCCATCCAGTGACTTTAGGAATAACTTATCATAATTAGTTCCTACCTTAAAAACAAGTTAGAGCTAATTCTTAAAACAGAAAAATAAATAATGAAAAATTAATGCTCTAAGTTGTTGAAAATACTTTTAAAATTAAAATGAAGAAATGAACTTGGAAAATGACTATTAATTAAATATCTTTCAAATCTAATAGTTTCTTTTAAAAACTTTGTATAGTTTGAATTATTTCTGTAGAGCCTATAAATCTGATTGGTAATAATATTGAAAAAAAAAAACCTTATTGGCTAAGTTAGAATTCAAATCAATGCTTTTTTTAATTGGAAAGTTAAAATCATTTCTGTTGTCAAAAAGTTTAAATGTAACTTTACTATTTTCATTAATATTAAGAGTTAAATCTAAAAATATTGCTAAAGAATTACTAATATGAGTTTTGTTAAGAATTAATTCACTTGGATAGATTTGTTTAGCTAAAAAATCAAAATCGTGAGAATTAATAACTAAAGGATGAACAATAAATCTGAGAAAGAAGAAATTAATAGGAAGAATATATGATTTCACGAATCTATATATATTCTTGCAAAAACAGAAAAATATTGCAAACATTAGTACTAAAATTATTTCCTTATGGGGATATCATTAGTTTGTTGGAAAAGGCAGTCATTAAATAGTACATAATTATTGTTGAGGTTAATATGAACTTGAAATTTCCAGTTCTTTTTATCAATTGTATCATCAATTATGAGATTAAACATGCTATAAATTTGAAGGTTATAAATAATTTTAATAGTAGGAAAGGGGAGTATGTAAGTTCTCGAAATAACAAAAGCGTAGAGAATCAATAGTATGCAAAGTTTTTAGTGTATTAAAAACCTGTATGCTATTTTTAATATTCCAATTTAGATGATTATTATTTTTAGTATACTCACTAATTTTATTGTATACTTGTTTAAGAATATTTTCAAAGTAAATGCTGATTTTTTTCATATTACTATTAACGCCACTAGTAATAAACCTGAATTTGGTTGGGGTTTTATGAAATTTTGTATAGAACTAGAAAAGGAAAGTTTTTAATATTATTTGGTTTAATTTTGAGTCTTTTATAAATGCATTAATTTTATTATTAATAATAGCACTGTTGGTGTTGATTTTCTTGTATGTTATATTGCTGTTAAGTTAAAGTTCATTAGAAAGAAGTTGTTCATAAATTTTTTTCTGAAAATATTGAAGGAAAGCTATATATTGGAAACACTAAAAGTATAGTATAGTATTGGGGGGAGTGCTTTTTTGAAGCTTAACCTTATAATTATATCGGAAGCTGTAAGTAGTATAAGCAGAAAATCTTACGACAAGTTTTAACACCTAGCGAATTCGAAAACCCTATAAAGCTCGTTTAAACGAGCTTTACATGGTTTTCCATCCATACAGTATCGATAGCTCAAAAATTAACAAAATCCTGGCTTCTACTTTCCATTCGACGTGGTTTGTGTTTAGCTTCCGGTAAGTCGTATAATAAATACATGGGAAACTAGGTCACCTCAGTTGTTTCGATGGTAATGTTACATAGGTAAATAGGTACAGATACGTTGTACTTTTATAGAAAACCCTCATAAATCCTACCATAACTTTTAAACTTTCTCAGGGTGTCTCACTGGATTAGGCTCATTGGATTCAGTGTGTAAAAAACTATAAAAATCGCCCATATGATCTCGGTAGGTAAGAAGAAACTTTATTTATGTGACACTAGAGCTGCCCAATGGGCTATTGGCGATGGTCTAGGAAGCATCCCTGAGGGTGAGCCGAAGACATGCCATCACAATTTTATGAGGCCACTTCCTCGATTTAAACACAGATCTGAAGGGGAAGAAAAGTTTCTCCAGATCCCTGTATCCGTGGTACTGCTCTGCGACAGACCACAGGACATTCGATTTCACAGATTTTACGAGCATATATATTTGTGAATCCGGAGATTGAACTGAGAACCTGATTACTTATTCTAGTCACCTACGATTTTTTCGCAAGTGATTGCGAACCAGATAAGGGGTGAATTTGTTTCTTGAAAAACAGGCAAATTAGGTTCTTAGTAGCAAATTTCATATGAATTTTTGAATTTCAGAGACAGTGTTGCTTTTTGTAGGATATGGTAAAACTCGGAATTGATTCGCATATGGGATCGCACGTAAATGCTTTTCATGGATGTACAGCAGTTCCTCTAAAGGACCATCTAATGCAGTTGCCTTTCCTTCGGGCACCGGCAAAGAAGTATCAGAACCTATTTAATGAAATGTATTCCCTTGCACAAAACTCACCAATCAGATTTCCTTTTTCATAACGGTGATTGGAGCTCCGGCAACCGAATTCGGTGAGAAGGCTCCCTCACATTCAAGGCCGAATGACAGTTCTTGAACTGACAGGTCTACAAATTACAATTCTTATAACGACTCTTTTTTTAAACGCAAATAATAAATCAGGCAAAAAAATAAAAGTATACAAGAAATACTACTCAAGAGAGTGTAGAGATAAGATTGGTACTCACAAATTAAAGATGCATTGGGATTACGAAAACAGATATTTATTCAACAAATAATAAGCAACACCTGCATGCCTGGGTTATATATGAACTACCGCATATCTCGGCAATAACTGACGCGTTCTGTTGACTCCCGACATGCGACATTACTCCCCTCCTCACGCTGTTACTGCTCAGTCTCGTCACGATCATACACAACGTCAGCCTGCATACACTCGACTGCTAAAGGCAACACAGGAGCGACTACGACCGTGAAGTTAATACACCTCTCTCATTCAGCACTCAAAAACCCGGTGACCTTAATCCAGCTATCCCGGTCTTTCACAAATATACAGCAACTACTGGTATCCATTCATCGAATTCTATCCCTGATAAAATTCTGGCGGGTAAGTATTGTGGCGTATCTACCACTACGATTATTAAACATCAATTCACTGGTATATAAGATATGCTAACTTGATTCAATCACGAGGTACCTTTTGATAGATGAAGGTTGGCAAAGTCGAAACACAATGATAACGTTCCAAAATTCACCGGAACAATAATCCGGAAGTATATAGGCGGTAAACAGCTGGTAGTGTACCCTAGTGTAGAAAACACCATCTATAAGAACCTGATTGTTTAAATACATTTTCACGACTATCGATACAACGACAATCGAATGTGTGGTGACTACGTTTACTGATAATTGGTGATCGAAATGAGCTGCAGGTGGAGTAGAGCAGAACACTCTACCTATGGCAACACTTCACATACTTTCACCATTAGAGTGTGGAGAGACATAGGAGAAGGAAGTATGTTCGTTTCTGTCTTGATTTTCAATCAGATTAAAATATTTTAAGTTAGGAAGCTATATGGAACTGAAAACTACATTAAGCATTGTTCTGAAAGGATGGAAATTTAAAAAAAAAATGCTTTTAGCAATTAAATACGAAAAATATTAAGAAAAGGGCCGGCCAGGTGGCCGATCGGTTAACGCTCCTGACTGCGAAGCCAATGGCAGCGGGTTCGAATCCCGCTCTGGGCATGGATGTTTCTCTCTCTTGTGTTGTCCTCTGTTGTGTGCGATGTGTGAATGTGGCCCACCCTGTGAACGGGTTTGCGGCAGTGTCGCGTGGGCAATGTTACTCGCCTCCGTGACTTTGGTTCACAGGTGCCCACTGGATAACGCGAAATGAGTAACACCTCCAGCATCTTCTGGGGTGAAACGAATAAAGTTCAGTGCCTGCCATTCGAAAAAAAAATGTTAAGAAAAGGAAAAATATCGTAGTACATTTCTATACAACTGAAAAGAGGAGGAGAGGGAAGGATTCGGACCGGTCTTCTCCCCAGATGGCGTATGCGAGCGTTGCAATCGCGAATAGCACTGTAGTTTAGAAACACTCGCAGGCGCGTCAATCAGGTTGAATTTTGCAGCGAAAATAATCCTAAAGTAATTCATATGAATCACAAATAAGCAAAAATAGGTAGTTGAACGCGTTTCAATTTGCGAAACATTGACTAATTTGCGCATGCGCTAACTACACATTTTTTTCAGGGAAAATGACGTCATGGTTAAGCGTTCGTAATGATGAATCTTTATCAACTTTTAAAAATACCGTATGAAACAAGTGGTATATTTTACATGCACAACTGAGAAAAAGGTGTAAAAAGTTTAGACGTTTCCGCTGATTCTGAAGGCAATTCATTTCTAGAACAAGTATGAAGTGCTCTGTTTATGTTGTCAAAAAATGTGCGACATGCACTTCTTGACACGGAAATTAGTTTTTAGCTGAAGAATTCCTAAAATTTTTATATTTTCCTAAAATCCTCTTAAAAGTTAGATCAGGTTCAATTTTAGATTTAAGATGAATGGTATTATGGCGTATATTACTAGAAAAGTTGTAGAATATGCAGGACTATCACAGGGCTTATTTTTTAATCTGTATTCTCATAGATGTGGTAAAACAACATTATGCGTGTTTAGCATATCTTTCATATTAGCGTTTACAGCTTTATTCATCATAGTAAGCCTCTCCTATTGGCATCCAACATTTTACAAATACTACGAACATAAAGATCAGCAGGATAAATTCTCTTACAAGCATAAATTATTGGAAGAAGATGACGATTCATATGTTTATACCTCTAATCTAGAATTGAGATTATATGAAAATCAATATCCTGTAGATTCTAGTGATCCAGCACCATACAATGGAAATAATATTTTTTCTTCTTCTCGAAAAAGAGATGATTCAACTTTATTTCTTCCCGATGAATCTGACATAGCCGTTACCGAAGATTTAATTCAAATCAACAAAGTTCCCGTTATACGACGTAGTCAAAGAAATCAAGCAAAAGGAACTGGTATGTAATGTATAGACTTTTTTGTAATATTTAATAAAATATCCCAACCAAACTTTCAAATACATATGAAAACATTAGGTAATATCTGTAGTATAAAAAATTTTCCATATTGATAGCTGTGCTAAATTGGTTGCCAAGTTTTGGCCAAAACTGGACGCTAAAAAAAAGAAATATATATACAGTAAAACCTCGCTACAACAATATTTTGCGGACCAAATAAGAATATTGTTGTAGAGGGATATATTGTTATATCGAGGGCCCACATAATTCTGGGACGCAATAAGATTTTTTGAAATTTAATGTTATATATTCATTAACTATAAATATATTTATATATTATCGAAAAAATAAATTTGCGAACGAATTTGTTACGGTTAAGCATTAAAAAAAATGGATATAAATACAGAACATAAGATTGTAAACTTACCTTAAAAAAACATTTTTATTGAAAAAAATCTGATATTTTTGTTTGTTTATTAATTTTTCTGACTGTTAAGCCAACCAACAAAGTATGCATAGAGTCCAATGCCCGAAAATGATTTTCATTTGTGAATGGAAGACTTGAGAAAAATGTCTTTAGTGATTTTACGGATTGAAGAGCTTCATGGGGTGACAATACGGACTGTGATACACATGGGTCATCATCAACATCTTCTTCCTCATCATTATTTTCCATTTCATCCGTAATTTCAGAGAGAATCTCTTCATCACTAACTCCTGCGAAAATTGTGAGATCGTCATCGGCAGTTAAATAGTCCTCCACGTTAACACCATATGTTTTACCCATTTTTTCCTCAAGTTGGGATAAAGATTTTTGAAGATTCAAAACAAATTCTTGATTATCTGAAAGATCACTGTCTGTGGAATTTTCTTCACTATTAGAAACAATTTCATCTTCCAAGACTCACAAACCGGCCTTTTCCCAACAATTTTGAATAGCTTTTTCTGTTACCTCCCACCAACTACCAGCAATAATATCACATGCTTCCTTGACATTCACAGTTTTAAAAGGATCTTCTACTTTATTTTCGATGTTGACAAGTATCGATTCAACCAAACGCTTCCTGTAGTATCCTTTGAAACACTTGATTATGCCCATGTCGAGTGGCTGCAAAATCGAAGTGCAGTTGGCCGGGAAATAAACAATTTCGACGCTGTGTAGTTTTGGAATTGAGGTGTGAGCGGTGCAGTTATCAATTAATAAAGCAATTTTTTTCTTCCTCCTTTTCATTTCTTTATCTAACATAAACAACCATTCAGAAAAAAACTTAGAAGTCATCCAAGCTTTTTTATTGGCTTTATATTACACGGGAAGACTTTTCACATTCTTGAAACACCTCGGCTTTAATGATTTGCCGATAACAAGAGGTTGCATTTTGTATGTCCCTGTGCTATTGGCACACAGAAGAACAGTCAATCTCTGCTTTTGATTTTTTTTCACCCTTAAATGCCAATGTTCGATCGGGAAGGAGTTGAAAAAACAGCCCAGCTTCATCTGCGTTATAAACGTTCTCTGGTTTATACTTTTGAAGAATATCTGTCATCTTCTCTTGCTTCCATTCATTTGCTTCGTTAATCGGAGCAGATTTTTTCTCTCCGTGAACTTCCTGGAAAGTTATTCCATGTCGATCCCGAAAACGCATTAGCCAACCATTACTAGCTTTAAAAGTTTCGTTCCCTAGCATTACTGCGAATTTACGTGCTTGTTTGCATAACAAGGGCCCATTTATCGGGATATTTGTTGCTCTCATCTCTTGAAACCATGCGACTTTTAGTCGTTTACGCTTTGGATTAATTAAATTTGAACTTACAGTATTTTCGATCTGTTTTCCTTTCTTTAGAAACGTTGCAACTGTAGATTGAGATAATCCGTATTTTCTAGCTGCATCAACCTGTTTCATTCCATCATCAATATCTTTAATAACGTTAAGTTTATCTTGAAATGAAAGTTGCTCTCTCCCTGCCATCTTATGCTAAATTACACTAGTAAAAAATATCCAATACACAGAAGACTCCCCAAGTTGAAAATGTTAGCAGCACTAAATGCGAAAAGCTCTGATCGTAGAATTTGCGCTAGCTCATGAAAACACCAGGTGTAGTTTAAATCAGGGATTAAGTGATGAATGATGACCAATGGTCAGTATACATTTTTTTCTCCTCCTCAATTTCAATAAACGTGCTCCACCCACCTTCTACAGAAACAGTACCTTCTCAGGGTAGCAGGTATTACTGTGATGTGTGTGGTCATTTATGACTCATGATGTTACAATGGTGATTTCTTAAGAACTGAGGGAGGCAATTCTAAAACATGAAGCTCTTAGGGTGGTCTAAGTACCTCAACAGTGGGGGAATGAAATTTGAATACAAAAGCCATTCTCTGATGTGAAAAGAAATAACAGTGGAGTGAAAGATCATAACCAGCAGTGACCCTTTTATCAGAAAAGTTGAAAAAAATGGTAAAAGATGACAAAAAGGCATTTTACATTATTTGAAAACCAATAAAAAAAAAAAGAAAATAATGTTGAAATTTGAAAAAAAAAATCGTTTTACAGAGGTTTACTGCTTCAGAGAATATCGTTATATTGAGAGGAAGATAACATTAATCCATATGCAAGTTTGGCGGGACCACGGAACATTATCGTAATAGAGGGAGTTATTGTTGTATCGGATATCGTAGTAGCGAGAGTTCACTGTATATATAATATATTTATGCACCACGAAACGGGTAAGTTAAAAAATGTATCACAGTTACCTCCTGGTAAACTTCTATAGATTTTATTCTAAGTCTGAGTACAAGAACTGGATAGTTTTATTAACGATATCAGTTTGTGTAAATATGTATCAATATTGAAAGAGTCTGTTACATTTCCCTAAATTATTAAAAGAAAAGGGAAAAAAAACGCCTCTGTTCCCAAGGCAATGTTTATAAGGTCTGACATTTGTCACAAATTTTTTTGGCTATTGACTATAGCTCTTGATATTCTGTCCAATTCCATGGAAAAAGAACTTTTTGGTATGTATACCATAAAAACATTTATATAAAATTTTTGCTTGAAAGCAGATATATTTATATATCTGCTCACACAATATTGTAAGTCTAAGATTAATAATTTTGACGTATTAAAACTTATGAGAAAAATTTCCATATTGTGATCTATGGCAGAGTAATCGTCAGTCCTTGACGATTTCTGTCAACAACCCTTGAAAAGAAAATTATATTTAAAAAATATAGAAAGGGAACAACTTAAAAAGTAAAACTCGTAACCACCCTTGAGCGAATCTTTAATTTTTTTTAAATAAAAAAATTGCACATTTAAAATTCATTTGACGATTGTAGTTGGTGCACCAGATCACGATACAGAAATATATCCAAAATATGAATTCGATCGATATTAAAGTATTAATTTTGTAAAATATGCCAAAAGCAAGAAAAATTGTCATAAGGAAAATAACTACATGAGGGAGGGAGGAGAATATCTCTTTATGTAGGGTCATTTCCAAAAATGTTCTTAAAAATGACAACGTGTTGATTATTTGTATATATTTTCCTATATTCAAATAAAATATAACTTGTGTTTTGTTACTAAATGATGATGTATTTTTCAATTATTTCTGTTATATGACAAATAATTATCTCTTTACGTATGCATTACTTGGGGGCTTTTAGGTTTAACTATACTGCTGATTCATAAAATTTCTTATGAAGTCTTCAAAATATTGTAGTATTAAACAAAACTAAAAAATCAGTCTTGGAATTTAATTTGAAGAAAATTGTTTTTTCAAGGACAAGATTGAATCCATTAATGGGATGTCTTATGCTCTGAAAGAAGAAACTGGACAAACTAGAAAAACTAAAAATGACTTATGCCAATGTTCATTGCGTATTATAAAAATAGTGTTGTTGATAATGTCACTTTCAATACCAGCAACCCTGCTTGGTGAAGCTATGAGAATTTGAAGCAGAGAGTGCGTTTCCTATTTTCAGTAGCCCCATCTATGGCTGAGAATACGACTTTAGCCATACACACGTCGCAGCCTGTGTACAGAGCGGGAGCGGACCCATTCACAGATTCTAATCTGAACCAGAGAACATTCAATTTCCAATTTAGTACCCCCAGAGATATGATTTATTATGGGAACATGGAGGACTGTGACCCGACAGATTTAACGTACACCATTCACCTCTGGCCGGCAGGGATCGAACTCACCTCTAGGACCCTTCTAACTAAGCTATCCTGGCTTCATAAAAATAGATTCAATTTAAATTAATAAATTTTAATGTAGTAGTACTTAGAAGTTAATAGCTTTTCACATTCATTTTTTAAGAAAAAAATAGTTATTTTAGTTTTATATTGAAATTTATGTAACATAATAATTTATATATAGATGGTATTTATGTTATTTTATATTCCCAAAATAATATAAATACTACTTGTAATATATTTTTAATTTATGATTAAAAAATTCATACCTAGTTAATGATTGCAAGCTATTGTACTGAAACTGATATGTTGTTAGTATATTTTTAAATAATAGTATCTAAATAAAACTTTTTTATTTCAGAGAATGAAGCTTTGTCTGCTGTTCAAATGGCTTTGAAAATGAAGCAATCTAATAAATTTGAGAAAGCACAAAAATTGTTCCATCATGCTTTAGCTTTACAACCTCTTCATCCGGATGTACTCAACCATTATGGAGAATTTGTTGAAGAAAGAGAAAAAGATTTTATTAAAGCTGACCAGATGTTTTTCAGAGCCCTAACAGTGAGTCCTGAACATTCTCGTGCACTCGTGAATAGAAAGCGAACTTCACCATTAGTTAACGAATTAGATGAGAAAGAACTTAAAAGAATAGACAAAAAACATATTGAGTTAATCAAACTGAACCACAACAATCCATCTTTAAATCGACTTAAAAAGGAGCTCTATTTCCAGCATATTTATCACACTGTTGCAATTGAAGGAAATACAATGTCCTTAGAAGATACAAGAATGGTTATTGAAACAGGTCTGCCGGTTAATGGTAAAAGTCTAACTGAACACATGGAAGTTGTTGGTGTTGAATCAGCTCTACGATATATTGATAAACAATTAGTCACTAAAGATGTAATTACTGTTTTTGACATATTAGAAGTTCATAAATTGGTTTTAGGTCATGTCAAGCCTTTAATTGGTGGTTCGTTTCGTCAATCTCAAGTATTTGTTGCTGAGCATACACCTCCTCGTGCATCAGAGCTTGCATATTTAATGCAAGAGTTTGTAGAATGGCTTCAATCTTATGAGTTCTTGCAATTACATCCAGTTAAACAAGCTGCTTTAGCTCATTATAAATTGGTATACATTCATCCTTTCGTAGATGGAAATGGACGTACAGCACGTTTGATTATGAACATGATTCTAATGAGATATGGCTATCCTCCTGTTATTATCAGGAACAATGAGCGGAATTATTACTTTCGCACTTTACAACTGGCTAATGAAGGTGATGTTAGACCTTTTGTTCGCTTTATTGCACATTGTACCGAGTGTACCTTAAATGTTTACTTACATGCAAACGATTACAGTTCTAAGTGTTTGATGGCTCTGGAGCCAATAAGTTTCGATAATAATGACATCATAGTATTATGATAAGTTAATTATATTTTAATGAAATAATTTAAATTAAGTTTTTGCAATATGTAGAGGTATAGCTAGTCACTTTTTCATGTGTATTTTTTAAAAATCATTCTGATCTTTTATTTTTAGTACCATTGATAAAATTTTAAATTGAAACCTTGAGTGAACTGTACAATAATTCTTTGCGTATAATTTAATTTAAAAACAAGTATTTCTTATTTGCTGAACACTAATAAATGCCTTTGTTGTTCTTTCTTTGTATTGCTCATTAATGCATTTTTCCCTTGCCTACTTCAATATTTATGAAATGGAATGAGCAATTATTGTTGTTGTAAATAGGTAAACTAATTTTACTTCTATCAGTTTATTTATGTCTCCTGGTAGAGTTAGCATAACAAATGGCTTTTATATTTTATTGCATTAGTTTGCAATTTTCGTATACTTAATTCTATTATATAACGTTTAATTTTCTCATTATAAGCGTATTTTGAAAATCAATTTTTATTGTACTAATATTATAACTGCTAAGTTCTTTTGTTATTCATACATTCTTGTCTCATAAATTTGTACCATCACTTAAGATTTATTGAAATGTAAAGAAGGTTAAAATTATTTAAGGTGTTAAGATCGTAGTTGTCTTGGAATTTCATACTAAAGTATGAAATTCCAAGAAGGGGAATAATACCAAATTCTAAATAACTTGCTGAAAGAATTTATTTCATTTTAATATTTTTAGCTATCAACTTACATTATACTAGAGTAAATTTCGCCATCGAAGAGGTTCTTGAGAGACCTCTCCTTTTCCTCGATTTTTTGAAGATTCGCGGCTTCATAGATCTGGTATAGCTCCGCTATCCCAACTGGGATTAGAAACAACAACATACTAGAGTAAAAAGTATAAGTTGCAATTTTTCTCTCCTCAGCATGCTGTGAAATTTTGTACCCTTAGAAGTTAACAGATGAGTGAGCAAGAAACAGTTGACATAATTTTTAACATAAAACAGTTGTTTGTTCATGAACATTCAATTTATGCATAACCTTATAATACCAAAGTTGCATGTAACATTTTTTATTTAAAATATGATTATCTTCTGTTTTGAACTAAATTAGTTTTCTTTGGAATTTTAACAGTTATTCATCTAAATTTTAATATTTAACTCGGATAAAAAGTTTCTCCCTTTAAGCATTAGTCTTTTTGAAAGCTTGAATATTGTTTAGGGTAGATGTTGTTCAACTGAAATCAAACTTATTTTGGAAAAGGATCATACAGATCATATCAACTCTATTTCAAATTATGTAAGTTGACCGAACACTGACCTTTATATAACTGAATTTGATGGCATTATTAATCTGAGCAGCAAATGTTTGTAGTTATTTGCTTAGATGTAAGTAGGCTTTAGTAAGTAAAAAATAAAACAAAAGCCAGTCTCGAAACATTCTTTGCTTTAAGTACTGTGCTAAAATATATTAAGCTGTTGAAAAATTAAGTCATGATTCCTTGATTTAAATTATTATTATTTACATACTTTAAAACAAGATTATTTGAACCTAATCAATTTTGTTTGTTTTGAAAATTTCACCCATTTAAAATTACAATTGAAATGTTTTTGAATATTTTTTTTTTGCTTTTTTAATTGCGAAGTAATAAGCTAGTTAAAAATGTACTCTGTTGTTTACAATAGCAATTTTATTTAAAATGGACTATGCTTAAAGTTATTTTATTTAAAAACTGCTGTTCATAAGTTTTCAGCATTTGTCAAATTGCATACAACATCTATGTTGAAACTTAAAAAAAGTGAATATACTTTTCACAAATTTCTTGTTTGAGTATTTTTTAAATTTTATATGCTTTTAGGTAGATTGTGTTATTTTGAAACTGTGTATTTCTGACCTGTGATAATTTATTTACATGTTATGCTTCTTGTATATTCTATTTATTTATTTGTAAAGATAAGTTTTAAGATGTATATAATTACTTGCTTTTAAATTACTGCTTCAGCTAAATCTTATATTCTTTAGATACCAAAGTGTGTTATTTATGTATGTCATTTAATTTCTCTGAAGTTATCATGAAAACTATAAGAAAGATGACTTATATTTAAAAAAATATCTATTGTTGGAAACTAATTATGGAAACACTGCTATATAACTTTTATGACTATTTTTCTTGCTCTGGTAAATATCATTTATATTTTAAAAATGCCCATAACTTATTTATTGAAACCAAGATCTGAGAAATAAAGATAATGTTTATCTTTTATTTTTCTTCATGAATGTAATTTAGGAACATTCGTAAAGTACTTTCATTTTAAAGAATAAATGACTCAACCTGTATATCATATTAAGAAGTTACACTACTGTAGAATTTTTTAAATCCTACACAGTCCTTAACAATTCAAGTCAAACTCAGCAATTTAAGTCTTTAATTTAAATAAAAAAAAATTGCCTTTCTTTGTTAAGATAATTGAAGTTAAAATAAAAAAATATAAACTTTATAAAGAAAAAGAATAATTTTAACTCTTTTAATAAAACTTGAAATACTTTTATAAAAACTGACTAACATGGTTGGCATGAATTAAAATACTTTTTTAAAAAAATTACTCAAATTATCTGTAATTTTGTTTTAAAAATTATTTAAATCTAAAATATATTTTTTTGACATGATCATTAATATATTCTTGATGGTGCAATTTTTTGAAGTCCGATTTCGCTGATAATGAAGTAAAGGAAAGATGTATACAATTTATATTATAAATGGAATAAAAAATTTAAAAAAAAAAGATGATGTAAGTAAACTAATTTGCTGGTAATAAGCAAATTTCAATTGTTATAATTTATTTCTGTGCTAACGCATGTTCAACCCAGAGTAACTTAAAATAATTTTTTCAAGCAATGTTTTTTTATCCAATTTGGATTTTATTAGATATCTTATTGAAGAATTGTTTCTTGTTTTTAAAATTCCTTAAAATGTTGAATTTTAACTTAAAAAAAAAACTGATTTTATTTAGTGATTGGTTTGTAGTAACTAATTAATAATTTTAACTATTTTAGTTAGAAATATCCTATTAAATTTTTTTTAAATATTAAATACTATTAATAAATTTTACCTCATACTTTGCTTTAATTAGTAAATGAAAAAAAAAAAAAAACCATAAAAAAAAAAAAAAATCCATTATATAAANAAAACCATAAAAAAAAAAAAATCCATTATATAAAAGTTCACAATATGACTTTTCGAATATTTTGACAATTACCTTTCTGGTAATGCTGGATGGTAAGAAGGATATTATCCTGAAGTTAACTTGGCAGTGAATCCATTAGTCCAACTACCAATATCAGTTTATTTATTCACTTTATATAACTTTGAGATTATTTTGACAAATCAAGTTTCAGTCTTTGTCATAAAATTTAATGTCAACAATTATATAAATAGATATTAATAAACTGTTCAACTATTATTGTGTTGTTCTTATGTATATATTTTTGTCATTTTACAAGTTTTCTTCATAAATAATCTTTTAAGAAAGTTTGAAGTCAAAAATTCTAAATGCATGGGAATTTTGAAAATTATATATATAGCTCTTTAAATTGGAAATGATATGTGTAAAAATATCTTATCGGTTTTAATGTAAAGGAGATTAAGTTTTTATCCACAAGAGTAAAAACATTAAACCAACTTAATCATGGTCCCTACAGGTTGAAAAAAATTTCAATTTTCTCATTTTTAACTATCACCTAATATATATAATTCCATATTCACACTATCAACATTAAATCATGACTAGGACTGGGTGATGTAAAAAATTTTATACTGTGATATATCATCTATTAGACTTAGGGATGTATCGCAATATAACATGTTTGAAAATTATTTCTTTCGAGTCAAATTACACAATTAAAAATCTTAAATCAATCAAAAAATAAATAAAAAATATGCTTCTGTAACATTATCATGCTTAATTTTTCAATTATATTAATAAAGATTGATTTAGACCAATGTCTCAAAGTAAAAACAAGTACAAGCTTTGTTTTAATTTTTTTTTTTTAAATTAAAAACAATTCAAGATTTATTAGTTTAAAAAAAATAATAAAATTCTAGCAAAATATTTTACCCACACAGTATTAAAAATAAAATGAAGGAAAATAATTGTAAAAAATAAACAAAAGTTATTGTACATTTAAGCAAAACAATTTTTAATCATTTGTTGGAAGAAAAAAAACTTGCTTTCGAAACATTGTTATTCTATTATTTAAAATAATTAAGTAATATTGATTAATGGTCAAATTTTGTAAATAATAAACGTAAAATTAAATGTAAGTTTTGTATTATTTATTATTATTTTATTTGTTTACATATACCTATTTTTTAAAAATAAAATAGACATAAGACTTATTGGTTTAAAAATCATACTGATTATTGAACAAATTATCAAATGAACACATATTGAAAGAATTTTAATAAAAATTGAAAAAATATACTAAAATCAATAGCACTATTGTTAAATTATAAAAAAAAAACTGGTTTTAAAGTGCCAAAATATTGCTTAACTTTTATTTCATTAAAAAAAAATGTAGTCATTTTAACTAATTGCCAAGTTTTTTTCTTTTCTTAAAGTAAATGCATAAAACAAATTTTGTTTTCATTTTCTCAAAAATAAAAACTAACGGTTTAAAGAATTTAAAATATTGATTAAAAGAACAAATAACTTATACAGATTGAGAAAAATCTTAAAATATTTAGAGAAAATGGCTTAAAAAACTTGAATAAAAATAAAGCGTTGAGTTAAAAAAAAAAGAAGATAAAAATAAAAAAAATTCAAAATAAATGTGGACTTTGTCTTAATTTTTTATAATTTAAAACTGAAGATTTATTGGTTTAAAAATAATCATCAAATTATTATACTTATGTGCATTAAATGAATTTACAAAAAAAACTTTTTATAACAAAGTATTAATTACATAAATACAAAATACCATTCTTAAATTGTATTGTTTAATATGAAAAAAAAAAACAGAACAATGAATCCTTTTTTATTAATTTCCATTCATTAATAGATTGCATTCAGAATGGAAAATCAAATCAAAATAACAGCGATTTTAAATTATAGTAGGCCTACTGAAATTTATTGAGAAGAAACGTTATATCTGGACTGACGAAAAAAAAAGTGACGCAATAATGCACAATGATCAAGTCCTACCTGAAACTAATTTACAAGAAACCTTAAATCCTGACATAATAAAATGCAGAGCAACCACAAAATAATGTCGTTCCCACTGAAAATAATTTCCAAGAAGTGTAAAATCCCGTGGGGAAAAAGATGCATAAAGAAACTATGTACTGCTTTCGACATTTCTTTGCCGATCCATGCATGAAACCGTGATTTCTAATCCAATTGTCTCTTTGCTATTCAACATCATGAAAAAAACATCGTTTTCGTAGCAAGACGAAATCAACATCCTTGCAGCTAGATGGAATCAAAACAGTTTTCGTCGGCCTGGTAACAGCATTAACGTAGGCAAAGATCCTCATATGTTAAATCATGAACGTCTTCGTATATCAGCCACTTAAATCAGATTTATGATGCTCGCAAGAAAAAAATGCCGATGTATGCATTAAATCGATAATTCGTGATATATCTCCCAGTCCTAATCATGACTTAATTAAAATTGTATCAGTATTTTGTGCAAAAAGTAATTAAAAAGATGGAAACAACACATTAAAATTGAACAACTAACTTAGGCAATTGTTTTATATACAGATTCATAATATAGTATTTTGCTGGTGAAAAACATACACTTTTCAGGATTTTGTCTTTGATATCATCGTTCTGAAAAACAAATTTAACCTCATTAGTATATGGAATTATACAAAAATAAATATAATCTACTTCTTCTTACTAGTTTGGGTAAACATTTTCAAATAGAAATTATTTCTATATAGTACCAAAGGACTGAAAGATCAGGGTTGTAAAAAAACAAGTTTTCCAGAAGAGATTTATGAAGGTTATAAAAATATTTGCTTGTTTCTTCAAACACACACTTGTAAGTTATTATAATAGCCACAACCAAAAGTTGGTAATAAAAAAATACTTTCTAAAGCTCTATTTTAGGTTCATTTTTCTATCTCTATTTTGATGAGATCGATCAAAATAAACAGCAGTATAAATGTCTCTTGGAAAATTAATAATATTTTAGGATCATTTATAAAAAAAAAAAATTCCATTTTAGTTAGGCCCTGTTTCACACCTAATATTACTAATTAGAGTAATTTATTTTAATGACACTCAAACATTATCTTAACAGTAATTTAGTACACATAATTGTACTGAACCTATGGTCGGGAAAAGATTTTACATTTTTAACAGACAGGCACTTAGGACAAATTTGTACAAACATTTTTCTGCTTTGCTTCTCTTTTCCATTAAGTAGCAATAGTAATAAATAGTTTCTTACACAAGAAAGAAACCAGGTTTTCGTAGTTAAAAAACATCACTCAGGCAGAATTACTAAATTATACATTAACTGTTTAAATTGATTACAGTTTCAGACTTTATAGCATTTTTAAACATAATTATTCTTAATTTCAAATCCAAAATTGAATGTCAGCATAGTTCACCACAAAGTTGGGTTTAAAAAAAGAAAAAACAGTAAACACCTTGTGAAAATAAATGATATTCACACAATCCATAATTTGAAGATTAGATATTAACAAGGAACATAAGAAGGATAAAGAATGGGGCAGAATAAAATTATTTATGCATACAATCCTAAAGTATCTGCAAACTTGTAAGGCTCCATGGTAACAGGATGATTTTATTCCAAAAGCATTACATATTTTTTTAATACTTCTATATATTCAACTTATTTTTGTTTAGCAAGCAGTGAAAGAAAAAAATTTTTTCCCTTAAAAAATATATATTGGAAATAACAGCTTTTATATTTTAATTTTGTTGCTTAAACCTATATACTTTATTTTTTAAAATAAATTTTAAATTATATCTCAAGTGTATCCATGTGTGCGCCTTTATTATATAACTGTGGAACGACAATATTTTATGTTCGTAAATTTCTATTTATGTTTAAAAAAATCTGATATTTTTTTTTTTGCATTTAAGTCTTAATTTTAAGTAACGACTAAATAGCTTGCCATGAAAATTTAGAAATATCTAATTAAAAGATCCGTACAATTATTTGTATTCTAGTAGAATATTTATTAAATGGAATTTATTAATTTTATAGGTATTAGAAACAAATTTAAATTAATGTAAGAGGTACAGATTCATATCACAGTCATATTAACACAAGTTAGGATCTGTATTATAATTTAATATTGAAACTGTATTATAATTTAATATTTAAGTATAATTTTTTAGTAACAAATTATTAATTTAGTTATTTCTCTTTATACCACAATTGTTCCATATTATCTGGCAGGTGGAATTGTATGTGAGGTAGTCTTTGGTAGCAACAAAAACTAAATTTTGTGAATGATGTATGTGGATCTTGCAGAAAAGTAAACAGTATTTTTTTTGTTGAATAAAGTTAATTAATTTAAGAGTAATTAAGAATCTTCCAAGATTTTTAAAAGTGACACTTATATTATTAAACATGGGTTGAAATCAGTTTTATGAAATTAAGTATTCACATTCTTAAGAAGAATACAGCATTTTGTTATTTTAATAATTCCAGCATATTTTTAATAAAACGTATATACTTTTCATAACAATGTTAATTTGATTTAGAAAATGCTTATCATACTTACTGGGTTAGTGTTTTGTTTCCACCACTGAGTACAATATATGGAGATTGTGTTTCTTTTTGTTTCTGTTGGAGCAACTTAACAGTGTTTAAGGGAGTATCTGTTGAACTCATTTGTTTTAATCTCTGAAACAAAATATGACACCTTATTTAGTCATTAAATTTTAACATCAAAAATCATATATGCTCTTTTCATCACATAGCAATTGAATTTTATTATTTTTGAGAAAAATACATTCTTTGTGATTGAAAATTTCATGAAAAGCCTGGAAATGCTAATAAGTGATTTAATTGTAACAAAAGTAGCTTGCAAGACTGTCAATTGAGCAGTTCTTTTATCTTAAATGATTCACCATAAAATAATTTGGTAAGATTGAAATTCAAGGAAATAAAAACAAGACATTAAGGAAGGATATATAATTTTCAACTGTCTTGCTTTTGTATACATGAATAACTAAAATAAGAGTGCAAAAAATATGTAACAAAAAATATATTTTTTGTGTTTCTGAAAACAATTCAATTAAGAATTACTCTGAATGAAAATTTAAGATAAGAAAAGAATAATTTTAATGCAATTCTATTGTGGTTAAAACAATGAACCTAATTTACTTTCTGAACACAAAATTAAAATTTTGTGTATGTAAATACATATATTACAAAAGAAAAAAGTCTAATTTGACGAAACAACACTTACTATGCAAGATAACAAAAATGAGGCAAAGTTAATTCTAACATTTGAGATTTTAATTGATATTTCTTAGAAAAAGAAGTTTTTTTTCACCAGTAAATAAATTTTGCTCCTTTTTTTAAAATCTGTAATATTAAACTAGAGCACATTAAAGGGGCTTTGTTTTCCAATGAAAATTAGAGTCTTCTAATTGACAATTTATACCAGCCTGTTACTTTTACAGTACCTTGTGCAATTATTATTTCTATAGCAACTTGTAAAGGCAGTAAAACTTAAAACGCTCACATACTTCCATTAGAAGTCTACTGAATGAGTACAATAAATCAGATATACATATAATGGATGATGAAACAACACCCTTCATTGTAATATAAAAAAAAAAACACTTATTTATTTTTTTAAAAAAGAAAAGAATCCCATTACTATTTTATATGCTTGTACATTTAAGTATATCTTTCAGTAGATTTGAAAATATCAAAAAGGACTCAGCTAAAATTTATTTTTTAGTTAATGTAATTTTTTCTTACGTTATCTTGATCCAACTTTTTCATTCTTTTATCCACTTTGTTCTTGCCAGGTCCTTTCCCATGGAATTTATGAGAAAGATAACGAAATGCTTCTTTTGCAGTTAGCAAACGTCCACTGTCATCAATATATTCTAATTTTACATCTGGCTTGTAATTATTTTTTTCTTTAAAATCTTGAATAGGACCTGTATATCTGTCACGTTTACCAAACTTGTCATCTTCACTATTAAAAGCAAATATATAATTAAAGGATATTCTTTAAAAAAGTCTATTAATGATTTAACGAAATAGTTAGATTAAACATGAAATAAAGCCTTGAAAATGAAATAAGAGTATACTCACTAAAATTTCTCCTCTATAGTATATGACTGTGCTTGAAGCGTACTAGATCGAGGAGCACTGGAATGTTTTGTATCTTCTTTATCCAAGTACCCTATTAAAAATAACAGTAGGATATATTAACCTTTTGGATGTGGTTCTAAGCATGTTAGTTCTTAGTGGTTTAAAATTAATAAAAAAATTTTTTTAATCTTTATGTTTTTTAATAATTATGGGTGTAGTTTATGGCATCTTGAAATAAAAAAGTTTCAGAAAATTAAAAAATATGAAGTATTTAAATTTCTTTTACGTTAAAAAAACTTCTCTTCTTTATGCATTGATTTTAACAACTTCTTCATTCTTGTGGAATAGCATGATGCCAAGCAAACTTAAAATATTAATCCGTAATGCGTCTTTTTAAGCTAAAATATTTCTCCCATTTCCCTATTGACTGTCAAAATTGCTTCCAACATTACACCGATATGCACAATTGGCCCAAGTTTCTGACAGATGCTTATCTGCAGTTATTTTAAAATGAGCTAAATTCTTATTAAGATTAATATCCAGAGTTTATCAAAAGTTTTCTTTGAATTTATTTGCTGAATAAATTTGTATGCTTAAAATAAAAATGTCTGCAAACTACAAAGAAAGTATTAAAAATAGTTGAGAAAATTGAAATCTGAGACTGTAAGTACGCAAAAATAACATTAACTTAAAAATATTTTGGAGATTAAATTTTTCTGTATCTGTTTATAAAAATCTAATACCCATAAAAACTTGTAGTGGTTAATTTCCATGAATACCAATTAATTAGATATTAGGTTAAGTTTATTAGAATTTTAGGAATGCAGATTGGAAAAACAGCCAACTTGGATAGCTTAAATTCATTCCATGTAGAATAGAAAAAAAAAGAAAAAATCAGGGTCAAATACTCAGAAATCCTGAGCATAAAATTTTAAAAATTACGTAACATTTAAAAATAGACAATCCCGAATTATTAAAAAATGTGAAATTGAGAGCTGGATTGAAATGGAAATTGAGAGCTAAAGCTGGACTCTTAGTCACCGAGGAGAATTCGGAAAGTGTAGAGGGAGAGGATGATATTCCTTTAGAGGAACTTAAAAAGAGAACCACGAAATGAACGATGATGTACTGATTAATGATTTTCTTTTTATTGATTCTGAAGCTACAACCACAAAAACATTAACTGAATCAGGCATTTTGGACAGTGTGAAAAATAAAAACAATACAGCAATGAATTGTGAGGAAGACGAAGAAGATGAAGACAAAAATAAGGAAGAAATCACCAAACCTTCATATGATGAAATGTTAAAATAATTTGAAATAATTCTATAGTAGATAATAATTTACAAGATAAAGGTGTATCAATAGCAATTTTAATTATGTCTAGTGTTTATGCATTGAAAACTTTTCTTGTGTCGTTTAAGTATTTCAAATGATGATTTTCTACATACAAGTAATGAATTTTCCACATAAGGAACTTTTTACCGGGGTTTAGCGACTTCATTAAATATAGGTCTGACTGCATATATAGAAATAACCTTATTGAAGATTGTGTTGATCAATATTTCAGAATAGTTTATTGAAACGTTAATGAAATATATTATAAATAACAATAAGCATAAAATACCCTTTTTCGTAGCAAGATTCAATGCTCCAGCAACTCCTAAACTTATATCAGGCTCTTCTTCTAAAATAGGCTCATTTTCTCTAATCTAGAAATCAATCAACAATTTCATTATAAAATATAAAGTATTGTAGATAATAACCAAAATAATATTTTAGGAAAACATTTTAAATAGTTATTTATAAATTCATTTATAGGTTTAAGTGTCTTTACACTACTGTCTAAGTTTCCATAGCTCATAATTCCAGATGAAAGAACACAACAAAAATTACATAACAAATTCATAAATCTGTTGCTGGATTTGTGTTGTAAAACTAAGATAACAATTCTGGGTGTTAATATTTTTTGCATTATTAAAAATTTCTTTATGACACATTCTAACAATGTAATTTTAACCGAAAGTTGTAAGAAAAGGATAGATTGAAATATTGATGTGATTATTTAGAAAGATTGTATATTGGATAAAGAGTAAGAAGCTGTTCATATTTCTTGACTAGTATTTTTGTATGGTCTATATTATATTTATGCCAATCTACATAAACACATCTACTCAACTTCTAAATTTATTATTTATCTTTTCTCCCATTTATATTCAAATTTACATTAGGGGATTTGAAAAACACCTATTAAAAGTAACTAGGTATTAAACCAAATTACATAAATATATACATTTGTTTCTTATTTTGTATTATTATCCATAATTTACTATATTTATCCATCCTATAAAGTTATGTTTTATACAGGGTTCGTTGATTTAAATCAGCTTGATTTAAATCACGATTTAGATCAAATGATTTTTTTTAAAAAAATCATAGATTTAAATCAACAAATATTTTTTATCTATATATAGTGATTTTAAAAGTAAAAAAACAGTGTTTTAAATTTTTGATACTTTTATTATTTTCTTTTCTTAGTATTAAAATTTAATTTAAATAAATTACTGCATTAATTAAATTTTAGTTAACGGAATTACTTTCTTGGTGTGTGTTAAATTCCAACACATTTGAAATTACATTTTTAAAAATCTTTTGATTCTTGAGATTGAAAGTACAGATTAAAGTAAACATTTAATGCTGTCTTAATATAGACTTGCATAGCTGTAGAAAGTAATTAATAAACATGAATTTTTTTCAAAAAATAATACAAGTAATGTTAATTAAAATTCTACCTTTTGAATGAAAAAGCGTTAATTAAAATCTACATCATATTTTATTGGTGGAAAATGTATATTTCTGAAGCTTGAGGTTATATTAAAAAGAAATTACCGTAATATGCCAAAAACAGAAAAAGAAAAAAAAACGGGCTGATGAATTCAGATGTTTTTTTTCCTATTGTAGTGTCATTCTTCCCTTTCAAACTCTTTCGAAGTCTATTTGATGCAGTAGGGTTATTAACTGGTATTTTTTTCTCATAATATGTTTACAGTATCTTTGACATTATCTGATTTTCTATAAAGAAATTTTGTGAAAAAAAATTCCAATGAATACATAGATTTTCTAATTTTTTTTTTAGCTTAACTTATCTATTTTGATATAGAATTAAAAATGAATATTTTAATATAAAAATATATAGATTAAATATTTATTTATTTTTTGATGAATGACTACATTTATAAACACAGTCTGCTACATTTATTTTGTCATTTTAAAAATCAAGAGAAAAAAAAAGAAATCACAATTTTAAATTAAAGTTATGGTTTGCTAACTGAAACTTTGTTTTAATAGTTAAAGTGCAGGGGTCTGTCCAAGCCAAATTTACTACCGTTTAACGGTACCTTTACAAATTCAACTTTAGGAAAAATGATAGAATAATCACACAAAATACTTTTTCTTAAAATTTTATTTTTGTGTCTCGTAGGAAACGATAAATCCATATTTTTACTATATTTGTGTTGATTTTTTAATATAATTTTTAATTTTCACAAAATAGGTATCTCTCAGAAAAACCCAGACAGACCCCTGAAGTATTCTTTAAATTCTCTATTACATCTAGTCTTTAAATTTTAATCATGCATTTGTTTCAAAATGGTTGCTATGCATTCAAAGCCATGTATTATAATGAAAAATTATTTTAGTTAGAGCTTCTAAAATATTGTTACAATATAGTTTTAATATTCAGTTAATTTGATTAAACATTTGTAATTTTTTTAAATCATAAATTAAAGTTCTTACAGTGTACTTGAATAAAAATCTGATTTAAATAAAAAAAAATCTGATTCTTTTGATTTTTTTTAAAAAAATCAAAAAAATCACGAACCCTGGTTTTATACACCAATACCGAATTATAATTTTTTTTCTTTCCAAAATTAAATACCACAGCTATCAATGATTTCTGAAAATTTAACTAATTATACTTTGATTAAAAGTTAAGATAATTAGAAATTAATTGCAAAAGAGTTGTGTATCTATTAATTTTAAGGCAACTCAAGATAATTTATAAGCCTGATGCAAAAACAAAATGATTAAGTTCACAAAAAAAAGTCATCAGAATATCTCAGAATAAAGGAAAAAAAATATTCATCTAAAGATGTTCATCAATGATGTTCCTATGAGGGCATCAAATTAAAAGAATACTTTCAAATTTTCTTAATAAAAATTTTTGCTGTCATGTTAAACTAAAATTTCTCTCAATACTTGTTAATTTTACAGAAGGTGCTTGTTCATTTAATTCGACACAAGGTTGGGCATAAAACTGTATAAATTTTAACTTGCTATTTTGAACAATACATAAATAACCTTTCAACTATGTAAGCAAGAAAAAAATATCAAAAATATTTTCACCTACTAATTTTAACATAATGGGCAAAGTGATATTTATTCATCAAATGAATATTTTCGTTGTACTTTGTCTATTTTGCAATGATCCCTGATAAATTCAAGTTTTTAATGTTTAGCTCCTAAAAATTGTGGCTGCAATAGCATTTTTCTTCTTTAATACAAATAAGAAATAATTTATGAAACTAATAAAGATATATAATTTTTTGTTATTAAAGATGAAACCTACACTAGTTAATATTATCTCACCAAAATTTCAGCTGGTTTTTCATCCACATCAACTTCATTCCAAGCTCCCTGATTTTGGGGATCAATTTCTTTTGAACGCTCCTCCAAAAGTTCTTGTTCCAGATCCTTTCAAAATAGAAAATTATAATGAAATTATAGCAAAAATATCATTTTGAGTGGAAGAAACTTTACAAAATTAATTTCAATCAGAAAAATACTTAGAATTCATCAAATGTAAATACTACAGTATATAATGCACAATAAGGTTAAAAACTCTTAAATTAAAACCACAATGAAATATTTATTTTAATTTAAATAAAATTTTAGAAAACATACATTAAAAGAAGTTATTGAAAATAAAATTTTTACTCAAAGAAAAATTTTAAAAAATCTATGAAATAAGTATTAAAAAAAGCTTGTTTATATCAAATTTTGAAATATAACTTTTAATAAAAAAATTTAATTGTGTTTTTCAAAATATCAAAAAATGTTGTCAAATCTTAAGTTTTGCTACATAATAACTAACATTTTAAGGCAAAACTTTAATTCAATTACTAAAATCATTCCTACAACAATGTTACAATTTAGATTTTAAAAAAAGTGCAAAATTAAGCTATATTATTAAACAATAAAAAAAACATTGGTTTACAAAACAATTTTAGATGAAGGGGAAATATAGGCGAGTTTATCATACTTATGAGTGATATTAAATAAGTTCATATACAAAGCAATAAATAAATTTGTAGAAGTTTTACTTTCTCTGAATGTACTTACAACCTATGAATTAAATGGTTTAAAAAGAACAGTATCCATTAAAATTTTATAAAAATAAATAACTACCATTAAATCTTCAGCTTCTTCATCCCGATTGCCACTTAAACCATACGTAGGAATCTCCCCAAGAGTACGGCAAAATTCAGCAACAGAATTCATTTCAATATTTCCACTTTTATCCTTCTGGGAAAGTTTCCCAGATCCATCTACACTACTCAATATTTCAATGACCTATAAAATTACACATGGTAGATTATATAAATAAATAACTGAATAATAAAGTACAGAGTAGTTTAGCTACATTTTTTTTTTTTATCATAGCAAGATATTTTTTATAAAAATGCTAAGAAAGAATTAAAAAATTGTGTGTGAATTAAAAGAAAGCAAAAAAAAAAAAAAAAAAAAAAAAAAAAAAAAAAAAAAAAAAAATCATGGTTTATTTAAATGAAAACAGTAAAAAAATTTTAAGAAACTAATTACGCAAAAGATATTTAAAATTAAATTTCTAAAAGGAAAAAGTCATTTTTCAGAGGGTAAAAGCAAGCAAAAAATTTATATCAGAGAACCTTTTATAGAAAAGGCAATTTACAACACATGAACAAAACTTCAAATACAATAGCAAAGTTAAAAGAGAGAAAAAATTAATGTGGAAAAGCCTATTTTCAACCATATGTATAATAATGGAACATGCAATGCATCTGTTAATCATATATATTTCACGATTCCTTTTTTGACCTTATTATACCATCTTAAAAGAATTATCAAAAAACTTGTATATTTTACAATTACCCACATTTAAATCATTATAAATTTAAAGCTCAATTTCAATATAAAAACATGCATAAAATTTTTAGTTAGGTCTCCTTTATTAAATTAGATTATTTTATTAATTTATTTAAAGAAAAGAGAAAGAATGCAACACAATATTTGTATTAGTTTAATTAATCCTACTTTGTCATATGAACTGGAATAAATTATTTCCTAGGAAGAAAAAAAGATATTTATACTTTTTCAGGAGCAGTAGCCATTATTTTCCTTTCTTTCAATTTTCTAGCTTTATGTAAAGCATCACTCAATTCTTTTTCAGCCGATTCTTCATCTATAACAACCTTGGATAAATCTGAAATTGTTTCATCCTCTAGAGAAAGAAGAAAATATATCATCAAAATTATAAATCACGACAAATATCTTGGACAAATAACTATACAGAAAAAGAGTAAAGGGAGCCATGAAGTATTGGGCAATAGTCAATATATATGGCACCCCCCTAAGTCTGTACCAACCCTCTTAAATTTAGAGCAGTTAAAGCTATAGTTATAAAAGTTGTATATAAGTGTAGTGAACTCAAATGTTCCATAATATGATACTACTTGTGCCACCACCCAGTGAAAAAATCAGGTACATTTTTAAGCAAACAAATGTACATTTTAACTGTTCTTTTCATATCACTACGGTTTACAAGGTGTCTATTTATTCCAAATAATGATACTCAACAACTTATACCTTATAGCCGAGATGACAAATATGATTTTTAACTCATCTTTTGGGATTCAAATATGAATTATACAAAAAGGATTAATACTGGTAAAAAAAAAATCTGTAATTTACTAACTAAATAATATAATTTTTAAAAGAAGATTAAAGCAACAAAATCTACACACATTCAGTTTATTGAGTTTTTATTAATTTTTTGCATTTTCTTGAATTTTGTATTGATCAATGAAATTTTTAACATCATTAAGATGAGCTCATTAATTACATAGAAAATATCTAGTAATTACAACTTTTGGAATGTATTAGCTACCTCTTCTATAAAGTGAAAATATAACAATCTGAATAAACTTTTAAGTGCTGAGTGAATTAATGAAAATACTTTCAAATGCAAATACAATATATCTTATCAACTACAATATATCTTAATATAATTAATTATTAATATATCCTAAGGTTAATTATATTAGTTTCAACATTTAATATTTCTTAAAAAGTAATTATTGCATTTCAACAAGAATCATAAGTGACAAAACAGATTCGCGTTTTCATTTGTTATTTTACTATAAAAATAAGACAAAAGTTATAACTATTGATATTAGATTGTATGAAACAATAAAAAGACCAAAGAAAAACATTTTAATTTCATGAAATAGCATTTAAATTTTATAAAAACCTTTTTCAATTAAAGGAATGCCAGTGCTACTATGCTCCTCAGATGGGATGGCATCAAAATCCATTTCCCTTTGTCTTCGATTTCTCCTGCAAAATAAACAGCTTAATATATTAAAATACCTTAAGTTTTAAAATTATTTAAACATTAAAAAAATATTAAATTTAGCAACAAGTCAGTAACTTTAAAATTAAATTTTGTAGATTTTTAAAAACAAATAAAACTTTTATGCACTATTACAAGAATTTCTTTTGGATATAGCAAAAAAAACTATTTCCACTTTCAGAACTAATTATAAGAATAGAAAAAAAATTTTGTAAATGGTGAGGAAAAAGGAATAAAAATTTTATATTAGCTAAAGTATTCACATTGTATCAAACATTAAGTGAGCAACATTCAGTTTTCCTTAATTCATCCATATTATTATCATGTATAAATTAACAATCAAGTTGATTCATAAATGACATAATATTTTGAATAAAATTATGAGTTATTGATGTTTCATATATATGATTGCAGTTATATTGTTAAATTTCACAAGTATTGTTAAATGTATTTTTAACTACATATATTATTTAGTAAAAATATGAGAAACGTTTAATGTCTACACAACTGTTACTGACTTACAAAGAAGCCTGATACTAACTACAAAAAGTATTAGTTTTTATAGTTAGTTATAACTAATAAAATTTATTTGATAACTAACACAGTTAAGTAATAAAAATAAATACTTTTTTTTAAAATTTTTTAGAGGGTAACTGTTTATAGACAAATTAGTAATACAGTCAGACCTCGATATAAGGTCATCCGCATATAAGGGCACCCCACATATAAGGTCACTTTTCCAAAGTCCCAGCTCACTGAATAGGAATTCTTTGCTACAGATTATCGGATATATGGTCAAGTTTTAAAAATCGTTATCGCTTATAAGGTCATTTTCATCTGAGACGAGGGAAGCTTTTTTCTAACAAAAGCCCATTTAACTTTCTTACAAGGCAATTACCCCTCTCGAGTTCTATGAAAATATTGCAGTCAACGAACAAGCTACAATTTCTGAAATTGTTTCACAAGTTGTGGACAGTGATGACAATGACAGTAATCCTGAGACTGTAGCTGTTACCCAAATGGAAGTCGTCAATGCAATAAATGTCATACGAATTGTTTTACAAACCATGAGGGAGCTGAGGAACATTTTGAGAAGTTACAAAATCTAGAAAACACTGTTCGAAAAATGAAACCAAAAACGAGACAGACCAGCATAAATGATTATTTTAAAATAAGGTAAGATGTAATGTATGTATGTACACTTTGAGGACATTTGTAAACAGCTTTATTTTAAATTAAAATTTGTTTAAAAAATCTAACTTTCTTTAATTTTTTACTAATTCAGTTAAAATTTATTGACTTAAATATTTGACTTACGGCTGATCGTTTTCCTTGGTATTAACATTTTTAAAAAGTCATCATGTCTATTTACGTGCTTAGTTATGAACTGCTTATGAATCGGTTAAAAGGTCACCCCGCTTATAAGATCACTTTTGCAATGTCCCTTAGGGTGACCTTATATTGAGGTCTGACTGTATTAATAAAGAGGTTTTATATGCTTAAGTATTTGCATCATGCTACTACTTAGAAAAGGACTAATTTCTTTTTTCTTTCTTAATTTTTCTAAATTTTTTCTTTATACGCTAGTTTAAATTCATCAGTTGTTCACGGTTTTGCACACTTCTAAGTATTTCATTGCAAGGTTCATATCATTAAAGGTTATCAGGTATCATTAAAAATAATTAAAACACATTTAATTGAAATCTATTTATTCTCAAAGTATTTGTCAAAATGCCAAATAATAAGGTATTGGGCAAATGGCAGGTTCAACTAGCAAAACATTTAGTATAAATTTTAATTCTATCGAACGAATTACAATGAAAGTAATTGAAATATTTATCAAAAAAGGAAGCTAAGATTTAAAGGTAACAATTGTAGTTTAGCAATTGAAAAATAAAATGCCTGAGCATAATAATTAGAACAAATTATCAAAACACTACATATGCAAACACAATTTATAAGTAATTTTAGGAGAAACAAACTTTGCCAACTGCGCATTAAATTCTTTATCTTTAGTGACTCGACAAGCCTTTGTGGCCATGGTCTGCTTTAGAAACTTCTTATATTCTGCCAGAGATTTTCAAAAAAAATTTTTCGTTGTTAGTTTTGGTTAGATTTCTCTTTATTGGAAATTGAGAAAACATACCTAAATGAGCAGTTTTTTCTTTTCTTTATAAAGTCAAAAAAGAAATTTTTTTGTGTCTGGCATCGACAGTGTCAATGAAGTATTTGAAGACCATATACACAACTATACACCATTATTTAATAGTTTACAATTTCCATCTATGGATATCTTAGTGTAACTGCTTATTCGAGCTGTTTCATGAAGTAAGCCCAGAATTTCTCGATTTTGAACTCTGATATTTTGAATAAAGTTTTCAGTACAGATAAATTCATCTAATCAAGGCCAAAATTTACAATTTAATTAAGTTCCTGTCTGAAATTCTAAACTCAGCTCAACAAGGAATCAAACACATTTTTCAAAACTGTGAATATATACTGTATATAAAAATTACTATTTGTAATGATCAAGAATTTGCTAAATAAAGTTCTTGTTTATGAAGTGGTGCATTATAAACAACAGAAAAATAAATGATTATGACTATGGAACATTATATAATTTTATTATTCTCACCGAGATCCAAAGTCTCTTTCAGCCTCCTCCATAGTATTTCCTAACAAATCGTCTGCCTTCAGTATATTTCTGCGGATTTTCTTCTTCTTCTTTGGCTTTCTGAACTGCACCTGAAGGGTCAGGAATCACCTGTTGTATCATCAAAGCAAAACGGTAAAAGAAATCACATTTTAAGCACACAACAGTGTGCTTTAAAAAATTTACTATTACTTTCTACTTAAAAATATAGTAATTTATTGACAATTATAGTAATTTATAACCTGACAGTTCAAGCATTTTAAGCTCAAATATGCACAACTGACAAAAGTATTCAGATGTACAGTTGATCAGAGATACAATGCCCAACTTAACAGGTTTAAAACTATTCAGCATTTACAGAACAGCATATTTATTTTAATACACAAATTGAAACTTCCATTAAGCCATGGGCTTCACTGGTGAGAGAAACGGTGGGTATGTCTCCGCCTCAATAATAAGAAATTTAAAAAAAGTCCTCCCTCATATTTTCAAATAAATTGGAATTTCATGAATAATCATTGATTTAAATTTAGCTTTAAAAACAAGCAAAAAAAAATTATTTTGCAGATAACTTAGCAAATGGACGAAATTGAGATAGAAAACATTTTGAGAACTAATGTAACAGTGCATTTTTGTTTAGTTTCCCTCAAAAATTAAATATCTGAGATGCCCATGTATGAAACTTACAAATTTTTTGCTTTGTTTGTTTGAAATTTTGAGCCAATATTATTCTAATTGCACTGCACCATCTCTGACAGATGATTTTGGCTTTAAGAGTGGTCTTACTCTAGTCATAACTAGGGTTGCAAGTTTGTCGCGGGAAAAAAAAGACATAAATTCGCGAGTGATTCGCGCAAAAGTTTTAAAAATTCGCGAAATTTTCGCGGATAACATATGCACTGATATTTACACCGAAAATCAATTTAAAAATAATAAAAAACAAAAAAGTTACAAATTTTATTTTTAAGCAATATTGATGCCGTTACTTAAATGTACAGAATTTTGGAACAAAATATTATACATGGTTAGGTTATTCTCGCTAATGTTTCTCCTTTCATCACTCAATACATTTTTGTATTTTGAAAAAGATCGTTCAGCATCCACGCTATTAGTTGGTACTGACAAACATCGAATTGCCACTTTAGACAGTTTTGGATAGCGCTCCATCTTCGACAAGCATTTCCACATGCCTTTCTGTACCTATTGAAATAATCACTGTAAATATATGTACCTTCTTACTACTAGGAATTTCCTGTGAAAGAGTCAATTTTACTTCTTCTTTTGTTTTCCTTTATCTTTTATATTCTAGTTGACTGTTAGGAAAGGGAGGCATTGGTGTCAATCAGTCAACAAAAAGACCAACCTTTTTGTGACCATCAGTCTTCAATCAACTTTTCAGTCCTACTAATTCCAGCAATGAAATTCAATACCCCAAATAATTTGTTAACTACAAAAGTCTTGTGGTTGCCCCCCCCCCTTTACATGGTGAGTGCTATAAGATGGGGGCTCATACAGTGAGAGGACTGTCCCTCTGGTCAATGGAGGGGGAGATAAGAATTGATAGATTTATGAAGAATTAGAATGTAGAAAATCTTATCTTTCAGTTTGTTCATGGTATTCAATTTCAATACAAAAGCGAGGAGCTTGTATAGAGCCTAACCCAATTCTAATGTCATTTTGCTAGATACTTTTGTGAATGCTTTGAAAAAATATAATCAATTTTTAAACTTCAGAAAAATAATAACTACAAATATATTTTTATTGATAAGATAAAACAGAAAAAAATAACTTCAAATTGTGAATAATTTTCATTTAAATCGCGCAAATTGAATAACTTTCGTTCAAATCGTGCAATTTTAAAAAAATTCGCGAATTTTTGAAAAAAACTTGAAAATTCGCGGAAACGGTCGCGAAAATTCGCGCCGCGACAAACTTGCAACCCTAGTCATAACTAATTTCCCAGATTTTCTAAAGTAAAGTTTGAAAATAAAAATGTTCAAAAAGTTTTGAAAATTTTTATAACTTAAATTAACACAAATATATTTGTATATACTATTTATGTATATTTTTATTATTGAAATTTATGTATATATGCAGAAAAAATGCTAAACCAATAGTGTTGATTTTTCAAACTAAAATTGTTAATTATTTTATGCCTAAAATTTCAATTACATTATTAATTTTATTAAAGGCTTTAGATTGATAGATAGGAATTTGTTTTAAAAATGTTTTAAGATGTTAAGAAATATGAAATTATTAATTAATTAAGATAACACTTATTACAAGAAAATAAACTAAAGTGTTCTTGCGTAAGCTTTCAACCAAATAATTTGTGACATAAAAGCGCCAAATAATATAGTGATACACTAGAAATAAAATTATTTGTAATGTCATATTTATTTCAATGAATATGACAAACATAAGAGCTAAATGCTGATGGTTCAAGAAAACTTCCCCAGCAAATTTCCTTGAGAAATCCAGGTTTTCTTGTGTTATTTTCAAATTCCCCAAATGCATCTGGCCAAATGATTCCTCAGAGTTTAATAATATTGTTGTCAAGAGTGTAGCATGGTTAAATTATATATTTGTCTGGTGTATATTTTGCAGTTCAGGAAGAGATCACATGCAATACAATTAGCCCTAAAAACTTTATTTTGGGACAACAAACACGAAAGAGCATTGGAATGAAAGACGGAATCTTACAAACAGCAGTTAAGTATTAAATTTAAGTACTGCGTTTTAATAAAGATGGAAAAAAAGCATATTGAATATAATGAGCAGTAGTGTCATTGGCTTTCGATTAATGTCTACACCAAAGTGAAATTGTATCATGTAGGTACCTTAAGAGTAAGGAAAAATTAAAGTATCTTTGAAACCCTAAAAAGTTCACTTTTAAAATTTAATAAAATTCAAATGTGTGCTAAATCCTTAAATTATTGCAATATAATTTATTTCATATTAACCTTTACTTAAAAGAGAAAACATTTTAATATTATAAATCATATTATAGGAGTAGTCTTCTAAATTACATTCAAGTATAAGGTTATAATATGACATTTCAGTAGGGTTACATAAAGATCGAGATTGTAATGTTACAGCCTTTAGATAAGGAATTTTAGAGCTGCAATATCTTTATAAGAAAAGAATACTTTACACAGATATTAATCTAAAATATAAATTTTGTTAAAGCTATTTATTTTGTAATAACACAGAAACAATTTCCTGCAGTAATATTAAAATGTATCCAAAAGCCTTAGTCTTTAAGTAAATTAATTTGGAGGTCTAATTTGATAAAGTTTGGTCAATTATAAATTAAGTTATAGGGCTTCAAGCAATCATGATTCAAAAATGGCTGCTCAGATGATCCCAAATGACGTGTTTTAAAATATAACATAGAAATGTTACAGTAAAAAGGATTAAATACTAAACCTTAGCTTAACAATAGGTGACACTAAGAGATAGAATTTTATTTAATTTATAAAGTTTTATCAATATAAAAATCAGAATAGAATTGTAAATTTTTGAAGACACTGCACAGAAGTGAGTTAGTGAAGCAAGATAATCAAACTTCACGATAATGATGATTAAAATTTGCAGCATTTCGAGTATCTCAGTTCAAATAATTAACCATAATTAGCAAGTTAATATCTTTATCTTTTATAAATTTTAATTATATACATCATTGAATTTGTATCTATTTGAAAAAGAAAAGAAAAAAGAAGGAAAAAAAAAATACGTCAAAAATTTTAAATTCGGAAAGATTATTTTTCTGTAAGTAGTAAAACTAGGTAGTAAATAAAAATGAACAAGTTCATAAAGCAGACAGTAGTATCAGCTCCATACAGAAGCAGAGCAGAATAAAACCAAATGATTTCTGCACACATAGCTATTGGGATTAAATAATTTCTGCGACACTGTAATATTATTGAAAAACAAAATTTTCAGAACAAATATTTATGTGTTACAAAAACACTATTTATAACATGAGTACAATAACATTATCAAAAAATGAACAGAGATGTCTTAGCCAGTCCAAAACAAAGAATAAAAAGAAAAATAGCTGGAAATATTAATCAATGAGAAGTTAAAGAAGTCAGTCAAGGTCTTAATGATGTAGAAGATGAGAACTATGAAGGGTTGATTAAGTAGCAGAAAAGCCACTAACATGAAATAAAATGAAAAAATTAGAATTTTTCTTCTCCCCTATATGTTTGCGTATCTGTTTTGTTAAGTGGTAAATTTGTACTTATGTGTAAAATATTGTAATTTTCAATGAACAATATATATGAACATTTCTTAATTAACAAATACTTTATTAGTTGAACCTTACTATGTCCAGAGTTCTCCTTAGGAATAAAGGTCAGGGCGGTTCCTCACAGAAAAGGGTACTTTGAGTGTTGAAAGGGCATTCACTTAACAATGTAAATATTTATCAAATTGCATAATATTATGTAATAACTGAATGTGAACCTCAACAATTTTTAAATTATCTTATATTATTTTATATATATATTTTGAAATGTAGTTCTTACACATTATCAAAACCAGAGAAAAATTCATAGTTTATAAAAAATAATTAAAGGGATGCTAAAAGACGAACCCTTAGCATAAATTTCTTTTTGACAAATCATTTAAAAGCTTAATCATTAATCATTTAAAAGCTTAATTCAAACTGAAAATTATGAACAAAATAAACATTAAAAGGTGTATTTTTTTTTTAAAAAAGAGGTATTTATAAAAAATAATTTTAGAATTTAAAATCACTTAAATTCATTCAAAAAAGAGAAACTTATAAAAATTAAACCAGCAGAGAATTATCCTAACATATTAAATATTTGAAATAGTTATCAGAATTAAATACAGATAATTTTATCAGTGTGTATTTATTAAACAGTTTCTTAGTTTTTTAAAATGGAATATGAGTAAAAAAGCAGTGTTTTTAAGGCATGGCGGCTTATTTTTCCAAAAAGGGCACATTTACAGGGATCAAAGGGCAGATAGGGCAAGCCTCCCTTCTAAAAACACTTAGGGAGAACATTGTTATGTCACCACTACAGACAAAATAGCTGAAATAGTATTATTTCACAAAAAATAACAAAAGTTTTAAAAAAAAAATTAAATTTTATTCCCAATGCCCACCTGTGTTAACATTTCATCAATTAGGCATTCACAGGGCAGATATAAAAGTTAAAATAAATTTGCTCAAAAATACATACCATGTCTTCAGGAGTATAATATTCATTGGCAATTTTCATATCTGGCATTTCAAGAGACATCTATTAAAAAAAATAAAAATTAATATCTAAACATACTCTAAAGGGAAAATATATTACTTAACACAAAATTAAAAAGTGTGTATGTAATCAACTAATTTACTTTCGTTAAATTTGTATGGAAGGAATTAGATCAGGCTAATGTATATAACTGTTCTGTAATGTTTTCCATGGTACTAAAATGCATAAACAAATACTTTATTAATTTTTCTAATCAATAAAACAAAGTTCAATGTATTTAAAACTAAACTCAGTGGCGCGACAGCCCACAGAGTGCCAAAGCCTACTATGCCCATCTCAGTTTTCTTGACCTTGGGCTCTGGGTTGTAGGAGCAGATCCTGATGGGTGGTCACTCGAACGTGGAACCCCATAGTGTTTAGCTCCCCAAACACGCTTGGAACTCATTTTATGGACCCACAGAAGGGATTAAAAGCTGAGTCAACCTTGCCCAGACCAGGATATTCAATGTATTTAATTGTATAAAAAGTCTGAATATATAATCATAACCCTGATCATAAAAGTTTTAAAAAAATGCTTTGAATTTAAAATTTAATTATCACATTTTCCTGTGCAACAATCAATACAGTAAGTTGGTGAGAAGTATCTTTCCCTTCACAGAAGGATGGACCCCACTTAAACCTTTATTTAAATGATAAAAGTTTTACTATATGAGTGGTAAAACATGAATTAACAAAGAGATTGTCATGCAAGAAGTTCACAAAACCTGAATTTAAGTCATTGATATAGGTTTAACGGATTTTGATTAAAAAATTCAAATAGTTCGTAATTATTATAAACTTCCGAAAATTATTTATTTACAAATTAATTTCACGTAGAATAACATAAGACTATGTGAAAAAATCATAACATGACTAATGTTCAAAATGTATTTTTTTTAAATCTAAAATAAGAACAAAAAAAAGTTACTTCATTTTGCTGCTTCAGCTTCATTCTAATGAGTTCAAGCTCTTGTTCTTTACTGACAAAAGAACTATTATTCATAGTTCCTGAAAAGAAAAACAGTTTGTGGTTAGTTCATAATTAAAAATTAATTTTGATTAAGAATAGTAAGGGCTTTCTGCCATATATTCACCTATTTTAAAGCTCTTCTTCTTTTCCCCTTCAATCTCTTCATCATACTTAGATAAAAGATTTTTCTTCTTTAGCTAGGAAAAAATCATTACAATAACATTAATATTGATTAAATGCAAATTTGGTATGAAATAAAAGTTTCTGTCCTGATTTTAATTAAATTGATAATATTTTAAAGTCCTAATGTATTAAGTTTTCTTTAGAAAGAAGGGAAGAACATACTATTCCAAATTCATCAAATTCAGGTTCTTCATAAGGTCTATAGTCTGGCTTTTTCTTCTTATTTTCCACATTTTTAGCATATTTTTCACTGTCTATAATGTTTACATTTTCCAATACATCATCTTCTTCTTCAAGAACTCCTAAAATTAATTAAGAATTATAAATATAAAATAATTAAAAAAGATTTCAAAAGCATATTTAAAAAAAAAGCTATTACAAAGCTATTGATAAAAGTTAATAAAATAAAATATAGCCGTAATAAAACATTGCAAAATCTAATGGCAAGAGCTTGCTCTTTTTATTTTATAACCATCGTTGAACAGCAGACCCAATTTTGAGTTTACGACTATTAATGTTCAACTCTGTAGCCTTGTAATTTTGAAATCAATCCAGAAGACAAAGGAGCTCCTGGATCAAGTATTGGGAGAAATTTGCCTTCTTGGAAGACTTTTTTAAGGAACTAACCAGCATTCATGTAACATGGAAAAGAAAACCTCCCACAGTTAGTCCAATGGCAAGGGGACTCTAAACTAATATCCGCCTAACCCTGAGTTTATTTTACGTCAGCACTGTGGTGGGTGAGAGCGGAGTACCAAACGAAGAACTTGTTTTATTTCAATTTATAATCATTGTTGAACAGGCAAAATTTGAGTTTATGACTACCAATGTTCAACTCCATAACCTTGTAATTTTGAATCTAATCCAGAAGACAAGGGAACTCCTGGATCAAGTATAGGGAGAAACTTGCCATCGTGGAGCACTTTTTGATACAAGTAACCTGCATTTGCGTTATATGGAGAGGAAGACCATCCACGGTTAGCCTGACAGCAAGAAGATTCTAACCAAAGTTCCGCCTACCACTGAAAATATTTTACGTCAGCTGTGGTCGGTGCGAACCGGGTGAGGAATTCGAACTTGGGTCACCTCATTGTGGGGCGAGCTCTCTATCCCGATAGCCACCACGCCCCTGGAAGAACTTAAATTATTTTTATTTATAACCGTTGTTGAACAACCGACCCAATTTTTGGGTTAAAGGGTTTACGACTACTAGCGTTCAACACCATAACCTTGTAATTTTGAACCTAATCCAGAAGACAGGGGAACTTCTTGATCAAGTATTGGGAGAAATTTGCTTTTGTGGAGGACTTTTTGATGGAACTAACCTGCATTTGCGTTACATGAACGGGACGAAAGTCTCCCATGGTTAGCCTGATGGCAAGGGGACTCCAGTCCACAATCCGTCTACCACTCCGGATAATTAACATGAGCACTGTGGTCAGTGCAAGCCATATACGTAATTCGTATTGACCAGCCATTGCTGGGATTTGAACCCGGTTCACCTCATTGGAAGGCGAACGCTCTATCCCCTGAGCCATTACGGCTCAATGAAAGAACTTATTGGCAAATTTTTTAGTTTTTAATCTTCCTACTCTTTTTCCTATAATAGCAGCTTTGAATTTGATAAACAATACTGGTTTTGAGACAGCCAAATTATCTCTGATGTTATTAAAATAAAGTTACATAAAAAAATCTTATTATATTTATTTTTTTGCTTAAGCACAAATACAATTCATGAACTTCAAAAATTAAATTATTTTGATTGTGAAGTAGAACAGCCAACTTATCTCCGATTCTGTGATGTTATTAAAATATAGTTACATAAATATTTTTTTAACCAAGTAAAAATACAAAATACTGGTATTTGTGGTGTTATTAAAGTAGGCACTAATTCAAAAAACAACTTTTTAATAAAAAAAAAATATTTAACAACACAGGTCACAATTTATTAAATTTTTCAGAACATATTAAAGATTATGCATGATGAGAAATGAATCTCAATACTACCTTTATCTTTCAATGTGAGGATTACATCACGACCTTCTTGAAATGAGGTTATAGAATGACCTATAGTGAGACCTTTCAAATTTTGTGCTGAGTACACCTAAAAGAGTTTATTTTTAAAGTTAAAAAAATCAGTTAATAGTTTTCACAGGGATAATTTGTGGGCCCAACTCAAAAATCCTGAAAATTTCTTGAGTAAAATCATTCAAAAAATTAATTTCTTTATAAATTTAAATCATTGAAATTTTCAAAACATGATATTCTAAATGAATTATATGTAGCATAATTTATATGAATAATTATGTGTAAGTTTACTTTTATCTCTAATCACATTTATTATTCTACCACAAAAAATATTTACAAATGAAAGAGATGCTAAGTATAAATTCCAGTTCTAATATTTTTAAATAAAATATACAAGAATTTTTATATATAAATGTGATCGATGATTTCCGGAAACTTCTGAACTTTTGATTTCCGGAAACTTACGGATCGCGGTTAGCGAAAAATCCGGAATTTTTCCAGAGCACAATCACCCCTGTTTACATAAAAGTGAAATTCAATGTAATAATGAAATTCAATGAAGTAATTTCAATGTACTGTTATAAAATATCAAGAAAGTAATTATTTAAATTATATATTTATTTCCTTAAGTAATTCAGGCACCGTGTAATTTGCCAATTATCTAACAGTTTTTGAAATTTGACAGGTAAAATAGCTATAATCAGTTTTTGAGGCTTGTTAATAGGCATGAACTATATTTTGACAAAAATCCAACATAAAAAGGTTAAGAAATGGTCAATCAAACGTCAGTTAAAACAATTCTCAATAACAAAATCAATAAGGCAACAGATAAAATACTAGAAAACATATTCTTAAATTAATCGAACATACCTCCTTCTTATCGAATTCTTCTTCTACAAGAGCACCAACTCCAAATTCTTTATCCATTTCTTCTAAAAGTTTAGCCTAAAAAGTTTTCAAGTCATTTAAAACAGTTTAAGAATATTGTTTATGTACTGATGATAAATTTTTCTTATTTATTTCTAACAAAATTTGTCTTTGATTAATAGAATTATTTCAATTTAACAGACTTACTGCAAACCTTAGCCATCAGTTTACAAAAAAGGGCAAGATTATTTAAGCATAAAATAAGGCAAATTAGCTTCTAAACAGCATGTAAGCATAAAATTTTTAAAATTTACTATCATGGACAGTTAGTTCAACAGGATTTAAGGTACAAAAAAAATTCTGTCAGCAAAAAGGTGAGGAAAAAAGGAAGAAATTCGTCATTTTTTAGTATTTCAGCTAAATTCAAATTATCTCTTTCAGGGTCTATGAATTTATTAAAGTTTTTCATTAAGTTTTAAAACTGAAAATATCTAAAATCATACCCTTTTTTCTGCAGCCTTTTTCTCTTGCAATAATTTCTGGTGTTTTATAACCCATGAAGCAGCAGATTCATCTTCTGAATCTGTATCAGCAATTCCTTTTGTATTCCTGAAAATTAAGAATTTTATAATTAGAGCTAATTAATTAAAAATTAACTTTAAGTCATCACTAATTTAGTTTGCAGAATATCATTGAAACAAGAAAACAAACATTGTCTTCGTCATCATGTGCTGGAATTCCTATGCATTGAGAGAAATGAGAGCCCTTATATTGGTGTACCAATACAGTGTTATGACTTACCAATTAAGCTATAAAATTAATATTTTTCATGCTTTGTGTGGGAAAAAAAAAACAAAATTTACATTTGTAATTCTGCATCCTATATTATGCTACATAGTATCAATGTATTATGTGAGATTCTTTTCAACCAATTGTTGATAGAAAATAAATTAATGAAATGAAATCGAATTGGCCATTCTATACAGAAAAAAAATCAATACTAGGAACTTTAAGACAATTTTTCTTTCACTTCTCAAAATTTAGATTACTTATTTTAAATCCTTAACAATATTTTTCAGTAAAAAGAAATACCATTGAAGTTTTCTTCTTATTATTAATCCTGAACATAATGTTTATGATTTATACAATGTTTGTTTATGAACTTTTCTTATTATTAGTCCTGGCCATCATTAGCTACACTATTAGAAGCTTTGTTATAAAAAAAAGTAGTTTTCTAAAAAAAAAAAAAAGAGAAAAAAAATGTTTTGTACTCATATTTTTTAGAAAGTTAGGAAAATATAAGGCCAGGCTCATTGCTCACAGAATATTGAACTTTTCCTAGACGTGTGCAAAATTTTAAACTTGAGACTAAGAAAAAGTGGGTAATGTTACCTTAATTTACTCTCAATTTTCCTTTTCTCTTTTGTGACTTTTAATTTTTCACGCAGTGCTTCAGATTTTTTCTTTTCACTGATATTTTCAGTTTTGACAAAAATTTCAGCAGCAGGCTTCGAAATTTCTTTATCGCCGTCTTCAAGGCCTACAAAAAAAACGATTATGTAATAAATAATTTTGGAAATAAAATAAAAAGAATAAATAACAAATAATTCGACCTATTGAACTTAATAAATGAACAAATTAATTAGAACTTACCAGGAATATCATTACCAACTTCAAGTGGCTTTAATCCTAACTTTGCTCGCAGCTTGCTACAAAAAAAATAATAATAATTATAATAATAATAATAACACAAAAGCTTTTAATCTAAGTTTAAAAATTAAGCTAAATATTTAACAAAAAATTGATTTAAAAAAGCAGGCTTTGAAAAGTTAATCAATACTTTGGGATATACAGTATGTTAATTCATCAATAACTTACGTTTCAGGGTAGGTAAGATTAGATCTATAAGTTTATTAAAAGAAATCGATATTTCATAATCAAATCAATCGTCTGACTTTATTACGGGTGTATAAGTCAATATCCTGATTTTCATAAAATTTTAGGGCTTTGAAAAGTTTACTAATACTTTGGGATATACAGTATGTTCATTCACCAATAACTTACTTTTGAGGGTAGGTAAGATTAGATCTATAAGTTTATTAGAAGAAATAATGTTAAAAATTATATGGCAGAAAGTATCAATTTTACCAGAAGAAACTTTACCTGCTTAAGCGTTGATTTTTGGAAGATAAAACATTGGGAAACAAGAATTAGAAGAAATAACAAAAAAATTTACAACTAAATTAAGAACCACTACTAGTGCCTTAATAAAAGATTAATTTACAATAGTATATCATGTTACAGCTTGACATTTGAGTAAAATTGATTTTTAACCAAAAGTCAGGACGTTTGATTTCTTAAGTGTTTCTTATGTTTACAAGGCAAAAAGTAAATGTAAGCAAATTCTGTTTCTTTCCAAATAATAAATTGTGTGGGGTGAAAAATTAGTAAAAAGCTGAGATTCAGATTAAAAGTTGTCTCAATATCCAATAAACATTTTCAAATATTTTGAATGACAACACATGGGATAGACATTTGTCACCTATTAATAAATAAACCTTCGGGTTACGGCCACCATATCTTGAGGCTATCATGGTCTTTCTTGTTTTGTTTTTCACTTTTATTTTTTTGTTGGCATCTTCAACAGTAAATGTTGAATAAAACCAAACTCTTTGATATGTACAACAAAAATATGAAGTATGAAAATTGAGATGCAACTTACTTAGTGTCAGATATGCTCAATGATAGCTGGGGTTCGCTCCGCTCTATAAAAGAAAAAAAAAAACGTTTATAGATAAATTAGTCTAACATTTAAATTGAACATAAATCATTAAATTAACTTGTCTATGCCCCAACCCTATAAAATGGTCCATATATGAAAAACACCAATAGGGAAAAAGTGGTAGTTTATACTTGTTTACACCAAGTGGATGTTTCGTTCTGTTAGTTACCACTTTAATTTTTAAAAAGGGCTATGCTTCGACTTTTTATTTAAAAATAAATATTTATATCATTGACATAATAAGGTTGATAGAATTACTTTGTTTTTGCAAAATAAATACTAGTAATGAAACATATCAGGTACGACTTTTTTTCTTTTTTGTGAAAAAGAAATGTCCTAATAAAAGGACGTGAGGCACAGAGAGGTTATGTATATGTTTCATAGCCTTTTGTAAAATCCAGTTCACTTTTACAATCACAGTCATTATATGTTATTACATATTTCTATATGCAAAAATATAACATAAAAAAGTCTTAACAGTTTTAATTAGAATACACAGTTGAGCCTCTTTTTAACAGCATTCTTCTTAATGATAGTCCTTACTGAAGATGATAGGTTGTAATACTGGCTTGCTCATAATAAAAAAATCTCTATTTAATGGATGCTGAAAGGCGAAATTTTTTAGCAAATAAGAAATTTCTTTCAACTTAGTGAGATAAAAGATGTTTGGTTGCAATAGGGTTGGAAAAAAATATGGAAGGGGTTTGGTTAAAAGAGTTCTTTAACTACATTGAAGAAATTTTAACAACTAATTTAAGATATATATGTAATTACCGAAAACCGCGTTAATGAAAATGAAGAAAGCGACATTGAAAATGAAATGATACATAAGTCTCCACTAACTTACTAAACAGATTTAACTATTGCTATTGACTACAGCATTCAATAAGTAGGATTTTTCCTTTCAAAAGAGCAAAGTTTCTTATTAATTACTTTTAAAAGAATTCTGTTTAAGAACACCCTACTTAAAGACAATTTTACATGGTCCCTTTAAAGCTATTAATGAGAGCAAATCATATTATTGTGTCAATAAGTAGGTTCTTTATTAATAAGGTTAAGTAGGTTCCTTATTAATAATTAAAAATAAATACTTACAATCAAAAAAATAATTATCACAAATAGCTTGCTACAATTTTTGACATTTTGTAATTCCATAGATAATGAGAAAAAGGTTTGACCTAGTTTACAATTAAAAAAAAAAAAAAAAAAAAANAAAAAAAAAAAAAAAAAAAAAAAAAAAAAAAAAAAAAAAAGCAATCCTACATATAGAAGGCAGTATTATGACCTTCCTTCTCCACATAATAAATTAGTCACTTCCATGATATTAAATAGAAAAAAGGCTTATAGGTGAAAAAATTCTCTAAAATTTACAAAAGTAAAGGAATCTTTAAACAATTCTTACCTGGAATATCCTCAGAAGTATCTAAAGGTTTTAGGCCTAGTTGAGCTCTCAAGCGGCTATAAAAAAGTAAAAATCAGAATAACAATAACAAGCATATTAATGCAAAATTAAAAAAAAAAAAAAAAAAAAAACTTNAAAAAAAAAAAAAAAAAACTAATTGATATACTACATACTTAGCTTCAATGATATCAGGATCAAGAGATGCTAAAAATAAATAAAAAAAATATTTTATTACTTGTAACCATAAATAAAAAACAACAAATAAAATTTCTATTTTAAATAATTTTTTTAAAAATTTTTGATCAAACATGTATAATATACAGTGGGAAAATGTCAACAAAAAAATTAATAAAACATACCAGAAGAATGATTGGCTTCTTCGGATTTAATAAGACCTAATTTAGCTCGGAGTTTACTGAAAGACAAAAGTATGTTATTATTTGTTACAATGAGTATATTATTATGAAATACAATCGATAATGGCACTAAGATTAATTTTTTTTCACTAGATTTATACTTTATTTTTATAAATAGTGGTCTCATATTTTTGGGGACAATATCTCATTCCTGAGCTAAGTCTGAATTAAGCAATTCACATTTTCTTGTAAATTTTTGGACATTAGATTCATTGAATATAAACAATATATTTTGCCAATTTTGTATAAAATAAAATAAATTATATCTGTTCATACATGCTTTAAATTATAAAAAAAAACCTTTTTTATAGTTTAATCATAAAATTAATATAAGGTTCATTCCGACATCAAATTCAATATTTCGGTCTTATCTATTTATTGCCTACTTCATGAATAGTGGAAGTTCAAATTCTTGAAGGAATTTTGATGACATTTCCTAAATGGACGATTCCACGGTTAAGTCAACTAAGTAACCAATATATCAAAACAAATATCTTAAGTGAACAAGCCATCATTTAAAAAGTAAGAAGCTAAACATTACATTAACTTTGAACTCACTTTCTATGGGTTGTAAAATGAAAGGCAAAATTATTTGAAAAGCTTTACTTCATTAAACGAATACCATAGTAGTTAAAAGATTAATAAGAATTCAATTGCAGCAAAGTTTTCTAATTATTCAAAAAAAGAAAAAAAAAACATTTACTTATAATTAAAAATATGGAATACTCACTTAGCTTCAAGCACATCCTCTTCATCATAAGCTGTAATAACAAATGAAGAACAAAATTAAAATTATGAATACAAAAATAAAAATATGAATTTGCCTTGAGTATATAAAACAACACACTCAAGACAAATTGATTAAAAATTTCCAATAAAAAAAAAGTTATTTAATATATTTCTCAGAAACAAATAACAGTTTTAGACAAAATCATTTTGAAATTAATACAACACTTACAACAATAAAAATACTATTAACTGAAAGTAAATAGTGTCATAATACAAATTATAATGAAACAATACTCAGAATAAAATTAAAAATACAACAAACCTTTTTGTGCAACTGTATCTTTAGGCTTAAACCCAAGCTTGGCTCGTAACATACTGGAAAAAAAAAAGAGAAAGAAAAACTTTTACTCATTAAAATAAAAAATTTATTGGAAGACAGCACTATTTTATAATTTTAATACATTAGAACATCTTTTTAAAAGTATAAAGCTAAAATTCAAAATAATTCGAAACATAAGTTTTTGGCATTGAAACAATCTTGAATTAGATAGAATATTAAAATTTTAAATACTGTTATCTCAAAACAATGGTTTTCATAATCACAGTCACAATAAATTTGTGCATCAGTTTTACACAAATTTGCTTCTAATTTAATTTTATGCTTTAGGTTTTATTTCAAGTTTTGATGAAAGCATAAATTTATAATTTAATTAATCAACAGTGAAAATGGAAACTATACCATTAAAATACACTATGTTAAAATTATAAGCAAATAAGATAAAAATTCAAATAAGAGTCAAGACCTTTGCAAATAAGAGTCAAGACCTTTGAATGAATATAAGAAACAGCTTTTAGGTCATTTAAAGTTTACAACTAATTACTTATTTCCTTTCATAGTTGGCAAGTTTTTGTTGCAAGTTGTGATGTTGGCAAGTTTTTGGCATGACGTCAAAAAAGTTATGTCAAAAACCTCTTGGTTAAAAACCCAGAATTTTGGTGTCATAGTATTTTCATTTTATTTCAACTAATTAAAATTTAAATGAAAAGTGTATCTTAAATCACTAAAAAAAATTATAAAAAATAATTGGCAAGATTATTGGTAAAAATATGATAAGGTATTTTTCCAATGTGCTAGTACAAATAAAATAAACATGAAATTTACAAGAAAAATTGTTTATATTAATAGGTTTTATTTCCTTATACATATTCAGTAATCAATTTTATAAATTAAAAATTTTTTCATGCATTATATTCTAAAAATTCTGATTATATAAGGAAAAAATAGGGCTGCAAAGTATCTAGCCCTAGAATTCTTTAGTAAACCTTTAATAATTTATAATTGGTAGTTTATTAAGACAATTATATACATGCACAGTGAGAAAAAAAATGGACCACCTTGACTAACTTTTAATCTAATGATTGGATCTTCACCTTCTAGAACTCAATCTTAATAATCCAAGATGTGACTTCGAATACGCTAATTAATTAGTGGAGACAATATTTTAAGTTACAAAACCAGACACAAAAACATACTCTCTCTGTGAATAAAAATACTCTTTTTTTACGATTTCAGAACACCAAAATATAGGGGGCATTTGCAATTTAGGAAATATGGTTCCATTAGTTTGGCCAGAACAGTGGTTCAAAGTTTCGGTCCCTTAATGTCATTTTTTTTTTTTTTTTTACATATTTCGTCGTATCTCAAGAACTTTCTAAGCCAATTTAAACTTTGGACTCTCTTCTGATCCAAATCCATAGAAAAGAGCGCAGGTATATTCAGAGAAAAATATATTTTTGCGTCTGATTTTCTAAATATCATCAACTACTAATTTATTAGCTTATTTGAGGTCACTGTCTCAAAGCATTAAAATCGAGTTCTAGAAAGTGAAGATCATTAGATCTAAAGGTATTCAGGATGGTCCGTTAATGTTTTGCACACTGTATATAATAACCAAATCAGAAATTGTTAAGAAAATTTATTGTTTGCTGTACTATAACATAAGAAAAAAGTAGGTTTTTCAAGGTTTAAAAAAAAAAAAAAATGCCATATCTTTCTAAATTTTAGGAGTTTCAGTACATTTTTAAAATTTTGTATTGTTATCTTCTTTTAAATAAAAGCAAACAATATTTTTAAATAAAAACCAGTTTAAAAACTTTTGAAATATAATTAAGTACTTTGCTTACCTTGCTTTCTTTTCTAATTTATTCAAAGACACTGGAATAAAATAAAATATAGGCACAATTAATATAGATACATAAATGTATGCAAAATCGAACAACTTTATTGCAAGTTTTGCTTTAATGAAAAATATGGCATAATGAAATAATTTTTCATAAATGTGTAACTTAATGATCAGCTTAGTGAAAAACTTACATTGTTACAAGCATAAACTTTGATTAAATAAAGAAATTTTGAAAAAAATCTGTAAAATTTATTTTTCTGAATTTGTCAGAAAAAGTATAATGAATATTTCAAAAAGTATAATGAATAATACATTCATGAATATTTCTTCCCCTTCAAAATACCTCTAAAAAACTGCTTGAAAAATTTAATCAGTAGTTTATAGCAGGGCTTCTTAAACTTTTTTATATAGCGACCCCCTTCAAGCTTAGGAAATTTTAAACGACCCCCTCCTCCATATAATGAAATATATATTAACCGTAGATGTAGATGTAATATCGCACTATTTTACAATGTAAATAAAATAAGGATTAAAGAATATGTACCCATTCATTTCACATATATATAATTGGAAACGTTGACGGGATATCGGTCGTAATAAAACACAATAAATAGAATGACATAAAACTATATATATATTTACTCAATAGAAAAAATAAACTTTTGTAACAATTTTTTTATAAGAAAACATAAAACTATATCTATATATTCAATAGAAAAAAATAAACTTTTGTAACAATTTTTTTAATAAAAATATATTATTAACATCAAACAATATTAATGTGACGGATGTGATTGTTTATTTTTACACAAATAATTAAATCTAGGCTCAATTTGAGTTAGTGCAGATCGTAATAAATTTTCAACGTTTATTAAAGTTGAACGGTATTTTGATTTTATGTAAGTTAATGTGGAAAAGGCTGATTCACATAAATATGTTGTACAAAATGGCAGTAATTTGTTCATTGCCGTTTCCGATAGTAGGGGATATTCTGATTTTATTTCTATCCAAAATTCATGCACAGGCACTTGAGAAAATCTAAGTCGCAAGGTAGTATCACTTGTTAATTCGGCAAATTCTTCTTGTGCTTTTAAGTTTAAAAAATTAATTTCTTCCATTTCAATTGAAAATAGATTGCAAATCCATTGTTGTGTATCGATATCATTGGGAAAATACCTATGCATGTAAACTTCCATATCCTTCAAATGATTAACTATAATTTTTGTTATAGGAGTATCTTTTTTTGAAATATTGTTACTAATTATATACTCGTCAGTAAATGGAAACATTTCGAGCGATCCACTTTCCACTCTGTTCTTCCATATAAGAATTTTTTTAACAAAGGCCTCAAGTTTATTTTTTAACATAAACATATTAACGCAGACTCCCTGCATTGATAAATTCATATCATTGATTTTATCAAAAATATCTGCCAAATAGCATAGCTTGAGAAGCCATAAATTATCTTGAAAATAATCGGCCAAATTAGAATTTTGCTCTGTTAGAAATATAAGAACTTCATCTTTTAAAGTTAATAATCGTTTCAAACTTCGACCTCTTGATAGCCACCTAACTTCAGCATGTAGCAATAAACTTGTATAATCCGAATCCATATCAATGCACAAATTTTTAAACAATCGACTATTAAGTGCTCGACTTTTAATAAAGTTAATGATTTTGACTGCATCAAAAAACACAGTGTTTAATTCTGGTGCAATTTTTTTAACAACAAGTGCCTCTCGGTGAATCATACAATGTGTAAATGTAATATGATCATTTCCAGCTTTAACAAATGCTGTAAAACCAAGATCTTGTCCGGTCATTGCTGCAGCACCGTCCGTGCACACACCAACACAATTTTTCCAATTTAATCCTTCTTTTTCAAAAAACTCATTTACTTTTTTATATATATCTTTTCCACGAGTATGACCTTCCAGAGGACGACAAAACAGTATATCTTCATGAATGCTTCCCTCATAAATATATCTTACAAAAAGTAACAACTGTGCCATTTTTGAAATGTCTGTCGACTCGTCCAGTTGTATTGCAAACTTTGAGCTGTCTTTAAGCCTCATAAGAAGCTGTTGAAATTGATCATTGCTAATGTCTGAAATTCTTTTGGACACAGTGTCATTTGATAATGGAATTTTACTAATTTCAGCAGCATACTGTTTTCCATGAACAATTTCAGACATTCTTATAGCTGCAGGTAGTAAAAGTTGCTCTCCAATAGTAAAAGGCTTTTTCGTTTTTGCTATCAAATACGAAACTTCATACGATGCCAATAGATATTTATCATTCAAAGTAACATACTTCTCCAAAGTGTTCTTTTCTTTATTTGATGTTTGCAAAAGACGCTCAAAATATTCTATTGGCTTTTTTGATAACGTTGCATGTTTAGTATTCAAATGTCGTTGCAGTTTTGACGGTTTCATGCTTTCTGCAGCCAAAACTTCTTTGCAAATTAAGCACACTGGTTGTTCTTCATTGTTGTGAGAAGAGCATGTGAAGCCATACTGCAAATATGATTCGTCATATTTTCTTTTTTTGGTTTTGCTAGAAGTCGGATTTGAAGCACTGCAACTTGGTTGTGACGGCGTGGCAGACTTATTAGTTGGAATTTTAATTAGCCATTTATCCATGATGGTCAAATAATAATAAATAATTAAACAAAATGTAGTTGAACTTTAACGTAATAATTAAAAACACCAATTGAAAATTACACAGTAAATACACACATGTCACTACGAAGACAAACCTGAGTCCAAACTGAAGTACAAACAGAAAAATAACTACACTCGAATCTTTACCAGTGCAATGACAACAAATTACGATCAGATCAACCCCAACGCATGGCGTGTTCAAAGTGTGCAGCGCACAAAAGGCACCGTATCACAAAGACGCCGAAAAAGAAGCTTCCATTTAAGTTTTTTTATTATTCTTTTATAAAAATAATCTGCCGATTCGCCTAGCCTAGCTTGATTATGCTTCCGTATTGTATGTGTAAGCTGTAAGGCGACGCGGCGTCTGGGTACTTATAATCACTAAGTTATCTTGCAAACACTGACGCCGGCGGCCAGACATCAATGCCGAACGTTCAGTTGAAAATCGAGGAGCGCGTTGTATTTATTATTTTAAATGCTACTTCCATATTTTCATTTATAGGCCCTACATAACAGTTTTGCATTGCCACTTTTTTCAAAAAATAGTTATAATAAAACTACAATAGTATTTTGTATGATTTTTATTTGAATTTATATTTGTACGTAGTGTGTATACTAATTTTAAAATTTTATTTATAATGATTGAAAAGTATCAGATCTTTGCGACCCCCTTTCAGTAGTCTCGCGACCTCCCTGGGGGTCGCGACCCACAGTTTAAGAAGCCCTGGTTTATAGGACCATTTACATAACCCAATTCTTCATTTTCTTAAGTCAATACAATAAAGTTAATTTAAATAAAAATATTTTTTTTTTACAGAGAATGACTAATGATCAAAATTATGATGAAATATGGTATATTGTGACAAAAACCAGCATACCTTTATATTGATTGCTGGTCCACTGATAATTTATTTTGTAGTGGTCTGAGTTAAATTTTAGCCATCATTAATTTAAAGACCTGGATAAGAAATAAAAATAACAATGTGAGGACCATGGTCCTTTATCTGTCTTGTAATAAATCACCATGAAATATCCTTTTCTATAAATTTCTCCTTTTACTTTTAAATTTATCCATTTATTTTAGAGATTTGTATTACTTTAAATAGAGACCTACTTTTAGTGAAAAAATGATGCAGAAATTGGGAAGTCCTGAGTGCTAAGGACTCATAATTTCCTAAGTCTAGTCGAATCACTGATAACATTAGGTTTTAAAAAGTAATTAATACTCACCAGATTTTTCTTTACCAACATCTAAAGGCTTCTGCCCTAACTTAGATCTCCCTTTACTAAAATATTAAAAAATTAAATAATAAGAAAAAATATACAAAAAGTAACATAAAGTAATAATCTATTTACAATAAAATAAAGGAACATACTTTGCTTCACGCATACTCAAAGATTGTCGATCAGAATAATCTAAAAAGAAAAATAATATTTTTTTTTTAATTGAAATAAATTAACAAAAAACACTGCCTTTTATAAGGACAGTTTAGGGGCCGTTCAAAAAGTACGTACATCCCGAAGGGGGGGAGGGGATTTGCTATTATGTACGGTTTTGTACGATGGGGAGGGGGGGAGGTATTATACAAAGTACGTACTTTATAAACATACACCGAATTTAAATTTGACTTTATCCTACACCCTCCTTAAGTAAATATTTAATTTTATTTAAAACATAATTATTTTAATTTTTATGAAAAAGGGGGGTAGACTAATAAAATGTACGTACTCTAAGGGGGGGGAGTAAGACCTTATGTACGGTAATGTACGAAGGGGGGGAGGGGTTTAAAATTTCGCCATTTTTGTGTACGTACTTTTTGAACGGCCCCTTACACACAATTTTGTGACAGTTGTTTTATCCCTCAATCTGGTTTTTACCTACCTTCTTGCTGGACTCAAAGCCTCTATGCTTTCCTACTGTTTATCTGGTAAACTAGCTTGGTGGAATTTATCAGCATTATTATTGTATAATTAGCATAAAGAGCAAACTATAGAGAGAAGAGCATGATGCTCTTCCTCATATTTGAGTGGTTTGTCTGTATTCTTTTTCAGCAAATTTTTAATTATAAATCATGTAACTTAGATGTTTGAAACAGAAAGAAAAATTAACAGAATTATATTTTCAACAATCAAAAAGTTCATACACATTTTTCTTTAAATTTCATTTGTAAAAATAATATATATAT
>NC_092204.1:61549225-61720541 GCF_043381705.1 Parasteatoda tepidariorum | reverse complement strand
AATCTTGGCAACTTCTGGACAAATTTCTTGATTTTAAAAACATAAGTATTCTTTATAAAAAAATCTTATTTTTAATAACATTATCTATATTTTTAAGGAAATTTTAATTTTAAAAATTATTATTTGTTTTTAAAGTGAATTTTTATTTCTTAAAAAAATAATATATATATATATATGTAATCTCAAAAGTAAAGTCTAGTTCTTAAATATATGATACATTTATAAGTAAAAATTCAACATTTTTTAAATCTCATCTTACTGTTCTTACTAGCGATTTTTCCAGTTTTAACTCTAATTATATTAAAAACATTACTTAATTAAATCAATAAATTTTTAAAAAACTGTGGTTAGTATTCAAACTTTTAATCAAATTAAGCTTTAAGTTTTATGAACAGAGTGTCTAAAAAAAAACTGTATACTGAATACCTCTTGATCTAAGGGTTATAGAAACTTAGTTCCAATTGAAAATATTTTTCAAATTAAGTTAACTTTCATATAATAGTTTTGATCAGGTAACTTGTTTTCAGTAAAGTTAACTTTTTATAGGTTGCTTTAATGCATCAACTACAAATTAGAAAAGTGCTCTTTACTTACTCTTAAACGAATCTGTAAATTTGTATAAAAAAAAAAGAATTTAGTCAAAAAAGGAGTTCAGAAATTATGATTTACAGAACGTTTGTGAATAGAGATAAAGAAATCATCTGTTTAAGGGACCGTATAAATATACTATTATACATCTTAGACACCATGACATAAGCAATTCTAAAATTCTTTTCGTTCATTGCAAACTTATTTTGAATGAATTTGTAGAACTTAAAGATGTGTTGATATGTTAAGCTAATTATTTTAATCTCATCATTAGACAAATAAAATATTAACTAATAAACTAAATTCATGAAAAATGTAAACTGAATTATCTAAGAATGAATTTTTAAATGCAAGTGACTCTTAAATGGTGGATTGTAGTGCATAAATTATATGCCTATTTGATTGAAATTATTTGAAGCAATTTACATTTAAAAATGAGTAAGTGAAATACATTGATAAAAATAAAATAGGTAAAATTATAACTATTTTGCAAAGTTAATCTAGAAGTCAAAGGTTGACAGTTTGCAATTTCTCATAAATTTGAAAGAAATGCAACAATTTTACCTCATAATTTATTTATTTTTTTGTTGATGCTGGAATGTAATAATAAATTTTACTTAATAATATGAAGCAAAGTTATGTACGTTGCTCGACCAAAAATAAAATTTATGTTAATAAATTAAATGTGCTGAAGAGCTAATAAAAAAAAGAAAATAACGAATTAAAACACTACAATCTCAATTAAGAAAAAATATATCATTTTTGCAAAGTTACAGGTAATTGAAAATTACATATTTACAATTTACTTTACAATGATTAGAATTTAGCTTAATATGGAGACAAACTATTACTTTTGTTATGATGAAACATTTAATATGCGCATTGATTTTTTTGGAAACAAAAAAAGCAAATATTGTATAATTAAATGCTTGTTAATGTATTATTATTAAAATAATTTGTGTCTTAATAAAACAAATACATAAATAAAAATTTAAAAAAAAAAGGAATGTTGAAATTTCAAATGTTATTGGGAACATAATTTCAGTTTCTTGAAAAACATTTGCAATAAGTAAATACTTTTGTGTATGTTATGTTGCATTTATTCAGCTAATAGTGTTAACTCCCGAGAAATGTTTTTTCTTCTTTCTATTCATTAATTGATAGATTTAGAGTTTCAATAGCCTAATCAGCATAGGTGGAACCAAAAAAATAAATAACGGCTGATTAAATATCAGATGGAATTGATCCCAACAGTTAATTTTGTTACATTTTAAAAATAAGACTTAGATATAAAATTGTAAATAAATTATGCAGTCAAAATAAAAAATACAAATATATGTAGCATTTTTAGACTATATTTACAATTCTAATTAAGTTAAATTTACCATTTATTAAAATTTTGTAATTTTAAGTTATTTACTTCTTTCATGTAATTTCATTCTCCCTATTTTAAATGAACTGAAATAATATGTCAGATGCTTATAAAAATTCGCCTAAAATGATCATTACTACAAATGCATTTCGAAAACGATATTCATTTATCAGAGAGAAAACCTCATTCCATCAGGAAAATGAAACATAATCATGAAATATATAATATAGCCTGTAATTTCTATTCAATTTTCTTTTGCTGAATTACAAGCTGTCGAGGCAAAGAAGGGTTTGGTTAAAGTCATTTTTATCAGTGGATACTTTATTAAATGCAGTTAAAGATCAAATGAACTTCGCTTAGTTTGTCGCTGTGTTTTTCTTTGCTTTCCGGTATATATCACATTTTATCCGACTTATTAATTTTGAAACATGTTCCCAACTTCCTTTTTTTATTGTTTTTGTACTGAATCAATAGATAAGAACTAGGGGAAATTTCCATATCCTGATCTTTGGTAGAATAATCGCCAAGTCTTGGGAATTTCCCAGCAGCGGCATGCAAGAAACTAAAAAAGACATCACAGAAAGAGATTAACTCGAAAGGTGTAACTCATAACCGCCCCCAGGCAAACATCTACACATTGTTGTTTTTTTAAATTTGCATTTTTAGAATATATTTAGCACTTTGACCATTGTAGTTCGTGCTACAGATCACGATACAGAAATATCACCAAGAACTGTTTATTTCAGCAATTTAAATGAATTTTGCACGAAATTATTTGAAAAGAATGACGTTTTTTCTTTTTCTCTTTATTTGCACTTCATTGGGGGAGATTTTTTGTATCCAGATCTACGGCAGAACAATCGCCAAATCTTGGCAACTTCTGGACAGCGGCAAACTGGAAATAAAAAAAAATTAAAGAAAGGGACATACTCGAAACGTATAACTCGTAACTCATGGGAAAACATCTTTTTTTAAAAAATTGCAAGTTTAAAATCTATTTGGCACCTTGGTGATGGTAGTTGGCGCAACTGATCAGGATACGGAAATATCCCCCGTACGCGTTATCACTGAGGTATCGATAACGAAATATCTCAGAGTAACATAATTTGGTAAATAAAAGGTTAGATTAATGAGGTTTTCAATTAGGTTACCTTCGTCATCAGATTCTAGCTCTTCCTTAACAACAGCACTTCCTAAGAAGGGAATATCTGATGACGGACGACTTTTTCTACCTTCTTCTGAACTATGCTCTTCTAAAAGCTGTTCCTGAGCGAATTTTTCTAGAGAATCCTCATTCGTGTCAAGTTTGCTTCTTTTCCGCAATTCCTCTATCGCAGCTTCACGACGGCGTTTTTTAGAAGCACGTATAGAAGGAGAGGTTATTTCTTTGTTTTCGGTGAGTTTTTCATCCAACAGTTTATCGACATCAAATTCATCCTCTAAATTTACGTTCCGTTTGCGAGAGCTGTCCGAGTCACGACTATCAATATTATGAGGTTCACGGAGCACATCAGACATTTCACTGGGATCAAATTGACTCTTTCCATCTTGTTCTTCAAAATCAGCTATATCAGGGCTCTTTTGTTTATCCTTACGATGACTGGATTTATGAGCCTTTTTGTGATCTCTTTCCCTAGAACAAGACCGTTTCTTATGTTTCTTTTTATCTCGCTTCTCTTTATGTTTTTTGGAAGAACCCATCCTAAAAATGATTTCAGTTACACAATTAAAATTACCAAGTGCTAAAAAAACGCAATTAAAAAAGTTATTAAATTTTACATATACAAAATAAACACAGCAATAAGTTAATCAACGATTGACTATCTCACAAAATATAGCGAAAACACTCTTAATCGAATAATTTCAACCCTCTAAAATTTATCAGTTGTATTCTACATCAAAGCACTGAGTTTTATTAAAATATTATGAACGAGACGCGTTTAAACTCATTGGTGCGTAATTTTTAAAATACTCTAGCTGTTGTTTGTGACAGGGGTTGTTGGCTCCTCTTGTAACCGCTAAGTTCAAATGCTAATTTTGTTGCCATTTAAAGAAAACAAATTGTTTCTTTCAATCTGCCTCTTACGTACTGACGTCAATTTGTCATTTCACCAATCAGGTTGTCATATTTCCCCGACTGCGACCGGAGGAGCGAAACGATCCTCTTTTTATACTTAAAATTCTTTTTAAGCATTATTTGTCCCTCAGTGATCGTAAAGACACGGTTCCCAGTAGAACACTGAAGTCCAAGCCTCACAGGCTGCTGTCAGTAAGCCGCTAGGCGACCTCTTTAATCTGCCTGAGTAAGAACGGAGAGGGTCAAAATTGCAATGGCACATCTTCGGATTAGAGTGCTAGAGACATCTTCGGATTAGTAGTCACTCTACTTCGGATCATCCTCAGGGATGTTTCGCACACCGTCACCAATAGCCCATTCTGCAGCTGTAGTGCGACGTAAATAATGTACCTCTCCCTTTAAACATTATTTTATACATTTATTAAGGACTACACGTCTGCCCGCTACCACTTAATAAACTGGAATTACTAATACTCTAACTAGAATTTACGGTTTATCTAGAACATATTTGCCCAACCTTTTGCTGGCTCATTTCACCCATCAGATTATATAGTGTGACGGATTGGAGAGAAAGCATCAAAATGTCAGGATATTGCAATTGCTTTATGTTTGTTCCTTTCGATTTAATTTAAAATTTAATAGCTGAAAAGTCTCAAAAATTTAGCTACTGATACTTCCTATGTGATTTAAGCTTAATATTTTAAACAGTTGAATTTCGCTCTTTCTATCAAGTAAAGAAATGGCTATTTTGCCAAACACAAAAGATCACTTTAAATACACATCTAAAAAGGAATTCAGAGGAAGAATTTTAATTTTATCTCAATTTATTTATGTAAATAGCATCAAGTGAAAAGAGACTGTTACTAAGTACTGTCATGTTGTATTTAAAAAAGAAAAGAAAAGAAATGGGAATAAAACAAGAATTTCGTTAAATTTTAAAGATTATACAAACAAATTTAATAAAATAATAGAAATTTAATGACTTCAAAAATGATTTGAAATTAAAAAAAAAGAGAATAAGCTAAGGTCTTTTTATGGTCAAATAAAATTCCAACTAATAGTTTTTCTTTCCATGAGAATATTTAATATAAAGAAAACAAAAATAAACAATTTAAACTCTTAAAGAAAATGAAACAGATCTTTAAACATAATACAGTGCAATTGCAAAAAAAAAAGGAAAAAAAAGGCAGTTTGCTGATAATAAATTTCGTTTAACTTTATGGAGAAATGAAAATTTTCTGAAACAATGGTGATAGCTAGTAAAAAAAAAAAAAAAAAAAAAAAAAAAAAAAAAAAAAAAAAAAAAAAAAAAAAAAAAAAAAAAGGAGTAACTTATTTAATGAAAACATGCACTCGATATGATTCTGACTAGTTGCTATTAGATCGAGATAAGAAAAAATATGCTCCAGCTAGAAACTTAGCACTTTCTTATTTTATTTTTTAATAAATAGGGTCTACTTTTAAAGCACAGTATTTTATTCTTCTTACGTTCGTATTTTTTTTATCACTAAAGAACACAATAATTTTCTACCGCATTAGAATGTTTTTTTTCCGCATTTATGAAAATAAATTTATAATTATAAGAAGTAAATAAGATTTTTAATTTAAACCCATAACACATTCCTAAAAAATATTTAGTACACAATTTTTGAGTGGTATCCATTTCTAATCGTTTCCGTTTATATTTGAATATAAATGTTGGTCCTATAATAAAAATATTGCACTTTTAGTCTACTAAAATCACAATTTTAGTCGACAATCGTATTTAGTAGTCTCTTCCGGAAGATGATTTCTCATTCCGTCATTTGCATTATTTGTGGGTGTGCTAGTTCTGATTTCCATCAGCTGCTTATGTTCCTGTTTATGAGTTTAATGGCTTTATTTACCATATCATATTGGCCTGTTGATGTTGCTTTATTTACAGCGTCTGTGTAGATAAGTTTCCTTTACTATGTCAACTCTCTAATGTTCTCTGTTTAAGCTATCCTTATTTATTGGTTTTAGAGTAAAAATTATTCCAAGTTCAGCTTATGTGTTGAAGAAAGATAAACAAACAATAAGGATTTACCCCAATAGGTAGCAATGTTCTGTTTCATTAAGATAACTTTTTCTAGAGAGGTAAAACTGAGTGTTCTGGTGCCCCCCTTTCCTTTTTGATATGTCTATGCTGGGCCCAAAAAGCTGCAGGAGAATACAACTACATCCAAGGCTGAACATAGAACATAGGTTTCACATGAGCAGGACAGAATTTATTGTACGAGTCACCCTCAAAGCATAAAAAGCCTCGTTTTCATATTTTGCAGAATTTAAGACCCTTTATACAAAATTGCAGTTTTTAAATAGATATAAATAAATTATCTACTATTTTTTTTTGTTGAAAAACATTAATGTACAAATTTTTTTCAAAAGAATTTTGGTAGGGCCTTTAGCCATCTCAGGTGCTCGGACAATGGATTCACTTTTCCCCCTGTCCCATTCAATGTAGCCTTGACTACATAATATAAAAATGACAAATATTCTTCTAGAATTTCAGATAAAATAGAATGTCTGCTACTTTTTTACTGAAATTCTGGTATTTCAAAATTTCTCACAGAGTTAACATTAAACCATGACCTTTTCTAGAAAAAATTCGAATGTAAAAAAATAGTACATCTATGACTTTTCGAGAATGATACATTGCATACAATGAATATCTTCATTAAATCAGTTTCTAGGTCAAAAAGTTTAGTTCCAACAGGCTTTCCAATTTTAGTAACTAGGTATTATCCCATTTTCTCCTATATGTATATTTTACTTCTAATGATGAGGCAAATAGCTATTAAAAAAACTAGTAAAAATACAATAAAAAAAGATGACAAAACAAGATTCACCGAAGTCATTGACTTAAAAATCTTCTGGCCTGATAATAAAGTACCGTTTATTTCAGAGTCTCCTTTAAGAACTGCACAGTGGCAGAGGTGGTATCTATTCATAGGGTAATAAATTTGTTATATAAAGGAGCCAGTAATTTTTAAGTATTAGCCTTCACTTTAGATTAAAAATTCAAATCCAAAGAATCTAGAAATAGTTACTTAAAGTTATTAAAATAATTTAAAGGTAGTTACAAACATATAAAAATACCATTTTCAGTCTTTAAATTAGTACCACTTTTTAAATTCTTCCAGATCTTTGTAAACCCTGATATTGGGTAGTCAGGAAAGTCTGTGCAGAATAGAATTTCGATTAGGTTAAAGATAGGCAGTTTAAAGTTCTCCTAATTTTTCAGCCATTTTAATTTTTCAATCGATATTTATGTAGTATGTATCAAACTTCTATACATGCAGTAAGATTCCAAATCTTGGTGGTGATCAATAAGATTTAGCGATATATTTTTAAAAACAAGAAATATACTTCATATCATATATTTGGAAACATCCTGAATATTTTTGACAAAGCATGGCTACCTATCGAAAATCAGCATGAACTTTTCAGATGACCCAATAAAATATTACAGAAGTAAAAAGAAATTGCAACCTGCGAGAAATTTATAATTAAAAAAGATACCAGTAGGGAGAAACACTTTAGCTTGCTCAGACTGCAGTATTTAAGGAAATGAACTAACTCAACTAAAATTGTTACTTATATTAAACAATTACAAACTTGTATCTTAAACAATATCATTAATTTCAAAGATAAAAGTTATTCAAAGGTATCTCCTACTCCCCTACACAGAAATTTTTTTTATTATTTATCTTCATAAAAATTGAAAAATTTGCATAAATTATAAAGAGAAACTGTCCACAAGTTCACTTTTAGTTCCAAAATATTTTACATACATTTTCTATTTTAATTTTAAAAGCAAATTAATATTGTTCTAATTAATCTAACGAGTAATTAAGGTATCATCTATTGATATAAAAGTAAAATTCATTGCAGCTCCAAAAATCTAATTTTTTCTCCTGTGACTATTTAAAAAAAAATAAAAAAATAAGGGTGTGCACCGCTACTAATTTTAATAAAATACCTTCAAAATTAATTGCAATACTCAATGGAAATTGAAAGAAATCAAATGAGACAAGAACCTTTATTTTGTACTTTGCTCTTTATTAGTATTTGTTACTCATACTGTCAAATTCTCTGTCACCAGAAAGCAAAAAAAAAAAAAAAAAACTCTTGGATAATTTATTTAATTATTTATCCAGTGAAAAAGGTTTTTATTTTTGAGTACTTTATAGTTTTCGTTAAAAATGTGTAGATGATAAATAAGTAGTTTTGTCAAATCTACACAGTTATCATACTTTGAAAGAAGTATAAATAGCATTTGAATTTTTCAAGATTTGTAAATGGTCCACGGGGATATAAAGGACAAGCTGATAACTTATTATCTTTCATTTAATATGATGAGCAATTGATTACCTATCGAAGCATATAGAAGAGTGTAAAATATTTTGTTTATTTTAAAAATGAACTCACACTAGTTTCAAAATATTTAAGTCTAAATTTTGCATAAATATTTCTCCCAGCTACAGTATTAACTATTTATACTTTCATAAAAATGTAAATTAATTAATCATGTCAAAAACAGAATTTAAGAGATTTTAATAAGTTTTAAAAAAAAATATAGATATCAATAATTTAAACTGATTTTAAAAAATGTGCAGTTTGAATATTTTTTATATAATAATATTGATTAATATATTTTTTAGGGCACAATTTTTCAAAAGACTTTTTATTAATAATAAAATAAAAAAAAAGCATGGAACTATTAAATTTAAACTAGTTATATGTACAATCATTTGCTGGTAATAAATATATTACAATTATAGACATTTAGTTTCCTGTCATATAATTAAATACAAGTGCTTTAAAATTTATTTAACATGTAATTAGTGTACATCAACCCAGTTACCTAAAATATATCTTTTACAATGTGTTACCCTAAGCATTTTTGGAAGGGCTGCTCACACTGCCTGCTCTTAGATCCCTATAAATGCACCCTCATTGCCTTTTTTGTGAAAATACAGAGCCATCCTTTGGAAAAACTGCCTTTTTATCTTATTTTTTTACAAAAAGGTTATTTTCTTCACCACCTGCTTTAATGAAAAATCCAATTCTGATTTATTTAGTTATTGATATTTACTTAACTTTAATTTCATTTCTTCATTTTAGTAAGATTTTTCTTATGTTTTCTACAAGAGTGAAAGTTTCGAAAATTGTCAAGACTGAAAATTTCGAAATCAGAAGTGGGCGTGTCCCGTCCAATAATTTTAAGTAAACAAAAAATTATATATGAATTCTTTTCATAAAAATTGCGAACAAACTTTCTAATAAAAATTAAAATACACAAAATGCAAATAAGGCTTATAAAAATTCCATATTTATTTTAGCAAACCTACTATTGTTCAGGAGTATAAACAAAAAATGCAAAGTAATTAGTTATTTCAAGCAAAAATTACCTCAGCTTTCAATTTTTTTCTGACATCTAATTTTCTAATAAAATAAAGTGCTGGTATTTTAAGGAAAAGGATATACTTAGCTAAGTTAATACTTTGTTAATAAATAACAAAAACAATTTCTTAGAATTCACTTATAGTAATATTTTGTTTCGCTCCGTCTTGTGGTTTTTTAAAAAATACGGAAACCTTTCACCCCTGGTTGTCTAGTTATTTAGTTAAAATGTGCATGAAATTTATTTTCTTTCTATAATTTGGATTAAATTTTTCAAAGATATTGTACTATTAGAAAAGATTATAAACCAATGTTGGGATTTATGTTGGAAAAAAGTATACTTTATTCAAGACTTTGAAAAGAGTGGAAAGTATTTGAAGTCTAAAAATGACTTGTATGATTGTTTAGTAATAAGTTTTAGCTTAAATTTAAACACATGGAATTTAATACAGTACAAAAAAGTTGAAAGTTTCTTCTCTTTTGTTGTTTTACTTTTATACAAAATGTTTTAGAGATTGGTCGTTCTCTGGTTCAGGTCAAAATTACGATCTGTGGCTGAATGAATAGATGTATGAATGGGTCTGCCCTATAAACAGGCTGTGATGTGTTTGTGGCTGTAGTTGTATTCTTGGCCACAGAAAAACAAGAAACGCTACCTCTAAGCTAAATTCGCTTGGTTTCACTGCTTAGATTAGATAATAGTTGCACACTGAAAAAATTAAACTTATTATTCAGAATAAATAAATAAATAGATTCTGATAATTTTTATAGCAGGCTCAATTTTTATTAGTTTCCTCTTTTGGAAGGTGGTATGTTAATGAATAATTTAGAGATTTTAAATTTTTCGATTAATCAAATCAAAAAAGCTTTCAATCAATTAATCATTTTCAAGCTTACATTCTTTTGAAGAAAATTTAAACACAATTATCTTCTACCCTGCTTTCAATTTTTGTTTCGTTATTTTGATAATGAATGAGAATTACTTAGTGAACTATACAAATAAAATGGGATAATTTAAAAATTGGGTCAAATTCATTTATATAATATTACACATTTTGATAAAATTTAACATTGGTATGTGAGTACCCTTTTCTTTAAGGAAGCATCCTGACATTTTATATTTCTAGATAAAACTCTTATCAGTATGTTTTAAAATCTAATCTAATTTACTTTTTATACAGTGTTTTCACTACAGCGCGAGAATCTCTCATATTTTTTTATTTTCTCGCATTAAAAAATTATTACCGCGAGAAATTCGCGCATTCTATAAATCAATTTCAAAATTCGCGAATTTCTCGCATTTTGAAAAAAAATTCTCATTTGCGCCATTTAGAATAAAATCCGTTTCACTCTTCTTCCTGGATCTTTTATTATTTTTAACATCTGCCCCATTATCTAGCTTCCCTATTTACCAGTATTGTTCAGAGCCTTTAAGAACAACAGAACACCATCCTTCCGAACCACGGAACCTCTTTCAGAACGCATTTCTCTGCAACCACGTGTTTACCGTAGGTAAGGTTTCTTCATGTAAGACGTTCAAATTTTTTGCTCGTTAATGTAAGATGGACAAATACCTTGTAAAGCCAATATCTTCTACTCCGAAACGGACAAATGAAAATGAAACAAATGTGGGTAGAAACGATCAAAACGAAACAAATACGCATTTGAGCAACCTAATGAGAATAGCTGATGAAAAAGTAGATGTAGAACATTTTCCATATGATGATGCAGCAAAAATATTCAATGCATTAAAAATTAGAAGATGTTAAAAATGCATTATAATGAAAGAAATTTTTTTTTCAAGTCTCTTAGTGTTTTTTTTTTTTTTTTTTTTTTTTAATTTTTGAAATCTCACTTAACTTTCTGAAATCTCACCCTGTTTTTGAGAAAGGGTGAGAAATTCTCACCCATTTTTTTTTCTGAAATGAAAACACTGTTATAGGATATCTATTTGACAAATGGTTTTCAATTTTAATCGAAAGTATTCAACTATTTTGGCTACAAAATTGTTTTAAATAATATTAATACACCATATTAGATATTTTGGTTAGCAAATGTAAAGAAATTGATTTACATCAAATAAATCTGACTTTTTGTAAATTCCCCCCCTTCAAACTTACATACAAAATTGTATTGTAATTCGTCGATAATAACAATCTAATAATGATTGTTTCAAAATATATTAAAATCAAAATTTTTAGAACAAAAATTGAAAGAGATTATGATTGTCTGACAGCACTGAGATGTTATTAAGCCTAAGTGCTGACCTTGTTGCTAAGAATTATTCTCAGGACATAGTACAAAAGCATTAAACATTCTATCGCTTATTATTTTGAAACAATTTATACCATAATTTTTTTTTCTTCTATCTCTTAAAAGATTTTACTTCTTAGGATTTCCATGAAAACTACTGCTTTCACAGTTTTCCCTCACTGGTTTCATCATCAGGTTTGCAGGCATCATACCAATACATTTAGGATAGATCAGGCTTTTAAGATGTTTTAAATAATATTCATTTACTTTAATAAAGCAGTAAATATTTTTTTCATTGTAAGAGAAAAAATTAATAATTAGAGATAGTGTTTTCCAAAAAAGATTTTAATCTTAATTTCAAACATATAAAATAAATACATTTTGAACAATGAAAAATATCAGCTAAAAACATTGCAATTGGCTTGACACACCTTAAATACCTAATAAGTTAATGGTAAAACAAGACGTTATAAGGTCAATTACAGAATAAGAACATAATAAATATTTATACATGCTTAAAGCTAAAATACATTCAATCCCATTTGAATGTTATCTATATGCAAACAATAAAAATTCATATATATTAAGTTAAATATATAAAATTTGAAGAGCTCAGTTCAGCCTTTCAAAAGATAAAATATATGTATTTATTTATAACTATTTTATATCATTAATAGATTTACGTATTCTGAGAAGCAAAAGCATGCAAACTGCCCATTTGACTAATACCATCTCGTATATGATTGATATGTATTTCAACCTCATTTTTAAAAACTGGAACATTTTGCTTCTTTAGTCTAGATTGTATTTCAGTTAATGTTTCTGAAAGAGATTTGAACTCAAATGAGTTATATTCACTGGTAGAGAGGTGTTTTAACTGGGACATAAGAGAAGATAGTTGAGCAATAAGCATCAATATATTTTGGTTCTTCACAACAGGAAAGTCTTCTAGAAGGCTCTTTTGCTCAATATAATCCAATGCTTCTTTAAAGCATTGATCTTTAATGGTACTTGGCTGTAATACAGGTTGCAACCCCTGTTCAGGAGCTATCTCTTGACAGAAAGTGTGTACATTATTTAGATACTCACAGAGATCTTTATTTAGACGCTCAAATTCCAAAACAAGAGACGCGTAAGATTTCTGAAAGTCAAAAGTCATGGGTTGACCTCGAGATAGACTTCGTTCAGCTTCAGTATGCATATCCTTCAATAAAGTCAAATTTTTTTTCTTCACAGCCAATATTTTTGTTAGCCGCACCAACAGAGCGAGAAACTTTTTAGGAAAGCCCCCTAATGTTCCATCCTCAACAAAAGAAACATCTTCTTTGTTTGAAGATTCTCCTAAAAGTGGATCTGTATCAGACTGCGACCAAGGAGAAATTGGGACGAAGCGAGGAGATGAATATAACAAGTTTCTTGGACGAGATTTTTGAGCAAATGCTTTGATAGGCATCATATCAGGTGGATCATTACTGAGAACCTCAAAATCTGGGATAGAAAAGGTGCCTAGTCCTGGCCTATCAAATGTTATGCGATAAGTAGAGTTGGAAGTATCTACAGCATCTATGGAACCATAGAAAAGTCCATCTTGTGGACTGCGAACTCTTGCAGTTGCTTTTGTTCCAATCACAAGAGGTAGAGGTATTTCAGATGGAAGATCTTTGAACAGTGCCAAATCAACATTTTTTCGCAGCTGGAGTTGTCGAATTTTACTTCTCTTTAATTCCAATGATTTTCTTTCTTCAGCAAAAAAGCTTGGGGAGCATCTCCGAGGCTTTCCAAGGAATCTTCGTATCTTGCACCACTCAACACGAGTCATGTTGCGAGTTTTTAAGTTGGGAAAATTCTCTTGCAAACAACTGTAATAATCGCTATCTTTAAAGAGAGGTTGATCTATGTTGGAATAAAACCATTCACAACATAAAAATCTATGAGCTTTCGGTAACTTTAAGAGATTTCGAAGTTTTAGACCCACTTTTTGAGCAACACGCTTGTCAGGTAATTGTTGTGGAGGTGTTGAAGGTACTGGAGATGAGACTCGGACTGTTTTCCTAGGCGACGATCTTGAGAGAGTGTAAGACGTATCTTCATGATCGTTATATATCAATCGATTACGTTTTCGGATTCTAGGTGAACAATCTCTTCTTGCAGGAACAGGTGAAGGAGCTGTGGGGATATGCCTAGCTTGGCTTTTCATGCTCAACAGAGCAGCTACGGATTCATTTTCAAGGGAATCCGCCATTTTTTATATGATGCCAAACTTCAAAGTTTTTAACTGTAATGTTATGATGTCAATGGTCTAATTGTAATTCCGTTTCAGAAAAATTTAGTGGTTTGTAGGTTTTTAAATTATAATCAAGCTAATTACATTTTTTAGTTCAAGTTATTTCGTTCAGACGTAAAACAATAATCACGATTCGAAAATTTTTTTGAGAAGGGAGAGTTTTACTGCAGTTTTATCACATAGTTGAAATGTTTTTACCAATCAGATTTCAAATATCAGATGGCAGTTTTACTTCTTCATAGTTTACAGATGGCAACATTTATGCTAAACATTAGAAAAGTGTAGTTTCATTTTTGTTGTTGATGGTCAGTGAATTCTGTTGATGAGTTAAATACTTTGTTATTTCGAGTAATATATTGAATCTATGGTGCTGCTTAATTTCAAGCAATAGAAAAATGTCTGAAAGCTATGGTAATTATTATAGTTTTATTAATTGTTTTAATATTCTCTAAAATTGTATTGCGCATATATTGATTAAAATCTCCTTTGAAATTGTGTTTTATGAAAACAACTACATTAATATCTGTTTTATGTTATTTTTGCGTGGTTACTATTTATACTTTACTTACTTAGTAGTGTTTGATTATTAATTTTATGGTCTGTTGACATCATGAATTTTAAACACAGATTTGATTATGCTTATAAGGTAATCAAGTTTTAGGTCAAACTAAATAATTTGTTTGAAATTGTTTAGTTCTTAGCTTTAAATTATAAGTTGCAACTATGCAATGATATTTGTAGTCAATGCTTATTTTTCTGCTCAGTTTTAGAATTCTGCTTACTGCTAATGATTTATAAAATTTATATATTTAAGTTATACTTGTTTTCATCTTTTTTTCATCATCTCAGTATTTTCACATGATTATGTTGTCTAACAATAACCGATGGATTTATTTTTGTGAGAATTGTAAGCTTTTATGCAGATACAATTAAGCTGTGAAATATATGTTCAGGATGGTTAAAATTTTTATTTGATCATTTATTTAATACTTTTTCCCCTGCTGAATAGTACATTTTATTATAGAAATGTTGACAACAATCTATTATTTTATTCTGATAATATTTTGTGATTGTATTATTTTTTTAAGTATATTTCTATTAGACCTAAATGATTTTTCTTTTTTAAAGCTCATAATTTTATCTCTCTATGCTCACGTTACTTTTTCATCTCTGAAATCCAGTTTAACTCTTATATGTAGGAATGCCAGATTCTGGTTTATATAAGTTGACAGCTATTGATTATACATAGGTGTATCAATTAAATATGACACTATCATAATTAAGAATAATATCAATACACTGTGAATGTCTTGATCATTATTGATAATTATAATTATAGAATATATTATTATAATTATTGATAACATATTAGAAAGATAATATCGGGAAAGGACAATGTCATTGTATTCAATGTTTATTGAATATAATGTTATTGTGAGCATTGATAGATTTTAATATGGCACCGAAAATATTGACTAATATAATGTAAATCACTTAAATTGTTTTAATATTTCAATATATTGTTGAATATGGATATATTTACTTACAATATTTAAATTCATCACTTTTCGTCTATAGAGACTAATGTTCATGTTGGCAGTTTCAACATGTTGTCCATATAATTGATAAGTAGCTAGCCATCAAACATTTTACTTTAAGCATAAATGAAAGTACCGAAATGGACATAACTTGATTTGGTTTTATGAACAGGAACCTTCCTTAGTATCTAAACACCAAGTGATCATGGGGAAGTAATTAGACTAGCGTGTGCAAAGTAGTTAAACCAATAGGGACCGGGAAATAAGATAATTAAAAAAACAAATTAGAAACAAGTGTGAAAGGATTTTGCCAGAATATCAGGTTGTCACAAATTAAATTAGAATAGATTTCCAAATATTGGGAAATGATGAGGTACTATAAGGCATGAAGCTCATTAATTAAATTATTAGAATTTTTCAAAATATAGAAAGGCTCCAAAAATTAAGTTTAGTAGATGAAGAGGTTTGCTGAATGATTTCAGCAGATGACTCTGATCTGTAATTACAATTCCAACTATGTAGAGCGATGGAAGATCAGTTACCGTTGATTGGTTAAATTTACATTTAGTTTGGCACATTGACATTTAATTTGTTATATGCTCTAGCTATTAGTATTAGCTATAAACTACCTAAATGTACCCCTAAACTTCAACTTAAAGAACGTGAAAGATATGTCCAAAATAAGGACATTAACTGATCTACTATCGCTCTAAACCAGGGGTGTCAAACTCAAAAGCTAACTTGGGCCAAATAAACAATGCTGAACTTCAGGTGGGCTGCAAAAAAAAAAAAAAAAAAAAAAAAAAAAAAAAANAAAAAAAATCAATGTTCATAGAAACAAATATTTTTATTTTGAATTGTAATGAACATATATAAAGTTAAATTATTGTTTACGTCCTGATACTAGACATCTCTTCTCTGCTATTATCTTTTCTATTTCGAGAGAAATTTTATTGGCCGAGACTACTTTCAAAATTGACCCAACATCAGCATTATTAATACAGTTTGGGACAGGAGATTTATTTCCATTCATAACAGAAAATAATTGCTCTCACTGATAAGTACCTCCAAACTTGGAAATAATTTCATATGCGAATTTTCGAGTATTTTCAAACCTTGCTGGTAAATATTCGTGAAATTTAGGCACACCCACTTCAGTGAATTTTGCCTCCAAATTTGAGTCACACTGAATCTCAATCACTTCCATTTGCATATAACTGGGTACTGAGTCTATATTTATTGAGAAAATCGAAGGAAACAAACGAAATTTGTCTTCCAAAGAATTAAAATCTTTAAACCTTGTTTCAAATTCTGTTCTGAGATAAGAAATTTTTTTCTGCGTATTTTTGATATGACGCAGTATTTTTGATACGATACAGGTACTGAGTCTATATTTATTGAGAAAATCAAAGAAAACAAACAAAATTTGTCTTCCAAAGAATTAAAAACTTTAAACCTAGTTTCAAATTCTGTTCTAAGATTTGAAATTTTTGATACGATGAAGTATCATCTAAACTAGATTTGTTCTTGTTGCACTTTGGGAAATGCGTTAAATCTTCATTTTTCAGTTGCCTTTCCCAAAGAAATAGTTTACATTTGAATGCTTTTTTAATTATGTCAAACATGTTCCTAATGATCTGATCCTTGCCTTGTAACAATAAATTTAAATCGGATAAGTGTTTGGTTATATCAACCATAAAAGATAAATCTTGCAACCATATTTGATCGGAGTACAAACTTGTATCTTGATTTATAGTTTGTAAAAACTTATATATTTTTTCTTTCAAATCCGAGAATTGATTGAGAACCTTGGAGCAAGATAACCAACTTACCTCGCTATAATAGGATAAACCTGATTATGTACTATCTAATTGATAGCTTAGTGTGAAACGGACCCCATTTCAGCCAATTTGAATTTTACATTTTTGAGTGGACAATTTGAAATGATCTGTATAGTTTATAAATAAAGTACTGTATTATAATTTTATATGCTGGTTTCATTTCTAATTCACATTTCTATTTTATTTTTACTTTGTTCGGATATATTGACTGGGCCACAAAAATGTTCATCTCGGGCCGTGAGTTTGACACCCCTGCTCTACACAATTGGAATTCTAGTCACAGTTTTAAGTGTTCTTCTGCTAAAACCAATCCACACGGCTCTACGTGTACCAAATTTGATTTTTAAGGTCATTCCATATTTTGAAAAATTCTGATTATTAAGAATTTTTCTAGTATCCCATCATTTCCTAATATTTGGAAATCTTTTAATTTAATCTGTTGCACCTTTGAGTTCTGTTGAGTTCTGAGATCTATCTGTTGCACCTGTTCTTATTGGTTGAACCACTTTGCTCACGTTTGACTCTTTATTTCTTTCCGTCATTTGGTGTTGTGTGTCCATTTCTTTATTTTCATTTGTGTTTTATTTCTGTTGATTTTTGCTTTAGTTCACATAACACAAAGTTTACTATATCTTTTTTGGATTTCACTTTGTTTTATATAAACTTAATAAGAAGAAAGTTTGTATATAAAATCTTGCACCTAAGTAGCTACCAAAGCTTGACAAGAACCATAGGAAGGAAAAAAAAAATCACAGTAGAGACAAATTTGAATTGCAATATACATTGCCACCTCCTCGGGTAAACCATTAATATTTTTTTAATCAATTTTAATTGTACATACAGATAGTAGCACTTTGGTAATTGCAGGATCAGGTAATGATGCGTGAATGTCCTCTTTACCCCTTTCATTAAAAATATTTAAACGAATTGTGTCAATGTATTTATATTAAAAATATTTACCTAACTTAGAAATACATCAAAAAATAGTTAGCATAATGACGACTCTCTAACATTTGAGATTTTTGCAAAATATATTTATCAGTGGTAGTGAACAAAAGTCAAAAATTTTGAAACTAATCAGGGCTGATTGTGCTTCGGAAAAAATCCGGATTTCCAGATTTTTCGCTAACAGTAATCCGGAAGATCCGGAGATCGAAGATCCAGGCGTTTCAAAAAATCATTGATCACAGAAGTTTCCGGAAATCAAATTTTCAAAAGTGGAACTTAAACACAGTTAAAAACACAGTTTATTTTGTTTGTAAGGGAGAGCCAGATACATTTTTTATCAGTAAATAGTTATAATCATAAACTCAAGAAAGTAAGACATATTTGTAAATTTTAATTACTTCTCCTAGAAAAACCTAGTTTAAATTTTTTTCTAATTTTTCAATTTCAATTTTTTTTTTTTTAAACTCGGGAAATTTTTCGGAATTTTGACTTGGACTCACAATCACCCCTGAACTAATAGAATTTTTAAATAACATGTATCAAGATTTTAAAGTATGACTACTTCCTAATCTGGTATTTAATATGCCTGTTTAAATTATTTATATGTAGCAGTGAACATAAACTTTTTAATTCTTATTTATTAAAACATTACTGCTTCTTCTTTGTCAAGAATCGAAAAACAATTTTCTGAAACTACCAAAATCAGCAATACGGAACTTACTATACAAAACATAAAATTTTCGGGAAGAACAGATACCGATGAATGTATATAGAAATATCCCCAATGATTTTACAATGAGTTAAGTTAAATGCATAGTTGAAGGCTATATTTATATCTTGCTCATGAGCTATCTAAGGTTAAATAGCTCTATTATAATATATGGTGTATGGAAATTATTTATCAACCATTATAATTACCCTCATAGATCTAATGTATCTAGGAGTGTACCTAAGTTTATTAAAAAAATGTTTTTCTGACAAATTTAATATTGAATTAAATTTAAAAGTTTCTGATTTGTAAAACATTATAACAAAGCAAAATAGCACTATATTAAAAGACTTAGTATAATTTATTATAAATGTATGTATGCTAGTATTGTTAGTTATTATTTTTTAAAATGTAAATTTGTTTAATATTTTCAGATTTCCTGTTTAAGTTTCTTGTTATTGGAAGTGCTGGAACTGGAAAATCTTGTCTTCTGCACCAGTTTATTGAGAGCAAATGTATTTAATAAAGCTTTTTAAATATTATCTTTATAAATGTTATTCTGTGTGTATGATTTTTTAAAAATTATTTTTGCTTGTAAATGTTGTTATTTATTTTGTTATTAGTGTGGTACAAAGCATAATATTTTATCAGTTGGGTCAAGATATCAATCTAGCACTTTTAGGATTCATTGTTATTTTATAGGTTTTTTTAATTATGTATAATTCTTATCTTAATATTTAAATATTGTATTACAATTTAAATTTTATTAAAACTTTGATCATGCAAATTTTAAACACAAAGTAAGTCTTAAAGTAGTAAGCAAAGTAGCTCTTAAAAGATTTATAACTTAGTATTATGAACCTACTTATTTATCCATATACAATCTAAAATTTACAGTAAAATTATGAATTACTCACGTTTTATTTTTTCAAATTTTTTTGTTTAAGTTGAGCACAGTTAAGAAATCTAAAAGTGATAGTTGATGTAGTTTATTTATCCTTGTAACCTATTGTTCTATTTTGAATAGACATAGTCCTAACTTTTTCAGTTGGATCCTAGTTTCTATTCCTACAGTTTTCTTGAGTAAAATCCCCCTTTTTTACATTTTAAAAAGCTGCTGTTATTGTAGACTCAGTCTTTTTTTTTTCCTTCCTTAATTGATAGGTTCAATAAATATAATATGTCTTGGAAATATTTTAATATATTGATTATGTTACGTTTTTATTTTTTTGTTCATTGAACATACTAATAAGTTCTATATTTTTTCTTTTGTCTGATATGAATGATAGAAAGTAAAAAGGGGACATATTTTTGTAATAATGGTATTATGGTTGTTTGTTTCTGCTACCAAGAATAGCAGTTGAAGTTAAAATATTTTATTTATGTTTCCTTTGATGTCATATAATTATTGAACTAATTTTATGTTAATTGATGATTTACATAATGCCAGACCAAATACTAACTGATATTTTGGTTGTTAAAATTCATTCATTTGGTAAAACTCAAAATTTTTATGATGGCAAGACAGGACAAAATACCGCGCAATGAATTTTTGCGATTGAACAATGTATTAGGAAAGGGTTGTACTGCCATCTATTGGGAGAAAATTACACTGAATTGTCAGTGATATCAAGGAATACCAGTGGATCATGCATTCACAATAATACAAAGCATATTTAGCCCATAGGGTTATTTGAAACTGCCTGCGGGACATATATGTCCCAGTGGTAGTGAAAGGGTTAAAAAGAGTTTTTTTTTTTTTTGAATCCTGAAAAATTTTTAGTCAAGATTTTATCTATTTAGTTTTTTAAAGGTTTTATTATTACTTTATATGTTTTTTATGTAAATTTTTGAAATTCGTATTGATACTTGAAATTAATTTTAGTTTTTTTGACTTACTTATTGTAATTTTAATAGTTAAAGCTGATTCAAACCACACTATTGGTGTAGAATTTGGTTCCAAAGTTGTCAATATTGGAGGTAAATCTGTCAAATTGCAGATCTGGGATACTGCTGGTCAAGAAAGATTCAGGTATTTCAATATACTATATGTATTCTATCAGGTATACTATTTGTAACCATCTGTTTTTGTAAAATAGAATTTTAGTAAGAAATTTATTTTCAACTGCCATTGATGCATATTTCACTATCATTAATTTTAGATATTGTGAAAGAATTCAGGTAGATTGTGTTGTGGGGAATTTTTTTTATTTAAAAAAAAGTTTTAACAAAAATTGATAAAATAGTCTTCTTTTTTAAAAAAAAAAAAAAAATTCTAGTTTTATGATGACATATTATTTTTTTTTATTTTTACTGACTGTAGTATAATGTCAGAAAAAGTATTATCACAAAGCAACAATATGGAACATTAAAAATTTGGTGGTTGTTTTTATATGTATTCATAACGATCTATTTTTGTGAAACAAAGGTTTAAGGTTCTTCCGTCACTGTTTTGTATTGTGTTATTTCCCATTCAAACTTCATTTTTGTAGTAGTTATTATAAAGCCTTGGAACTATGCATATAAATTAAGTCAGCAATTGAGATGTGTACACAAAACTAACTATTTCAGAAGATGGTAAAGCATTTTATGTGTTGTAATTTTGTTTATAAGTAATTGAAGTGAGCTTAGGTTTAATATTTTGATTTATTCTTCCTTTTATCTTTTATTTTTAAGGAAGTTATGTATTTAAAATTCAAATTTTCAAGAACTTTATCATCACATTCGATTGATTTTGTTCAACTTTTGTATTTTGCTATAGAAAATTATATTCTTCAAAATGATGTAAAAATATGTATGCTTTACAATTCAAATTTTTTCGGAAATTATTAAATAAAACAATAAAAATAATAAATAATTATTTATATTTCTTTTTTTTGCATGGAATTATCAACAAACAAACAATTTTTCATAATTGTGAGGTAATATTTTTTAAAGCTCTCAAGATATGGTGAAATATGCAGGAAGTAAAATTAACATTAAGCCCCCCCCCCAACCACTCTCCTGACCAAATTATTGAGTCTATATTTCTTAGAGTGCTGATACCCCTAATATTTTGAGGGGCAATAATCCAAAACTGTCAAAAAGAAAAGAAAAAGGTCTGTTTATTCCAAGAAAGTAATGTTTTTGTGTTTGATTTCATAACTTAAAATGTCGTTTGCTCTAATTAATTAAGGTATTTTAGGTCATTCGTTTAAATCATGAGATTGAGTCACGGTACATGAAAATCTTATCACTGTATAAAAAGTTAATCAGAGTGTTCCTTTTTTTGCTCAATTCATATAGTACGTTAAAGAAAAAGTTTTTCCTTTGAAAAAAGAATATTAAATAAACATTTTTCGTTCCATAAATGTTGTTTATATGTTTGTCTTAAAATTATTTTATATCTTTTCTCTTAGATTGCTTTATTTATTTTCTTTAAATTGCAATTCTTAGAAATTTAATTGTATATGTTTTTAGGTCAGTTACAAGAAGCTATTACAGAGGGGCTGCTGGTGCCTTACTTGTTTATGACATAACGAGGTATACTTTGATATTAAATTTATGTTATGTTTTTTTATTATTTTGCTGATAATATTCTATTATTTTATTGCTAGCTCATGGTCATTAACGCTGTTCTGTATAAATTGAACTTCTGACTAATGTGGGCAGTTCTATGATTCTTGCCAAGTTCTAATAATACATAGAATTTATAGGATAAAGCATGTTTTCATAGATTTTCTGAATCATTGCAGCAAAGAAGTTATAATATTTTTTCTGATTGTTTTTTGGAACATAGATATTACTGCTTTCAAAGGTGGCTATAATTATCTTATCAAAATTTCGTCCTCTATTATGGGTCACTTTTGTAGTTGTAAAATCAAAGAAAAAAAATGAGGAAAGTGAAGAAAATCTCTTACCGAAGAATTTACTGGACAACTAATAAGTGAGCATTGGATTGACCTTTTCAAGCCTCTACTCATTCAAAAAAGTTGGCTGGGTGAAAAGCCAATATGTTGGGAGATTCCTTAATGGCCACCTTTGATATGTATTTTTAGAATCTTTGCCAAGGCCGAAATAAAAAAAAAACATACATTTGTGGGGTCGTAAATAAATTTTTAAGCAAGATGATTCACTACAAAATTTACATCTATCTAATTGATCTATTATGTTTTCTTTTTTAAAAAGATCAAAATCTTGAACTAAAAACCTTTTATCTGAAATTTACATTTAACTAATTTAAAATTACTATCGCACAATCAAACTGTAAATTTCAGTGTGTTTAATAAATGTTATACTGGAGCAGGATCTCTTAAACTTCTTGGGGTAAGGATACAATAGTTACGAAGATTTTGTAGACCTCATAAGTATAGTGCAAATCCCATTTGTGTTTGAGTGAAACTGATGGTTTCTGTACTTGTGCTGTAATATACTACTGCAGTCTTAGGTCTTAAAATTTTTTTAAATAAATGGCAAACTTAAATATATAATACAATAATAATAAAAAATTTAATTACTGTATATCAGCTTTTTAAATCCCCAAAATTTTATGAAAATTATATTATATTATTTATACACTGGTAATGAAGTCGGACAGTCATCGATTGTGAAATATCGATGCTTAATAAACAATGAGATAGATATGAATAACTTTGTTTGGATTTACCTTTACTAATTACCCTTTTCAAAAACTATTTTTAATATGTTATATGCAATTAATTTTGTAATTTCTTTCATCATATTTTCTTCATATATTAAGATTTTTTTAGAAACTTTCCTTTCTTTTTTCAAAACATAATTTAAATTAAAGTTAAGATAATTTATTCAAGAGTATTTAAGAAAAATATCAAAATAAAAACTTTTAAAACATATCATAAGACAACAAATTTAAAGATTCCTGAACACCAGTTGTATTGAATATGGATCCCACTGTGAATTCTACTTCATCCTCATCTGCTGAGTCCTACAAAAAATCCTATTCACCCCTTCCCAAGAATTTGAAATTCCACATTTTAAAAATATTTTACAATAACCTTTAAATCCAGATTTTGAAACACATCTAGTACCATTTGACATATTAGGCATTTACTCATAATAATAATTGACTTATTCTCCTGACAAGCCAGAAATTTGCTATCCCGTAAACAGAAATAGAGGATTGACTTATACACCAAGATATACAGTACTTATATCAGTTTAAAGCTTTTCTGTATCTGTTCATTAAGCCATTTGGAAAATCACTACTCAGGAAATGCACTTAATGGAGCCATATATAACTTCTCACAGCTCATATGTGACGATTAAGCTTCAATGGGAAAGGTGTGACTGTTTGTTTTTATTCATATTATTGGATCTTGGCAAAATCGTTGACAGCACAAGAGGAATGTAATGCCATAACAGGCATTACATATCTCCTAGCTTTTAAATTTTTTTTAATTTCATAAATTTAATTTTTTTAATCATTAATTCAATTTTAATTAAATTAAAATAATTATTTAATTTTAATTGCATTTTATAATAAGCAAATATAAAATTTTATTCTATTCTTAGCAATCAATAACGTCTAACTTTTTAATTCAATAGAAATGTATAATTCATTAATTCACTATCGAGATTAAATCGAACATAAAAATGTATTTTTTAACTCTTTATTAAGTTACTTTATTTCTCTTACCACAAAAACGTTTCTGTTACTGGGTTACATTAATTCTCACAGTCTTTTTAGCGATAAGGCTATAGCCAAATTATTTAAATTTAATATTAATTACATGGAGTTGGCTTTGTTTTTAACTGTTTTATCTTTTCGATAAATCACCAACTATAGATCTCTTCCCTTGCTCCTAACTGTCCTTTGGAAACAATTAAATTATTTTTAATTTTGAATTCTTGGTGTTAGGACTAGAGATTACGCCCCTCAACTATTTAAGAATTTACTGAAAATATTTCATCATTTTCGGGGCTGAATATCTTAATCTCCAAACTATTTGCTTTTGTTTAAAGTTATAATGGTCATTGTTGTTTAAATAAAATAATTATTGTTTTGATACATCAGTGGACACAAGTTCTTCTCAAAAGTAGTGTGCAATATGTATGTATTATAATCTTCCATCATAATAATTTCTACACCATAAAAAAAGAAATGGAATGAACTCCATTACAAGGAAATATTTTTTAAATATTCTTTAGATTTTATTGACACTTTTATTTTATGGTATTTAAACACAAAAATTTTGTTTCACTCAAATATGTTATAGAAAAAGGTAAAAGGAAGTTTATGCAAGTTTCAGAAATCTTTGGAAATTCTTTTTTGACTCTTTTATCCAAAAAATCTTATAAGAACATCATATTAAAATCAATTTTCAATGACCTCTGTCTCCATTTCAACAATCTCCATTTTTATTTTTAAAAGTTTTCACCTATGATGAAATGATTGTATAAAATGTTTATATTCCTAATTTTCCTTTAGATCCATTTTTTAAAAATTATTTTTGTGATTCTTATTGTTATAAAATGTTACCTAGTAGTTAATAATTTTTTTCTCCATTTTTGTTGTAGTCGTGAGTCGTATAATTCTCTCTCAAATTGGTTGACTGATGCTCGTACTTTAGCCAGCCCAAATATTGCAGTTCTTTTAGTTGGGAACAAAAAAGACATGGAGGAAGAGCGAGAAGTTACTTTCTTGGAAGCTAGTCGATTTGCCCAAGAAAATGGTTAGTTCAATAAATTTTTGTGTATGTCATAATGCATTTCATTAGACTATTTATCTCTGAAACTTTTTTATTGACTACTATAAACTTACTAAATATTTATTTTAAATTTAATAATTTTTTGTTGTTGCAGAACTTATGTTTTTAGAAACTAGTGCTCTTACCGGTGAAAATGTGGAAGAAGCATTTCTGAAATGTTCAAAAACTATTTTAGCTAAAATTGAAGCTGGTAAGATTATTTTTTTGCAATTCTATTTCTTTTAACTTTATTTTCAATTTTGACAAAAGAGTTCTTATTACTTTGATACTTATAATGTAATTATTTTATTTTAAATTTTTCTTTAATTTTTAATTCATAGTTGTAACAGTTGTAATTGCTTTAATAATAGAAACAATGCTAATTTTGCTACATGTAATTGCAATGCATTATTATATGCTAGTTTTGATTTTTAATTTTTATGTAATTAAATATGTTGGTATATATTTTACTGTTTATCAAATAAATATTTATTTCTGCATATTAAACATTACTATGGGATTGAGTATTAAAAGTAAAAGTTTTGCTTAAAAAAAAGAAAAGAAACAATTCTAATTTTTGGTTTAATAAGATCAAAAGTATTTTGAATCATAAAAGTTTTACATCATCCTAAACTAATAGTTTTATATAATCCTGACTAATATTTCTTGATAAATAACCTATTAAAAAAGCTTATTATTTTTATTAAAAGTTTTTTTTTAAAAAATTATTTTAAGGAATTATTCATATTAAATAATTTTAAATTTAGATTTCATTTAAAACTACAAATTATGAAGTTTATGACTGCAAAGTTGTGCAGAATTAAAATTACTTTTTTTGATGACGTGGTTTGAAGTTGTAACAGAGGGGTATGTTGTCTCTAAATTTAAAACAAAGTAATCTTTTGATTTAATTCACTGCCCAATAATTTTCGTAATTAGAAAAAGTACACATAATTAAATATAAGTTTTTTTTTCTCGTTATTTGTAATCAATATTTTAATTACAGTTTTGTGTTTGCCCGTAAATGTTTAATTTGCACTTTTTAGAATTTTAAATTGATTAAAAAAAAATTTAGGAATTATTCCTTCATATACATACATAATAATTCAGTTTATTTTATTTCTCTCTTAACTGAAAAAAAATTGATACAAGGTTATCAACCAAAAATATTTCAAAATTTTTGGACAGTGCTTTCAATTAAGGTATACAAAAATAAATATTGCTGTACTGATCCTTCATTTTGGAGTTTTTCTTTTTCAGTTATTTGAAATATGCTAAATAATTCATACATCTGAGGTTTAAGCAGGCATGAGATTCTTCCTTGAATCCACTATTTTTGGCTATTTTTTTTGGAAATAATTTTCCCTCATATATTATTTTCCAAATTTTTGTTTTAATTTTTTAGATGTTAAAAAATAATCACACAGGTGAACTTTTTTTTTCTCACTCACTTAATATTTATGAAATTTAATCAAAATCTACTTTAAATTCTACTTTAAAATTAATAAAGATTGAGGTCAGTTGTTGGCAAATTGGATTTTTTACTCTGACTTATTAAGGCACCATTCTCTTCTAATGTTTGTAAAATTTAAAACTGGTTATTTTGTAGTTAGTTTGTTACAAAAATTTTCGTATTTATAATAATAATTTTATTTTTATGCAATAATTTAAATTTATTGAAATTAAACTAACATTCCGTTATTCATAGATCAACATTTTTCAAATGTTTTATTTCCTGACCTGTTTATGTATTCATAATAAATCAATCCTCTTATTAAAGTTTATAAGTTAGTTGTAAATTATTATTATAATAATAAGTGATTATTATTATCCATAATTATAAAAGGAAGAGCTTATTTGTGTTTCACTTAACTCCAGAACCATTTGTGCTAGCATTTTGAATTTTGGACAGTGAATTGATACTGGTTGCCGTCAATCCTTGCGTAGGTTGATTAAAGTGGTCATTCACCAGGGTATACGCGCACCTGGAAAGTATTGAAAAATCATGGTTTTCGGTATTGAACAAAATTTGTCATGAAATGTCATGATTTTAACTGTTTTTTAAAAATAAAATCATGGAAAGTCATGGATTTAGGTCGCTGAAAAATCTAATTTTTAAAATGGAATTTACCTTCCCTCCCAATTTCACAGTGTTCCGATGTTCTGAATATCTGAATTTGTAGCAAAATCCCCACTCATAGTCATATTTTATTAAAATATAAAATGTTTTTACCCTGTTCTTTAAAAATTATGGTGTTCTTTCAAAAAATGAAAGAAAGAACATCATTTCTAGAGCAAATTATCCTTTAAACTTCTGTGATTTCAGAATTTTTTTATTTATTTATTACTTATTTCTTTTATTTTATCAATTTAAAATTCTAGTTTAGGCTTTTTATAATACACTTACTTTAAAGAAGAAATAAAACAGCTTTTTAGTTTAAAATCAATAAATATGAAGATGCAGAATATAACAGTTTTGGTTATACCTATCATTTCAATTAATGTTATTATAATTTTTTTTGTGAAATTTTTTGTTGTGTTTTTGTGCATAAAATAGTATTTTCGGTAAGTCATGAAAAATTCTTGGAATTATTCATGGAAAGTCGTGGATTTGAAAATCTAAAATGTAGCAGATTCCCTGTGACTGCTGCCAGTGATGCTTAACTTAAGTGATCTATTGAGAATTATGTCTTATGATCACTGTGGGGCTTTTTCCGTCTCACACTTTATCAAGGGGCTGAATGAACTTCAAATAGTTATTTTAAATGTGTTCGTAATAGTATCGTTGGTAATAAAATAGTATAATAGTATCTTCGTAAGTCATAAAATTGTATCTTCGGTAAGTGATGAAAAATTCTTGGAATTATTCATGGAAAGTCATGGATTTGAAAATCTAAAATGTAACAGATACCCTGTGACTGCTGCCAGTGATGCTTAACTTAAGTGATCTATTGAGAATTGTGTCTTATGATCACTGTGGGACTTTTTTCCACCTCACACTTGTTCAAGGGGCTGAATGAACTTTAAATAGTTATTTTAAATGTGTTCGTATTAGAAATTCAAATGTTTAATAAGAAAATAATTGTATATTTTTAGGTGAACTGGATCCTGAGAGAATAGGGTCAGGTATTCAGTATGGAGATGCTTCTCTCCGTAAGCTCTCGCGACACCAGCAGCGACAGCAAAAATCTATTGATTGTGCTTGTTAAATATATAAATACCCCAGTAACTTGTGCTTTAATGCATTTGTGTAAGCATTTAAGTCTTTTGATTCCATGTTTATATAATAGCTTTAACTCCTGTTGTGAATAAAATGATGATTCCGATGTGTAAATAGTTGGGGCAAAAAAACTATTCTAGTGCTTTTTATTTTAGATTTGTATCTATAAAATAACTGTTATTTCATGTATATATTGAAATGAGTGCTTTTTTTGTTTTAGTAATTACATTAAAATCCCGATTATCTCAATGGAAAAGCTTGTAACAAAAAATCAATGTTAAACTTTTGAGAAATATTGTAGAAGAAATTCATTAAAATATGCAGAATATAAATGTTACATTCTTATAGTTCTTGTGAATTTGTTTATAGAATATTTATGATGTAAATGCATGGTATCCTTTTTGAGTTTTATTTTTCTAAAGGTGTTTTTTATTTCATTATTTGTCAACATCAGAAATTTGTCAGAAGGCATTTGTTTGTTACATTGTTAAATGCATTTTTTCCTTGTCGGATAGGAAAATAGTTTTAAGGACATTTCCTGAACTTGAGTTAAGAAAAAAAAACCTTAAGTGCTGAAATGTTATCAATGTATTGACACTATTGACCAAAAAAAAATAAAATGTGAGAGTTATGAAAGTTGAGAGAATTGCTCTATAATATTGAGAGTACTAATTTTTTGAAGTGAGTTTTTGGATTTAGACTTATTTAGTAAAAAAGAAATTGGTTTTATTGTTAAAGATCTAAGTCCCTATAATAAGATAGTTTTTAAATTATGTAACTTATGTGTTACATTTTCTTTTCATTTAGAAGGTTATAATTTAATCTAGACAATTTTTTGTTTCAGTCCTTCTTTACACTGAATTTATCACAAATAGTATTAATTCATCAGTTCTTATTGCTAGATTGTATGAAAGTGTTTAGTTAGCTGTAAAATGGGATTTTTAAAATGTATCATAAGGTAAGTTCAAAGAGACAGTAAAATTCAAACAATTACTTAAAAACCAGTACAATAACCTTTCACATAAGCTGCAAGTTTTTAATAAATTAATTTTTTCTTCAATTTGCTGATAGTTATTTGGTTGTTATGCAATAAAAGCAATAGTGTTTAATAACTTATAATTCATTCAAAAAAATATTAAATCTTGCTGTAAACATTACATAGCTGTTAGCTATGTTACATTTATTAAAATGCAAAAATTTTTGCAAAAAAAATGTAGATTTTTTAAAAAATATATACATTCATTCATTTTAAAAGCATGTTTCTTACTACTATCAATAGTTAATATTGTTAATAAAAGGCACTATCTTACTACTACTAATAGCAGCAAGATTCGTGTTGGCTGGAAAATGTTTCTAAAATGCAGTTAAAACATAATTAAATAATCTCAAATTTCTATTATACATGTTTCTGATAGTCGGAGTTTTATTGTATTATATTTTGATCTAACCAAAATACACAAATCAAATCTTATTTGTGTTTACAATATGTTATTTGTACATGTAGCTGTATAAGATTCATTGTTAAGGCATGGACATTCAGTAAAAGTTATTTAAAATGAACGATTTGATATTTAAACCTATGTAAAATTTTGTCTAGGCCAACTGGATAGTCTTTTTCTAATGCTACACATATACCTTATAGCAGGGATCCCCAACCCTATGCCCGCGGGCACCATGGCGCCCGTCGATCGGTCTCGGTGTGCCCGCTGCTTGTGCCCAACGATAAAATANCTGGTGACAAAAAGGTTGGGGACCCCTGCCTTATAGAATTAAATGCTGAATATGTATTATTTTAAAACAATTTTGATTATTGGTTTATTTTGTTTGTTATCTGTAAATGGTATTAAATTTATTTTGTATTATATTAAACTTTATTTCGATTCATCAATTTATGTTGAGGTATTAAAAGATAAAAAAAAATCAGTGCTTATGTCACTCAAAATTTGAGATAAATTTTAGTTAACATTATCTACTTAAAAAAGGAATTAAAGGTGATCTTTTTTAATTTCACATTATCAGAACATTATCATACAGAACATACATTATCTGAAATAATTTTCCAAATGAAAAATTTATGGTTTAGTATACTCTCTATAATATTCATTTCTTGGAGATATTATATATCCTATTAGTTAAGTCAACTAACTTTGAAACTCGTGAAACTTTAATTAGAATTTGTATTTAATGTTCAAAAATTATCTATTTCAATGGTTTTTATTTAAGGAGCAAAAGTTAACTTTTTACTTAATTTGCTTCAAAACTTAAGTGTTTGAAATAATTGGATAATAGTTTCAATCAAATGCATAGGTAGTGTTAAGGAAATGTCGCAAAATAAAAAGAAAATTGCAATATTTTTTTATAGTATTTTTTTGCCTTATTTAAGAAAAATTATTCTAACTTATTATTTGTCTGGGTGTTGCAAGTTTTGAATTGTAAAATTCCATTATTTGCTTCAGCGATTTGTAAATATACACAGTTGTAAATAATAGTGTTCTCAGAAAACTTTTGTTTACAGGAGAAGGTAAAACAATTTTCTACTATAGACACTTTTTTAACTAACATTCCGTAACCCTAGTTTATAGGCTGAATAAACTATTTGCCAATTTTAATCCTTTATTTACAAGCAGTTGATGAGGTACTTCAAAACACCTCTTGGAAATAAAAAGTAGTTACAATATATATTAGAATTTAGGAAAATGCCATAGAAGATTTTGTACAATAAATTGAAGTTCCCTGATTAAGGTACTAAATTTATCACATACACTTAAATTTGGCATTTAAAACCAGCGCAAGATAATGAATTGTTAGTTGAAAAAGTAGCTACGGTATTCAAAATGTTAGCTCTTTTCAGTAATTATAATTTATTTTTTTAACTGTTTAGCTTGTCTTATGTATTTTTTTTTCAACATGGAAATAAATCTGTTTGCAATGTAAGGGACATGCAGGCTCTACTTTGAACTAAGTTATGGGTCGAAAATCGAGTTTATTTTCATTGCAAGCAAAATTATTTAATGTAGTTTTTCGTTTGGAAAAATAGACGTGTAAATGGTTGTGTGAAAAATCTTTGTGTTAAGCCATGTTTATAGTTGGACAGTTAATAACAACTGTTTTCATTACTTTGTAAGATAAATGCAACTAATAAACATTTTTACTGAATTTTGTTTTGGTCATGATTTCAAAATTTTGCTTGTATATTATTTATTAGATATACACTGAAAAATATTATCACAGTCTATTTTTTGGTGTATGAATTTCTATTTTACATTTTATATTGATAATATTTATAGTTACAATTATTATATTATAACTAGTGTGTTCTATGATGGCATTTTATTAAATATTTGTACATTTCAAGCCACTTAAAGTTACAAAAAAGGAAGAGGAAAGAATTTACAGTTAGAAAATAAATTCAGTTTTAATTCTTTACTTATAAATCTTATTTTATGTTCGAAATTATTTTTTAATTAAATAGTATTTTCCCCCCAACATTCACTTTATTTAATTATTGATATAAAACTGAATTATTTTTTATTATGACATTTTGCACAATTTTACAGTATGTGCAACACAGTTTCTGGAATATCTAATTTTGAATTTATAAAGCTTTAAAGATATGTTTTTTAAATTTCTTTTTTCTAATACTAATTTGCATTTCTTCATTTACGGGTATAATTATATTTTATTGTATGCTAATGATTAATTGTAAAGGATGCTTATTAACTTATATGTGTGTATCAAATATTATATTAAGTCTTGAATATTAATTATGTATTTAAAAATCTTAAATTCAAAAAGCTCATATTCAAATTTATTTGTGCATTCAAGGTTCTATATTTGGGAGAAGAATGCACTTAAATACAATTTTTTGGCATGAAAATTAAGTAATGATTTATATGGTTTGTTTAATTAAGTAAACAATGTTTGCAAGCAAGTTTTTAAACTATTATGTATTTAAATTTATCTTAACTATTGTTAAACCCTTTTTTAGAAAGAATTATTTGGGGGCAGGGGAAAGACAGAACCTCCACTTCCGTTTTGGAATGCTATTGCAATATTTTTTAATCTTTTAATATTCTTGGATTACAGAACCTTTGTTTGTAAAAATCAACCATAATTTACATTATCAAATAGGATCTATGAAAAAGAAATTGGTTTATTTTTTAAGAATAGTTCAGTCCTTGTTCTTATAATTTTTCTGCAAATAATAATGTTAGAATGTTGTTACTTTTTTTATTATTTTTTTAAATTTGCTTATAATTAATGAATTATCTTAATGACATCTTTTTCTTTAAAATACAGATTGGTTTATTTTCAAGTAAAAAAAAAGTCAGTTGAGAGCTTTTAAATGTTTAACATTATTCAATATTTAATATTATGCTTAGTCAAAATATTAGGTGTTTACACTAGGAGGTATTCAGTCTTTGTTTTATATGCTAAATTATTCTAGTTATATTTCTGTAATATATAGAGATACATAAGTATTTATATTTATTTATTTGCTTTGTATAGTTTTATTAAATATTTGGTTTCGCTACAACATAATTAATTTATAATTTATTGTTAAATTAAATTTCTTACAAATTTGGAAAAAAATGGTAGATTCTTTTGTAATTTGCCCTCCTTCCTAATACAAAATAAATAAAAAAAAGTTTGCTATTACAAAAATGAAATTTATGTGACAGCAAAAATAAATTTGCTGTGTTAAGTTAGTTGTTTTTTATTAAAACTAAATTTTTATTTGTTTATTAATTTTTTATTAGAATTTAAACTCTTTAACTTAGAACAGTTGTTATTTTGTGAGAAAATATCTATGTAAATATGTGCTTTAATAGTGATCAAGCAATTGAATAGAAATAGTTTCTTTTATCAAAAAGGCAGATTGATATTTAAACTGCTATTTTACAAAAGATATTCTATTATTGATATTGTGTATATTGTATTGAATGTTTGTGTCCATAAAATTTTAGTTTAAATAAAATAGCTGTAATTTCAATTAGTGGAACATTTCATCTTTAATTGATAGTTATATTGTCTGGCAATTGTGTATTTAAAAAACAAAAAATAATTGACATATTTAAATGTTTGTTTATTGAAAAATATATGGTTGTGGTTATGTTTGCATTTCTTAATATACTTTAATGAATGATTATCGCTATTTACTTATATTGAAGATATGTATATATGTATTTTTAAATAAATTATTACATTTCTTAACTATTTTTGAGCAAATATAATTTTTTCACAAGAATAATTATTTTATATTAGGTTATATTTAGTATACATCAATGTTGTAATTTCAAGTCTAGTAAAGTGTTCAGTGGGCTAAATAAAAAAATTTTTCATCTTAGTTAACTTATATTCTAATGAATGGAATTTCATATTCAATCTTAATGGTTCCAGGGGCACACTCTATGCAAACAATAATTTAGGAAAAATGATATAAAAACATACTTTTACTGATCAAAATAAATATTTAAAAAAAAATGAATTTAAGTCTTTTACCCCAAAAAATATTGGAGTAGTTGTATATGTATATAATATGTTGTATACAATATGATGCAATAGTATATCCAGGAAGTATATAGAGCAAGCATATAGAGGTGCAACAGTATATAGCGGTAGAAATGGGGGAACTTGCTAGGGCAAAGATTGCACGCAAAAAAAAAAAAAAAAATTATATTTGAATTTTTTTCCCATTTGATTTAATAACTAAAAAATTTTTTTGGTTTCAAATTTTTTACATTCTTCTAATTGAAAAAACCAGTCAAATGGCGGGCCACAACTTTTTCAAAATTTTATATAGGACTCTTTTATGTTTGAAGGAACATTAAATGTTGCTGTCAGATTTTTATCAAAGTTTTTTTTAATATTAAAAAGCAAAATAACAAGCATTACAAATAATGCTTGTTACGTTTCATTTTGAATCTTCTCTTAATCAGAAACTCAGTGACAGTTTTTTTTCTTTTAAAATTAAATTTAATTCTGTGATATATTAACATTTTTTTAAAACTTATTAGGAATTATCGCAAAAAAAAAACCATTCTTGAGCATCTGAAATTAATTAATTATTTTTCTTTTCCGCTCTTGTGATTTTCAATTCAAGGAATTTAAATAAACATGTTATTCATTCTTTTAGGCGTTTTGAAATTTACAAATGTAAATAATTTCGTCCAAAATGAGTGGTTTCAAAAAGTTAAATGGGAGAATTTGTTCAAGAAAATTTTTGATACGCACATGCCAAATTATGTTCACAAAATACAAAAAATCAATGAAAAAGAGCAACATACACGATTATTTTTGTATTTGAATAAATATTTTCTTGGATGCAAAACCTGAGAAATAAATTTTTTTGCACCGTTGTTATGTTAAATTTCACAGAAACGAAGATATTAGGCTTTTTTCAAACGAAAGAAAAGTATTTTAAACCCATATGGATTTTTTACGAAATTGGTTCTAAAAAAAAAAAAAAAAAAAAAAAAAAAAAAAAAAAAAAAAAAAANGCCACAAAAAAAAGGGCTTTGGGGGCCGGATGCGGCCCGCTTGCCTCCCGTTGGTAACCACTGTTCTAAATGTATAATTTTAAAGGACAAAAATACAACTTTTTTAAGTTTTAATTTCTCAATAGCTTTTCGACCAGTTTTATTCAAAATTTCAATTTTATCATTTAAAGTTATTTATTATTTTAAGAGCATGTATAAAGTTTGTACCACATATTTAAATTGTTGATAATTTTTATTTACTTTTTTTAAAAATAAGATGATTTTGACTATTATTAAAATGAAAAATAAGTAATTATTAGCAATTATTTTTTTGCTTAAAGTTATGTTCATAAGCCAGTTTCATAAGCGAGATAAAATTTTTTTTTGATTCCATAGATAAGGCATACACTTCTTATCAGAGAAAATATGTTATTTGTGAGAATATTTTTAAATTTAAACTGTTTTTTGCATATATTTTGCCGATTGTACGTAACACACCTTCAGGCAACTGTTCAAGGAAAAAAAAAACATGTTTATTGAGTCCATTATATTAAAATCATTTTATTAAAAATACAATAGCTCAGTGTTTTAAAAATTAAACAGTCCTTGTAAAGAACTGGGGTTCAATCACCGGTGACGGCTGTAAATCCACGAACCTTCAAAATGGGCACCTGTCTGTTTTTTTGAAGTATAAGTGGGTGGTGTATAGCAGTGTTCCCCAACCTTTTTATCACCGCGGACCTGTCAACGTTTGATAATTTTACCGTGGCCTCTGGGGGGAGGGACGTTGATTGTTTATATTTTAGATTATTTTGATTTATTAATTTTAATTTAATTGTATTTAAACATGCCTTCAAAATAAAATACAATTACACCAAAAAATAAATATAAAGTGATTTAATATTTTAACTTAATAGAACATAAAATCAATGAGAACCCCGAGCTTGTTTCTTTGCAATGAGACGGTTCTATGTGGGTGTAATCGGAGACAATGATACATTACAAACATTAAAAAATTTATGTCACTACCTTCGGGGGCTCCTTTTTTTTTAAATAAATAAAATTTTAACGGAACGCAGATATTTTTAATTTTCGGGTATAAACCTAGGAACTTAAATTTAGTTTCAATGAAATGGGCGGCCCGATACTGTTTGATCCACGGCCCAGGGGTTGGGGAATATTGAATATATCATCATCATAATATTGTCACTATCGTGCTGTTGGTTAAGAGATGGTGGTGCCTTAATCTCCATGAGACTTGGCTCACTTTAGACTGTTGCATGAGTGCTTTATGTTATCTTATTATTCTAAGAAAGAATAAAATAGAATTATTATACTTGTAGTTGACCTCTCACGTGGTTTATTTTCAGGTTAATACAGGTTCCCAAACCTCAAAAGACTTATGTGATGTTTCCCATCGGAATTGGGCTTCATCGTTCTTTGATTTTGTTACCTTTAGTACATGATGCATAGCGTTTTTAAAAAGTGCTTAATTTAGATTTTCGTTATTTAAAAGACCTTAAAGGTGCTTTTTTTCATTTGGTGTTTTTAAAAAGGGCTTAGTTTTCCCTTTTCAAAAATGAGATTTTTTTTCTTCTCGTTACTATGTCGATTTTCGCTACGTATCATGCAAAAGCGTGCTTTTCACATTGTTCTATTCAACGTTTTCACAATTCATTTCGGCCTACCGTCGGTCCATAGCGTATGAAAGCGCCAATCATTTTACATGTTTGATGAAATACTTGCGAGTCCGTATGTAAGTCTACTGAGCTGGGTTCAATGAGATTATTACCTTCTCATGTGCAACTCGGCTACATTTTGCAAGATATTCTTTATTTTCCACCCTCTGATGTCGTACCGAAAAATCTCTCGATCATTTTATAACGGCTAATATAATCTAGAAAAGAGTTCTTTGTCAGAAACTAGGTATTTTATCAGGATCATCTAAAGTCTTTGAAAATTATTTTGCATTTTGTTAATGTATATAGTCCTTAAAAATATTTTTTGAGTGCTTAAAAAGTACTTAAATGGTGCTTATTTTTTGTTGAAAGATTTGGCTACGACCCTGTTGTACTTAATAAGTTTGGCGCAGTTTAGTTGATTCTGATTTTTGAGACATAAAAAAAAAAAAAAAAAAACTAAAACATTTTGTGCACTCTTATCTACCTCTCAACTGAGTCACATGCCTGATCTTTTTTCCTTTCTTTTTCTACATCGGGCTTAGCACTAATAGTGTTTTATTACTTTACGTTGAGAACACGTAAGTGTTTTTCGCTGCAAAGCTGTTTCTGATTTTTATTCTGTAATATGAATCTACATTTGGAACTGTATTATGATTATTTTTTATATTTTAGTTATTTTTTATTAAATTTTCTCCACTGAAATTATGGTATAGACAAGGCAGTTTTAAAACTACAAATTATGGGAGAAAATTTTCCAAATAATTCAAATTTTTAAAATGACTCAAAATATTTTCTATATTAACACCCATTTCAATAGCTGTAATTTACTACCAGAAAAATGGTAAAATATCGCATTTTCTACGTGCCAAAAGTGCCGGAACTTCTTTGTGATTTGTCTTGGAGTCTAAAGGAAATCAATACACCAATAAAGATTTTTTTTCACCCTTGCCTTTTTGGTTTCATCACACATTCCTTGTACTTTAGTAAATCACTACAAAAGCCGAACTTCTGACTAGTTCTGGATCTTTTAGTTCTTAAAATAGTAGTGATACCCAGATGCTTAAAGATAGGTGAAGTAATGTAGAGTGTAATAAGCTAATATTTATATAAACATAGTTAATGGATATTGTTAGATCAGGAAAAAAATTTTTTTTGCTTTTTTTTAAATTCAATTAAAGTTTTTCAATTGAAATTTTATTTATTTGTCTCAAAGAACATCCAATGTTAAGAATGAATTTGGTTTATTATTTAGCGTGGATATTTGTCTTAAATTGTGAAGCAACGTTAGATATACATAAATGATAGTCTATAGGTAGACAAAATTTAAATTGTAGAGCGTTATCAAATTACATTTTAACAAAAAATTGTTTAACCTCTGTAAGTACAGTCCCTTTCGTTGTATAACCAATTTTGATTTTTTTTCTGAGAAAATTGCTGGCTCAATTTTAAATTTTTTTTTGAATTTATTCTTCTTATTCTAAAATACTTTAAATTTTTTTTTTTAAAATTTAGAAATTTGGAGGAATTTTTCTAAATTTATGCGTAAATTTTTTTTTACGAACGTAAAATTGACTTTTAAATGCAAATAAAAATTAATTTCAAAAAGCTGGAGAGAAGGTAAAAAAATGTGTTAAAATATACATCATAACAAGATAAAACAGAAAAAATTATTAAACTTAAGACAAAATTTGTAAAAATTATTATTAATAATTTTGTATTCTCCAAAGCCTATCGACTTAAGTGAACGGTATTGTTCAATACTATAAGATCAATATATGCAGTGGTGACTTCACTTACGGCCAAGTGGCCTCTCAGTCTCGTGGAACGCTCACGGCTGTTCCACGAGTCAGACTTTGAGCTCACAGCAGTTCTTTACTGACAGCAGACATACGAAAGGAAGCGTAAAAACTTTTGATTGAAATCACCATTCCAGTGCATTTTGGGTCTCCATATTGGTGACAACTTATGCTCGAACACTCTATACAACTATCTCACTCCTCGACAGATGGCAGAACTGAGCTATATCATCTTGTTCCACGGTTCGCCTTGATTCGATAAATAAATCTACAACGTCAAGCCTCGAACTGCACAGGAGTGGTGACTTCACTCACGGCCACGAGGCCTCTCAGTCTCGTGGAACGCTCACGGCTGTCCACGAGTCAGACTTCGAGCTCACAGGAGGGGGAGTGTGCGGCTGCCACTATATACAGTGAATTCGCGATAACTCGAATCTGATAGGACTGACGAAAAACTTCGACATATCGGAAGTTCGACTTACCGTTAGTTTCGGTTTTGGAATTTCAAAATAGTGTTGGATTATTTAATTAATGCTTATTAATTACAAATCTTCTAAATGCTTTCAATATTTAAGATCATTTTTCTGACAAGCCATTTACGATAAGACTGTTTGAAGCACTTTATGATACCCTGGTCCATCGGCTGCAACTTTGCTGTTGTGTTTGGCGGGAGAAACTGCAAGTTTACTGCTTTCAAATCAGGTTGATCACTATGCACTATCCATTAAGAGTATCACTTTTCTTTTTTTGGCGAAGAATTTCCGATCCAATTTTCTTACATAGTCTTCAAATAAAACTGATGTCATCCAAAACTTTTTGTTAGACTTGTAATCCACAAGATACGTTTTTATATTCTTGAAACATCGGGAGATTTCGATATTTTCCGATTTACAAGTAATGGCAATTTCTCTGACCCAGACGCATTTCCTTCAACTAGGACAGTCAAACGTTCCTTGCTCATTTTACCCCCTGAGCAGTTTTCATCCTTAAACATCATAGTCTTATTTGGAAGACATTTAAAAAATAAACCCATTTCATCAATATTGAAAACATCATTTTAACTGTATCCTTGAAGTTAATTTGGTAACGTTTCATTTAACCACTGTTCACATACTTCAAGAGGGACAGCTTTAGCTTCTCCATGAAGAGTGCAAAAGACATTATGTGTGTGTTGCAAAAGAAGGGGCAAGATATCAGCTCCTAGCTTTTTTTTCTTGCTTTAAAAGATTAAAAAAAAATCGAGTTACAGGGAGTAAAATTCGAGTAATCGAGAATAATTAGCATGAAATCGAAGATAAAAGGGCCGGGACCTCATAAAAAATCGAGTTATAGTAATATTCGAGTTATCGTACTTCGAGTTATAGCGAATTGACTGTATAAAGCTTTCTAACTCACCATGGACTGGGGGGGGGGGCGGTACACCCTTTTCTGTCGTGATCCGATTCATGATAGAAAATGGTGTCAACAGCATCCGACTACGACTCCAAAGGGTCTTGGTCCGAATCCTGCCGGCAGCCAACAAACATCTCTCGCGGACACTCTCTTCCTCAAGTAAAATAAAATGATGCCGTCACGAAAACCCTTCATGGTTTCCCCTCCGTAAATGGAATTTTAGCCTTTGACAAGTCTTCCATTGGAGTTCTTTATGTCAGAACTATTGTAGAGTCGGCCATTAACTAACAGTATAATATTTATCTATTATAATGGCTAGTCCTTTGTTTCGGAATTTAGGAGCGTGGTTAAACAGATAAATTGTAGTGGCGTTAGTAATGTAGAAAGTTATGGGTATATAACTAACAGTACATGCCGGTGTTTCTAACTCGTGTGAGTTCATAATTTAACATAAAAATTGTAGTAAGTCTTTACATTTTCATTTGTTTTTTCGTTCATAACCCTTATCTTTACATTCACAATTGTTTTTACCTTTTTAACTATCTGCATGAAACTTTTTCTATTACAAGTTTCTAGAAAAAGACTAAGTTTTCTTTTAATTGAAGTGCTAAGCATTGGGAGAGCATAATCAAACTAGTTCATTCATTTATTTTGTTCATTTTATTGATGAAAATGTTAAATATATATATATATATAACATCTAAAATAATAGCTTAATAAAATTAAAAGGATCTTAAAACTAAACATGAAAAGAATTATATTTTATTTGCAGATAAGCTTTTCTGATTGATGAGAACTTCAAATAATCTCTTTCACATAATTAACTAAACTCTTCGCGTATACATTAACTTTTATTGAATAGCGATGCAATCTTTATTTTTAAAATGAGTCCATACTGAGCAGTAAAATATATTAATGAAGCCAAATTCCCATTAAAATTAATAAATATTTTGAGATATTAATTCCTCCTCATCCGGTCGTATGATCTTACGGCGTCAATACCCAACAAAGAAGTCTGGATATTATAGATCACATGACATGAAAGTAACTATACGATAACATAGGAAAAGCGCGTTAGTTTTTTGGAAATGGTCTAGTAAATTTGTGTCCAGGAGCTCAGCTCCATGTATATAATTTGTAAATAGCTTTTTTAACTATTTTCCTCAATGAAACCCTAGAAAAATTATTATGTTGTCATCCTTATAAAAAGGTATATCAAATTACGACTGCAAATATTATAGACTGCGATATTATGATAAAAGAAATCATTACAGGATCAGGCATTACATATATACAATAACAAAAAATAAAAATAAGTAACAAAAAATCTGGTTGAATCACCTAAATATCATAACCCCTATGGGAAAGCACCATCAAGGGCTTATTTAACGTTAATTAAATTAGAAATTTAACTTAAGAATTAATAAGTTTGAGATTTTTTAACATTTTTATTTCATAATTAATAAACATTAATTATCTTAGCAATTTATTATAATAATTAATAAACTTTGATAATGTTAGAATTTTAATCTAATAATTAACATTAATTACATTGAAATTTTAATCTAGTGATTAACATTAATTATTTTAAAATTTTAATCTAATAATTTAAAAACATTGATTACATTAGAATTTTAATCTAATAATTTAAAAAGCATTAATTATTGGATTGTAATTTTGACATAATTATATAAACATAATTTATAAACCTTAATTATGTAAAAATTTTAACTAATGATTAACATTAATTATTTTAGAATTTTATCTAATGATTAACATTAATAGTTTTAGAATTTTAATCTAATAATTAAAAAAATATTAATTATTTGATTGTAATTCTGACATAATTACATGAACAAAATTTATAAACGTTAATTATGCTAAAATTCAAATTTATTAACTAATGAGCATTGTTTGAATTTAATACTTTGTTTTCGTTATTTTCTTCGAGGGAAAAGCATGCTTTCCGATTGAGAGGGCCACATGCACACTTTACTTTTTGCAGATTTTCTTAAAAAAATTTAGTTTATTTCTATGAGCTTCTTTACTAATTGTTCTTGTTCAAATGAAGAACTTAATAACCCCATGATGTAGTTGCTAAAACGGCCTTGTTATACGACAGCTAAAGGAAGGCAATCACCTTGAAGGCGCCTCGAACATAACTTCCTGAAGAGGAAGGAGTAAAAAAAAGAAGTAAAAGCAATAAAACAAGTAAAAACAATCATCTGTAAAGCATTGGGAAGCGACGTCGAGGACAGTACGTACATCTTATAATTCTAAGATCATTCATTCATTCTGAAATTGCAACGCCTTCAGAGAATTTAGAAAACACGTGGTTCTTGTGGCGTTTATTCTCGATTCTTGCGCAGCTTGCCCAACGGTAAATAAACGCATGTATACTGTTTTGGGTTTGCATCACTCATGTTTTCAGGAAGAAACTGGGACGAGTCTGCTGCTAAGATGTCGACTCATGCCGAAAAGCTAGCGGTAATTATTTTTTTCTCCTTTTTTCAATTGTTTTGAGAACTTTAAATGTGTGTATTTGTTTTAGCTTTAGTGAGTGAATTATATAAAATATTAATAACTTAGAAAAAAATGTTGAGCTCATAAGAAACTACGGATTTTTACTGAATACATTGAGGTTTTCTGGTTGAATGTGAATTATTGAAACTTGTGACTGGATATGAGTTTTTTATTTAATACTTATTAAGTAAGAAAGTATTTTTGTAATGGAGAAAGTGCAAGGGGGTGAAAAATATTTTTACATATGAGCATCGGAAATTTTAGAAACAATTTCAATGATTAAAGTTACTCTACTATCAGTTTTGGACAAATTTTTTTTTCAATGACGTAGAAATTTTAAAGTGTAAAGAAAAATCAGGCTTTATTTAATTTTTAAAAAAAGATTAAAAGAGAACATTCTGTTTTTTAAAATTAAATATCGAATTGGTAATACTAGCAAAACATTAAGCATCATTTAATATAATTATTCTAATAAAATGTTTTTTGCTATATGGACCTTTCTACAAATTTAAGGATAGTTAAAACCTAACATTTTCTAAAAAAATTTAAAGATAAATTTCTAAATTACTTCGGATGTTAGTTAATAATAATATATTATGAGCAGAGCATAAAAATATGTACTGTATTTTATTTTTGTATTTTTTAACACGCATTTGAATGGCATTTGCAAACAAGTGGGTTTATTAGCTCTCTTAATATATCCATCTTCAGATTATGGTATATTTTAGATACCTAATGNAAAAAAAAATAAAAATAAATTTCTAAATTACTTCGGATATTAGTTAATTATAATATATTATGAGCAGAGCATAAAAATATGTATTGTATTTTATTTTTGTATTTTTTAACACGCATTTGAATGGCATTTGCAAACAAGTGAGTTTATTAGCTCTCTTAATATATCCATCTTCAGATTATGGTATATTTTAGATACCTAATGATGAAATTAATCCCATTCTAATCTATGTACAGGGAACGAGAAAAAAAAAGACTACCCTGAATAATTTTTGATCTAATGATGGGATTTTCACGTTCTGGAACAAAATCTTAATGGCTCTAGGGAGTTACTTCAAATATTCTAATTAATAAGTGCTGACGATATTTTAAGTTACGAAATCAGACACAATCTCTGTATAAACATGCCTTTTTTTTGCAACTTATTTGAATTCCTGACCCCCAAAAATATAGGGGGTAGCCGCAATCTGGAAGAGATGATCCTAATAGTTAGGTCAGGAGAGCGGTTAAAAGTTTGAACCCCTTTATGTTAATGCTAATTTATGCGTATGTCTTCCTATTTCAATAACATCTTACAGCGAATCATATGTATTTTTTTAAAAATTCAATTATAAAGTTAATTTATTCAAAGATAATTTCATGCAAAAAATAACTTTTAATAAATATTTATTATTTTTTGTTATTTTATTTAATAATAGTCGAAAAAGTTTTGAATTGCAATGCATTTAATTTTTTACATAATTTTAAAGAAAACAATTTTACATCGCAGAATGCATATGTACCAATAGTTCATCTAAAAATGCAAATATACAAATAGTTCCTCAGATATCGAATTTTAAAAAAGTTGTATTTTTAAAATTCGACTTCTCAGGAACTATTCGTCCAATTTCGCCCAAATTTTGTATTTTGTCATGTGAAATTGCTTTGTTTTTAAAATGATGTAAAAAATTGTATACCTTTCAATTGAAAATTGTTTCAATGATTATTAAATAAAATAATAAAAAATAATAAATATTTATTAAGCATTATTATTTTTTGTGGTAAATTATTTTTGGATAAATGCATTTTATAATTGTGTGCAAAAATGTTGCAATTCGCTAATAAAGTTCTCAAGATATGGATACAGAATTAACATTAAGTGTCCAAAACTTTGGTCCAATCTGTTGATCAAATTATTGGGATTATATTTCCCAGATTGCGTCTGCTCCCTATATTTTCATAATCAAAAATCCAAATCAGTAAAAAAATGTATGATTTTTAGAGGAAGTACGTTTTTGTGTCAGATTTCCTTAACTTAAAATATCGTTTACACTGATTAATTAGCATATTTGAGGTCACCCCTTCGAATCATTAAGAATAAGCCCTAGAACGTGAAAATCCGATCATTAGACCAAAAGTTATTCAGAGTGGTCTGTTCTTTTTTTGACGCACTGTACGTCATTCATTTGTGAATGAGCAATCAGAATTTTTTGTGTTCTCCACTAGAGCAAGATCAGAGTTGAAACAAACACTTCGAAAAAAATTTTCCTGACTGAATATATGGAATTTTTCTGATTTTTGTAAACAGAGCATAAATTTTATAGTCACTTTTTCAGTTACGCCTCATTTTTGTACATAAAATATATCACAAAAGGTTATACTTGCTGTAAAAATAGAATAAGCAATTTAAAAAATATATTATAAAAATATCATAAAAATAGTATTAAGAAGCAAACGTTTATTTGACAAAAGAAATATCCGATTTTTAGGTAACTCAAACCAAATTATTTATCCTAACTTTTTGAGTATTTTATTTTAAAATCCTGATTTTTCCAGATTGATAAAATTTCATGACTTTTTCTTCGTCTCCCTGATTTCCCTGTTCTATGTTTATTTTAAATATATTTTATAGCTATAACTCTTAAAAATATATTCATAAATATGTCTCATAAATATAATTTATAGTTATAACTCTATGTTTACTCTCAAAAACTTGGATTTGTAAGAGTCATATCGATACACTATTAAAATTAAATTTATATTTTACCTTCATTTTTAACTCATGTTAATGACAAGAGTCACCTTGAAAATGTAGCGAATTTCGCTAAGTAATAACGACTTTTTTCAAGAACAGCAAATTGCATCTTGATTCAGAATAATATGTAAATAAGCTTGTGCTCCGACTGTGTTGCCACTATTGAAAATTTTAATTTGTTTAAAAAACAAAACTCTACCTTTTAGTCATGTATACGACAGAAAAGCTATGAAACAGAATATTATTCCACATTTGGGTTAAAGTTATGATTCGATTTTACTCTTTCGTTATTACTGCTTTTTATATGTTCATATTAATTGTCAGAGCATAGTTGGAATTCCAGAAGAAGTAAAGTGATTATGCTTAACCACGTGATTTAATTGGATACCTGTAAGTGACGTGTATGTTGTGTAAGCGTCTGTGTCGAATCTGATTGGCTTCTGAATCGATAAACGCCAGAAATTTCCTACGATGACGTCACTTGCAGGTATCCAATGGGATACCTGCAAGTGACGCAGTGTGGGTATTTCGATTCTAATTGGTTGTTGAAGGGTGGCATTTGTTTACGTCAGCAACTGTTCTTTCAATTCTATTTCGAGTAAGTCTAGCCCGTCAAGTATCAATTATCTTAAGTGATACATTCTATATTCTTTCACAAAGATTTAAATTTTTTCACTATATATTTCTTACTTAACCCAAAGAAAGGCACAAAGCCATGTAGAAAATGAAAAAAAAATAATTACGTATCGAAGTTGCCAGGTACACAGAACAAAAGTATATCACGGTTACAATAAAATACATAAGCAAATAATAAATCTAAGTTTAGTAAAAGACGTAGACGAGAAATAATCATATTTCAGCAAATTTGACGCGCGATACGGTGCTGTATTTATATAATTTCACGTTAATTGACATTCTAACTAATATAGAGAAGCTTAGCTCAACTTCAACATGCCATTTTGCTTATGAGCGATCATCTGGCGCTGACGTCATAGGTCACATGTGTGGGTATTCGTGATCTTCTTATAAATTTTTAGTTTTCCGTATAAATTCTCCAGAACACACAAAAAATATGGCCATTGGATAAAGGCATGTGGATGTGATTTCATGAAATTTTTTTTTTTGGTTAAGAATAAATTTTTTTTTGGTGTAAATTTTAAATTTAGCCTTGAGTTAAAGAAGTGTAAAAATATGGATAAAACAATTTTTTAATTGTTCTAAAAGTAACAAATATAACTTCTCGAAATACAAGTTTTCCCATATTTTTAAAATCACTTTTATCTTTTAATTAACAATAGAAAAAACTGATCGTAGCAATCAGTTAAAAAATACAACTATTGTGTTTAGTTTCTGAATTGGAAAAAATTCTATACGACGGGAATCAAGCATTATTTGTAATATTTTAAAATAATAAAAACCACAAGCATTTAAAAGCAAAATATCAATTTAGATTAATTGGATTTTCAGAGGAGTGCAAAAGCACCCACTTGACTGGCGGCGCTGAGTGGAAACCAATGAAATAATTTGAAGATTTCTTTCAATTCAGTTCAATTTTTGGTTAGAGAATCATTTAAAATTAATTTTTAAATCAGTTTTAAATCATCACTTGTTATTAGTGCACAATTTTCTTTCATTAGTTATATAACACAGAAAAAAAATTCTAATGTTATCTAGTTTTATTAAAGTCTTTAAAATAAATTATATCACTCAGTAGCTATATAAGTTGCAACATTAAGTTAAAAATAAACGAAGTTACATTTACATGATGGAACTTCTTTAATAGAAAAAAATTACAGTAATATAGGGTTTTATACAATGGTTACTTTTAATACATATTTTTAGAAATCTTGTATATAGTGTGTCAGGTTTCCATGTTAACCCCCCTCTGAGCCGAATGAGTTCGCTTAAACGTGTGGTGCTCTCTTTGGGAGTAGAGACGATGTTATATGGTGGAGTAAAGTTATTCTATGGAATGTTTACAATATTTGCTTTAGTTTGTCACCCTATCTAATTGATTAAAACTCATTTTAGTGTGTCTATACGATGATGCCTACGATAATTAAAACTTCTCCACAGAATTATCGTGAAAGAGCCTGATGTAGTGAATTAAAAAACAGAACATTACAGAACGTAACAGTAATATTAATTTGATGCTAAAAGCAGCAAATTAATATTTCTGTTATAAAATAGTTTACAAACTCTAACCAATCATTGTTGAGGTCAATAAAAACAAAAGGATCAAAATTAATTTCCTTTCATTAGGAAATAAAGACGAAAAGAGAAAGCACTATACAAGACAAGTAAACCAGTTTTTAAGGATTTTATTCCATTTTAATTATGATTGGTCAGTGTTTAGAAAGGGTATTCTTTTTTTTTTCTCTCTTAAATATTAATCTGAGAACCTTCATGTACATGGTTTTTATCCCCTTCTTTATAAAGATTTTAGACATGCATAAGGTTTTGCGTATACACCACCTTTAATTATTTATTTTTTAGGGTTCTTGAGAAACAGAAAGTTAAAAAAAAACATACGGTTTGAGGATTACAAAATAATATTCAAGTAAGAAAAAACATAATCAATTTGATTAATGATGACGGAGCAACCTGTATATTAAGGGAAGTTATTATGGAACACTCTGTATTGACCAGTCACTATTTCGTGATCAGAAAAAGAAAACGAGCAACGTTTCACAGCATTAAATTTTACTGGGCAATTAACGGCGTTTGAAGCAAAATAGTTTAGACGCACTCTTTAAAATGAACAATATATAACCCTTACTATTCCGTTTTTATTTCAATTTGAGTTTCATCGATTTTTATTCCATTAATCTGTTTGTAACTGTGATTATGATGAAAATTCGCGTATTGTTGCTTATAATCAAAACAAATTAGCCGCTTTTGGCAACTAACTTAGTCACCTCTCAAAAGTTTCATCTACAACATGTAAACTTTAATGGTAACTAAGCCGAATGGGCAGCACAACTATATTAAAATATTCTAATTCTTCACCCTCTCCTCCAATCCTAGCAACTTAATTAATTTTAAACGACATAATAACCAAGTATTCTCCTCTTCCAACTGTTACCGGGGCTTTACTTGCGCTGCAGTACTTTTATTTCAATCTTAACTATTTTCGAGAATTGTCCGCAATATTGTCATAATTTTTTATGTATTGAATTTTGGTAATAATTTAAAATCTGCCCGTCCATTTCATTATGAATCCTAAAAATTATGAATTCGGGATATTTCAGCATCGTAGACAGCAGAAGTATTAAATTTATTTTCTCCTCGGCCGAGAGATAAGACAGAAAGCGCATCCCAATGCTCCATTACGAGCTGTACTACTTCCTTACGCACCTCTCGATCCATATTTTGAGTATCGTTAGATGTTATTGCTCGAAAAAGGTTAGCTCTTCCACCGGTAATTAGTGTGACAGTATGAGGCACCATAGCATGTTTTTGTTTGTCGTTTATGTTAAAAATTTCCTCGGCCATTTTAGAAAGGATCAAATATATATTGAAATAATTACTTCGTAGCTAAGTTTTCATTTCTATAAAAATACAAAATCATTCTAAATGAATACTTAGCGCATAACAAACTTGTCATCAAAACTTAAATTATTACAAATAACATAACATATTGAAACTAAATAAATACTTAAAGAATGACTAATTTTTTTAACACTTTTTAAATTATTACTTAAGCCAACCTAACAAAAGGAATAACAACTTTAGTGTTGCTAACAAATAAAGTATAACCCGAGGTAACACATTAGCGAAATACATATATAGATTATGAGAAGGTTTTTTTAAGAGACACTTTAAAACTTCACATTTGATGTTTAATTACAAGTTCTGATACAGCAAAAACACAGTTGATGTATCTATTTCTTGTCATTTTAAAAGTAAATGTAAGTTAAGAAAGGAAAATCTTTATTTGTAATAATAAAATATCATTGATAAAGTCTTTATTTTGTTTTTACTGACTTATTTCAAAATTTTCCGAGACATTGTAAAATTTATGAATCATTACGGTTCACGAACTTTTAACCTAAATAAACCACCAATTTTTTCTCTTCTTTTTGGGTGTTGTTCTTCGCAATAAGGGTGTTGTTAGCTTGAAAATTTTTTTCCTCACATTTTTAAATATCTCTGCCTCATTTTATTTTAATTCGGGCTAAGGAAAAAGATTTTATAAGTGCAGTTTTGAAGCATATCATACTTTGAAAAGTAGCGTTGAAATCAACTATTGCAATTAAAATTTATAAACGCTAATGACTTTTTATAATTCAGAATGAATTATGAGAGTTTTATTCTTTTAATTGAAAGAAAATATTGGAACAGATGTTTTATTGCATTTTTACAAATATTTGATCTTTGTTGTCTTTTTGGAAAACTCGAATTAGTTTTAACTACAGTTTTTTTAAAATGATATATTTGTTTATTTATTGTCATAATTTACAAGTCTAAAAACGTTATAAATAACAAGGGGTCGTGTAAACATTGCGACAGACTTCCAGGGAAGTTTGGGCACACCATCAGGATTAAATTTGCATAGAAACCCATACTCAGAAGTATTGTCTAAGCAGCTAGGAGCATTGCTCGATTATGACCTGTTCAGAAGTACTCGAAATAACATTTTTATAATAGGAAAGCGTCCCTAGCGGTGAACGGACGACATTATAGGTTCCTAAGCAATCCTGATGATGTGCCCTAACCCCCCTAGAAGTTTGTCGCAACATTTATGCGACCCCCTGTTATAAAATTTTTTTATAATCGACATTGCACAGCCGACCCGATTCTGAATTTACGACTACTAATAGTTCAATTCCGTAGCCTTGTAATTTTGAACCCAATCCAGAAGACGGGGGAACTCCTGGATCAAGTATTGGGAGACATTTGTATTCAAGTATTGGAGACATTTGTCATCAAGTATTGGATGACTTTTTGATGGAATTAACCCACATTAGCGTTACATGGAACGGAAAACCCCGGAAACCTCCCACGGTTAGCCTGATGGTAAGAGAACTCTAACCCTTGATCCGTCTACCCCTGAGGATAATTTACATCAGCGCTGTGGTCGGGCGAGCCGGCAGCAGAATTCGTATCGACCAGCCATCGCAGGAATTCAAACCCGGGTCACCTCTTTGGAAGGCGAATGCTTATCTGCTGAGCCACCGAGTCTCTATTTATTTTAAAGAAAAATATTTGGAGCAATTTAAAAAAAAAATCACAATTTTTTTTTAACAACACAGCTAGCACATAATTTTAAATAATACTCCACCCCTGTCATAATGCTCCCAAAAAACAATGTTCTAAATTTTTATACCCAATAGTATTTACAAAAATTATCTCTACTTTTATAATATATTTCTATGCTGGCCAATACAACATTTGTATCAGTAGAGCGATGAGATTCAGTAATTGTGTGGTGTCGGTATCTATTTTGAATGATACTGCACAAGGACGCGATATTTCTTGAGTTCAAGAGTGCAAACACTCTAATGCTGTTATCTCATGGTTTTTTATGAGAACACATGTTTCCTATCGGCATTCTCTCTTCTCCACCTCCGTTCTTAAACATCTCTGCTCTGACTTCTTTTCACTGATATTTATTTAAGTCGCTTCAAAATGGATATGAAAACTGGTCAGCATCTGACAGTTGTAAGTACATTTATTTAAGTGATCTGTGCTTTGATGAATCAGTTAGTTATTTTTAATAAGCATGTTGGAGGGATAGGATTTTTTTTTCTTGTTCGTAAAATGATTGTATATAACTCAATTTATAAATTGTTAATATCCGTGATATGTGTGATCGAAATGTTACGGGTCCACGTTTTTATTATTTAGTAATCTTAATTTCGAAATATGCTGTCTGTAAATGCAATTAACTTATTATTGTTTTGAAATTATAGCCTCGGACGAAATTCAGAAGTATATTAAACTATTAAGTGTTACTGTTAAGATATTTGGAAAAGGAAAAATCGTGAATCCCATTATGCTTTTCTTCTTTTTTTAAAAATATTAACGATATATATATGTTACCGCGAATGTTCGAAATTGGTGGATGTTGACTTTCACCGGTGAATGTTGACAGTCACATAGTCGTTTTGGTAAATGTTCGAAATATATACTAGGCCTAGTTAAATGCCACTGCCCGGTATGCATTTGCCGGGTATGTTCTACATCAATGTTTTAAGGTCAAATGCCATTACCCAGCATGCATTTTACCGGTATTCCGAACACTGATGTTTCTCCTAATTTATCCTCAGTACCACCCTCCTTTATATTGACATTAAAATATCGAATAACTATAGTAATATCAACGAATAAATTGATGTCAACAATATTAAAAAAATATTGCGAACATTAAAAGTTGTCATTTTTAGTCTACGTTTAGTTTACATTTTTCAGTCTGCGTTTGACAAGTTAAAATTAACGCTTTGAGTCTTACAATCTTTCTTTCAGTCCAGTTGTAATGAAATTATATTGTAATATTTTCAAGTATAATTCTTATTAAACAACTGTTTCTATACAAGTTACTGACGCCAGATGAAGCACACAATTTACATATGCACATAAACACTTCTACACGATAGTAAATGTTTCAAGGCATTTTAAAATTTTATGCAAACAACATAATATTTCGATATATATGAAAAAAAGAAATTTCAGGGGCTTGCATAAGTATGAGGTCTAAGGCCTTTTGTTTTGTATGAGGCCTCTTTGTTTTATTTACTAACAATGGCCAAACTAAAATTATTATAACATTAAAAAAAATATGTTCAGAGTTTGTAGAAGTTTTTTACGATGTTACGAGACAGTTACAGATTTTTTAAGTCAGGTTATATGTTACTGTTTTATGCTTTCTTCATCATTTCTTTGTATTATTTTTATTAATAAACTTCACGCCGTGATGTATACTACCTTCTTTTAATTTAATAAACATACAAATTTTAATTTTGAAATAAAAAATAAGCGTGTCAATGACTTATTCATGTAGCCGTTTGGAAAATTGTTTCCATATATTTTTGCATCAAAAATTAGTTGTAAAAATGAGTAAAAATATCTTTCTATGGCACGTTTGGCAAATTGAATTGAATTTTTTTTATATTGAATATTTCTTAGAAAACTTGGAAAAGAAAGTATGGGGTGTATCTTACTTTATTTTATAACCGGCTCAGAACAGCTGAACCAATTTTGAGTTTAAGACTGTCAATGTTCAATTCCTTAGCCTTGTAATTTTGAATCGAATCAAGAAGACAAGGGTACTCCTGGATCAAGCATGGGGGCAAACTATCCCTCGTAGATGAATATTTGATGGAATTAACCCATATTTGCTCTACATGGAGAAGAAAGCCACGAAAACCTTTTACGGTTAGCTCGATGAGTAGGGGATTCTAGCCCATGATCGGTCTACTAGTGAGGATATTTTACGTCAGCACTGTGGTAGAGGCCAGCCGCAAGCAGAATTCGTATCAACCAGCCACCACTGGGATTCGAACAAAGGTTAACTCATTGGGAGAAGAGAACGCTCTAACCCCTGAGCCACTGCGACTCAAATTAATGAGGAATAGCATGTAATGAATAACTCTTTCCTTTTAATTTCCCCAGGTTTAAAATATACTGGAAGAATTACTGCATGCCATAACAATAATGATTGATCTCTTTTGACTTAATTAAGAAGGTGTTAAACGATAAATTCAATTATTAGACTAAGGAATCTGGTATTTACGTTTTTCTGTATATAAGTTTAGTTTTCTGCTTTAATTTTATCTATTCATTTAAATTCTCAAATCCATGAATAATTTTTCAAATTCATGAATGATTTTTCAAATTTATTTGTGTCTGTGCAGTAATAATTTTTTTTAAAAAAATCAAAAATTTTTTTTGTTATAGTTTTAAAAAATATCAGTATGATTTGATTAGGGTTAAAATTAGAACTAAAGCTTTAGTTTTTAATCTATCGAATTTGAGAAGTTTTAAAAGATTGATGAAACATAAAATATTATAACAGAGGAAGAACTAAAAAACTAATTTCTTCTTTCTTTTCTTTTTTAAACTATGTTTGTAAAATAATGTTTCAAAGTTCTATCTAGTTAAAACAACGATATTAAAGGTTATTAAATACTTTTTTTGCTCCATTGATCTAGAATTAAAATTTATCTTTCAGTATCATCCATTCGATATTGGTTTTTATTTTTTTATTTTATGTTACCCGACCTTGAAAAATAAACCACTTAGGATGTTATCAAGCGTGTGATGAATGAATGATATTATCTTTGTAGATATTGAATTTGTGTTCTTGATAGGTATCGACTTACATTTTACCATTGGATGACAAACAGTATTTCATTTGTGTTGCTTTTATGAAAATACATTTAGACTGTTGGAAATTATTTTTCTGGACTACGTAATTTTGATTACAATGGAATTGTGATAAATTAGATCTTTGATATTTTTTAAAACAAACTCTAATAATTTTATGTATATATTATATTATATTATATTATATTAAAAAAATTGTACTGTTAAAATTTTCATTCTAAAATTACGGTAAAATAACCGTCTATCTAATGAATCATAAAGTTTATCGCTAGGATTATTTATTTGAAATCGTTTACAACTGGTATGATTAAGAAACCGTGAGTACAAAACTATAAAGTTTTGAAACCATTTACATTTAGCATAGTTTGACACTTAAATGAACATTTAAGTTACATTTAAGTTAGGTTATGGAAGGCTTTTCATTAGATTATGGACATAGAAATTAGGTTGGGGTTGAATTGTTTTTTATCAAGTGAACCGTATAACGTGACTATATTAAAAATATTATACTGTTAAAATTTTCTTTCTAAAATTACGGTAAAATAACCGTCAGCAGTCTATTCATCCAATTAATCATAAAGTTTATCGTTAGGATTATTTCTTTGAAATCGTTTACAACTGGTATGATTAGGAAACCGTGAGTACAAAGCTATAAAGTTTTGAAACCATTTATATTTAGCATAGTTTGAAACTTAAATGAACATTTAAGTTAGGTTATGTTCGGCTTTTCATTAGATTATGGACAAAGAAATTAGGTTGGGGTTGAATTGTTCTTTATCAAGCGAACCGTATAACGTGGCTTAATTAGCTGGTTTAGTAGTGCCATCTATCGTGAGAGATAGGAAATACTAGACTTTTGTGTGTTAAGCGGATATGAGGAACCTCCATCTATGTGTGAATGAGAGTTTCCTATTGAAATAGTCCAGGTTTACCAATTGAACTTGAGGAGTGTAGGGCACTGGATATTCTTCATGTGCTAAGTAATGGAGGGAATAGTGGGAAATGGAGGAAGTTGTGTTGTCAACGCTGGGATTCGAACCCCCCGATCAGCCGGTCATGAGATAGACAGATAATCTTTAGAATTAATTGGCTTCTTAAGGTGTTTACTGCTAATATAAATATAGTAGACATCCAATGATGAAAAATATAAATATGAATTCGTAATGCTCCTCACATGGCTTAGCTTCCGGCTTTCGAAGAACGTGCTCTCGATTCTCAGTTGCTGTGGGCCTAGTTGGCGCAGATAAAATTTTGATTGTTTAAACGTATTAGGTAAAAACTGTCAATAAATGATTTTTCTCTCATTTAATAGTCTGAATACCATCTTTTTTATGGATATTTGACTGTTTTGGTTGAGTACGGTAATATAATAATTAAATAAATCATTATTTAACCATTTATTTTCTGAAACATTTCTAGTAGTGTATGTTATATTTAAATTACTCGCTTATTTTAGAGTAGAAATAATTTGGATATCATTAGCAACAATGTAAAATATGGTCATTTTGAAAATTTAGATTTGCTTAAAAAGCTCACCGTATATGGTAAAATAGAGAAGGGAAATTAACTTCGTAGGTGAGGGCGCTGAGAACTTATATTTTTTGGGAGGGGGGGGGAATTACAATTTGTCTGAATCATAAATGAGCGCCTGTATCTATTCTAACATAAGAAGTACATGTTATGAATTACATAGCTGCAAAACTTTTGCTGTTTCTTCTCTCCGGGAGATTTTAATTTTATATTGAAAGTGGTAGCAAGATTTATACTTTTGTTATTTTATTTAATAAATCTGATTTGAAATGTTCTAGCTCATCATCATACTAAATTTATTTAAACGTATCTAAACTATCTAATAATCATTGATGTGGTTTTAGGTGCTGATTAAAATTTAAGAAATTTCTGCTTACTGTTGTTGTTGCAATTTTTATTTCACTACCACTAGTGAAACACTTCTTAAAAAAGTGAAAGTGTCGAACAGCTAAAAAATAAGTATGATTTGTCTAACATAATGTCAACAAACAATCATATTTCTAAAGGTCTAATTTAGAATAAAATCAAGTTTACTAACTGCTAGGGAAATAGATTTGCTATAACCATAATGAAAAAAGGANGGGGATGAATTGTTTTTTATTAAGTGAACCGTATAACGTGACTTAATTAGCTTGTCTAATAGTGCCATCTATCGTGAGAGATGGGAAATACTAGACTTTTGGGTGTTAAGTGGATATGAGGTACTACCATCTATGAGTAAATGAGAGTTTCCTATTGAAACAGTCCAGGTTTACAAATTGAACTTAAGGAGTGTAGGGCACTGGATATTCTTCATGTGCTAAATAATGGAGGGGATAGTGGGAAAAGGAGGAAGTTGTGTTGTCAACACTGGGATTCGAACCCCCGGTCATGAGATAGGCAGATAATCTCTCTCGGCTATAGTATGTACCCAGCTACAAGGAATTAATTGACTTCTTAAGGTGTTCACCGCTAATATAAGTATAGTAGACATCCAATGATGAAAAATATAAATATGAATTCGTAATGCTCCTCACATGGCGTAGCTTCCGGCTTTCGAAGAACGTGCTCTCGATTCTCTGCTGCTGTGGGCCCAGTTGGCGCGCATAAAATTTTGATTGTTTAAACGTATTAGGTAAAAACTGTCAATAAAGGATTTTTCTCTCATTTAATAGTCTGAATACCATCTTTTTATGGATACTTGACTGTTTTGGTGGAATACGGTAAAATAACAATTAAATAAATCGCTATTTAACCATTTATTTTCCGAAACATTTCTAGTAGTGTATCTTATTTGCAAATTACTCGCTTATTTTAGAGTGGAAATAATTTGGACATCATTAGCAACAATGAAAATATGCGTCATTTTGAAGATTTAGATTTGCTGAAAAAGCTCACCATGTATGGTAAAATAGAAAAGGGAAATAAACTTCGTAGGCGAGGGCTTTGCGAACTTATATTTTTGGGAGGGGGGAAATTACAATTTGTCTGAATCATGAATGAGCGCCTGTATATATTCTAACATACAATAAAAATGCATCAAGAGCAGCTCTAAAGAAGTACATGTCATAAATTACATAGCTGCAAACTTTTGCGATTTCCTCTACACGGGAGATTTTAATTTTATATTGAAAGTGGTAGCAAGATTTATACTTTTGTTATTTTATTTAATAAATCTGAATGAAATGTTCTAGCTCATCATCATATTAAATTAATATAAACGTGTCTAAACTATCTAATAATCATTGATGTGGTTTTAGGTGCTGATTAAAATTTAAGAAATTTCTGCTTACTGTTGTTGCAATTTTTATTTCACTACCACTAGTGAAACACTTCTTAAGAAAGTGAAAGTGTCGAACAGCTAAAAAATAAGTATGATTTGTCTAACATAATGTAAACAAACAATCATATTTCTAAAGGTCTAATTTAGAATAAAATCAAGTTTACTAACTGCTAGGGAAATAGATTTGCTATAACCATAATGAAAAAAGGAGTACTTTTTTCTAGAATAAAGTAAATATGACGATATAATTCATTTGATTAATAAAAAATTATACTATTTAGTTGCTTATGTTTTCAAAACACATTATTTCCCCCCCACCATTATATTGCTGATTTAACGATTATATACTTAATTATTCTAGTCAATAAATAAAATAATTAATGTACCGATTGAGAAATAAATATAAAAATATCAACTGATTCGCAGCTAAGATGAAGACATAATTTTTCATTATTTCATCATGAACCGAATAATAAATAATTTGATGATCGGCAAATCTCGTTGAATGCTCCTCTAAAATAGAATATTGTTGGAATCGAGCTTCTTAACTAAAATATACCCTTTTTTTAACATTGAAAGGAGAACATTTGACATTCGATGTGTCCAAACGATGTCATAAAATAATACTCATATTTTTCGTTAACTTTTCAAGATTCCATAAAAATAAACACCAAAATTTTTAAGATTTAATTGCTTCGTAACTGATTCGAAATTCTAAAACAGAGACAACTGTTTTTTTCTTATCTTTGTATGAATAAAAAACTAAAAAATATAATTTTACTGCGATTAAGTTTTGTAAAAATTCGAAAAACTATCAATATAAACTTAATTATTCTGGTCAATATAGTTACTTCAGTTATATAGTTACTTCAAAACTAATTCGTAATTGAAGAGTTATCCATTTAAAGACATAAAGAAATACATTTCTGCAAAAAATAAATAACTGTGGCGTAAATAGCCACATCAATAATATTTTGGAATCAGATTTATTTCCTTTGAGTTATGACAGTGGGAGGAATGTTTGGTGGAATATTTTCTGAAATAGTAGTGAAGGGGATAGTAATTTTCTTTTTAATATGAGAGATTATCAAAAAATACTTTTACAAGCTTAACATTCAACTTTGAGTCCTTTACGCTGTCTTTTAATTATAGAAATTTTTATGTATTTAAATAATTAAAATAAGTTTCCGCTGTGCGTAATTAAATTGATATATTTTTGTTTTAAACTTAATACATCATTCGAGTACATTACTAACAAAACTATATTAATGTATTCCCTGTTTCGAATTTTTCTTTTTCGTAAAAGAAGAACGGAGGAGCTTTTAAAAATGAACTACTTGACATCTTCAATTTCTAATGAAATTGGCTCTTTCGTATTCGAAATAGGAACTCCATGACGATTTTTATTTTATTTTATAACCACAGTTAAACAACCGACCCAATTTTGGGTTTTTTCACTACTAATGTTCAACTCCATAGCCTTGTAATTTTGAACCCAATCCAGAAGACAAGGCAACCCCTGGATCGAGTATTGGGAGAAATTTTCCTTCTTGGAGGACTTTTGCATGGTACTAACCCGCATTTGCGTTACATGGGGAGGAAAAGCACGAAAATCTTCCACGGTTAACCTGATAACAAGGTGACCCCAACCCATGATCCGTCTACAACTGAGGATATATTGACGTCAGCACTGTAGTCGGTGCGAGCCGGGAGTGGAATTCGTATCAACCAGCCATCGCTAGGATTCGAACCCGGTTCGCCTCATTGGATGGCAAACGCTCTATCCCTTGAACCACCACGGCTTCCCATGATGATTGCTTGAAATAGGGGCTTTCCAATGTCAAGAAGGGGATTAGATTTGTTAAGGATTTGTGAAATGGATGCCTAATATTATACTTGCGCATTATTGTTTTCATCGCTATTTAAAAAGTTTAAATGGCTATAGGTAAAGTAGTGATGAATTTTATATGCGCTTTTCTAAAAAAAAAGAGAGAGAGAAAATGAAATTTTGAAGTTATGCCGAATGATCAAATATAATTTGTCAAATAGATAAAATTTTTGGGAGGTCAAAGTGACCTGCCATCCCGGTAGGGTTCAAACTTTCTCCGCCGCTTATGGTTAAACTATTGGGACCACATTTCTCATTTTGCAGTTACCGGTACCACATTTGTTCAAATAAGGGAAAGAAATGTATGTACATTTAGATAAAATGCGTCTTTGTGTCTAATTTCAAAATTTCATCTTCACTAATTAAGTAATTAGCATATTTTTGGTCAATCCTTCGAACTATTACGATAGTATGAGGAAATAGAATATAATTTAATCCGGGTGATACCTTTTTTTTGACCCTAAGTTTATATTTATTAAAAAAAACCTTATTTTTTTGGCTCAGACGTTAATGTAAATCAAAGATTAACTATTTTTTCGGCCAAAAATATGTGTAAAATCGTTTCTTAATTTGAATCAATTCGTTCTTAAAAATCAAACAATTCTTGATAAACAACTAAAAAATACTTCCTCTTCTCCATAGTAAAAAATCCGACACACTTTTTTCAGTTAATACGTTTATACCGATGTATTCCTGATAGTTGTCCTATAATAATCGAGTGAGATATGCCTTATCATTTATTAACCGATGCACTTTTCCTTATTCCCCATAATAAATGAATAACATGAATGCGTAACTTTCCCTTTCTCATTATAATTTTCTGATATGTTTTGCTCTGTAAGTCTATAATAATTGTACAAAACTGCTTTCTTGCTGTGCTATAATAATTGTCCGATAAGCATTAAATCTAAATAAGTTTCAAACACTATTTGGTTAAAGGTTTATTTTTTTTAAATTTTATAATTTAATAATTTTATAACCGGCATTGAACAGCTGTTCCAATTCTGAGTTTACGACTATCAATGTTAAGCTCCATAGCCTTGTAATTTTGAACCCAACCCAGAAGACAAGGAAAGTCTTGGATCAAGCATTTTGACAAAATAGCTTGGTAAAGGAGTTTTTGATGGAACTAACCCGCATTTATGTTAGATAGAGATGAAAACCTCTCACGGTTAGCCCGATGGCAAGGGTATTCTAACCCATGATCCGCTGAGGATATTTCAAGTCAGCACTGTGGTCTGTGCGAGTCAGAAGCAGAATTCGTACCAACCAGCCAGGGCTGGGATTCAACCATGGGTCACTTTATTTTGTTCAAACGAACGCTCGATCACCTGAGCTACCATGGCTCAGTTGATGAGGTTTATGCTTAATTATTTTTTAAAGATTTTTTTTAAATCAAAATTGTGTAAATATTAGTTCATTATTTGACAAAATAGTATAAATATATTGATTTCTTACCTGCTTAAATTTTAATTTTGCTTGCTCGAAATAAAGCTCCCACGCTTAATTTTAATCTTACAAGCTCGAACTATTTATAATCAAGTTACAGAGTAAATGTTATTATTTAACTTTGCTGTTAAATTTTTAAATTCATTTACATTTAAAAATAAATGCTTAGCTTTCTGTAATAAGATTTATGCTTTGCTTTTATTGAATTATATTTGACTAAAAAAGGGTAAATATATTAATACTTTAATTTTATTTAATTTTAAATCATTAAGAGTTTATTAAGAAGTTTCGAAAATAATTGCGTAGTTCAGATTTTACTTTTTTTTATTTTAAAATTAAGATAAATATTTATATTTCCTTAGTTGACTTTCTTAGTTGGTTAATATTACTTCACCGCCATCTTTAAAAATTGAAATTTTCCTCCGTTGCCATTTGTATTACCAATTAATTCGAAAATCCCGGTCTCCACGACAATCTGAAAAGACAATCCGCTAGTTAAATAAAAAGTCGACGAAAATAATTGCCGGACCCAAAAGAATTTTCCATTTCCCCCTTTAAGATATTCAAATTTATTCATGATAAAATTCTCTGACTTATAATGGAACAGAATTTTAGTTGTTTTTTCATAATTATTTTGAAAAGGAAATATTAATTATTCATGCACTAATGGTCTTCAATCTTTCTAGGCTTTTGGAAAGCAGAGAAAAATAAGTGGTACTACTGAATTCAAGCAATTAACAAAGCAAGATGCTAAAAATGAGTTGGCAAAAGAATTGGAGAAGATTCTTAACACAGCGCCCTCTACAGTGGAGAAACAGGTATTAGCATGCAAAAGTTGAAGAGGTCTTTTTATAGTTAAAAATAAAATGAATTTTCAAACCATAAAGTGGAAAATGATAAACACATTAGAGGGAAATTTCTTTTCCTTATTTGTGATCAAACTGATTTAAATATCGTATTATTATTCAATAATTAAGTATCAGGTCTACTTTTTAATAACGGGAAAAAAAAAGATTTCCTACCCTCATACATACCATTTACATCAATTTTAGTTTATTTAGGGGATTCAACTTTAAGTAGATTAAATGCATGAACTGATTTTTAATAACGAAAAAAATAGTTTTTTTTTATTTACCACTCACGCACGGTAATGGTACGATACTGTATGGTTAAAAAAAAAGACCATAATTTTGGTTAATAAAAAAGACCATAATTTTGGTTAATAGAACCAAAATATACAGTTTTTAAAACATTCATTTGACAATTTCTGTTTTGATATTTTAACGGTTTACCTGAAATCCTGCTTTTCTAAATTATAGTTCTCATTTCTACATATCTACTAAAAGACACAAAACTGAAAAGTAAATTTAACTGAATAAATGTTGTTCATGCAATTCTCTAACATATTATGATATAATTACCAAATTTTCCACATTTACCAAATTTTGTCAAGTAGTTTAATACTTCTTTTTTGTTAACTTTAAGGTAAGGAGTAGGTAAGGAGTAAGGTAAGGTAAGGGTAAGGAGATAGACTTAAGTCCATTCTCTAAACAAAATCAAAGTACGTTTTTCTTAAAAAATGATAAAATAAATTAATTATAATTTTAGAAAAATGTGAACATTTATTTTGAAACTAAGTTTGTTTAGCTCACCCTAAATAGTTTTCGAAAACTCGATGTAGGTAAAAATCTGACTATTATGCCAAAAGTTATTTAAAGTATGATGTTTTTTATTTTGAACACTGAGCACTGTGCTAAAACTACACAGTATACATTATATTATTAGGTCAGAAAAATATAAAGCAGTATTTTATCTTTAGAGATTAAGTTTTTTTTGTGTTCTTTTATCTGCATAAAATTTAATTTTGCATAAAACAGTATTTTGATTTTAATATGGAGAAATATAAAAATTTATTATGGATTAAAAGTGATTAATTCATTGTATTATTTTATGTAATGATTAGTTACTGCTTCATAGTTTAATGTTTTTTTTTCTTAATCCAATTCCTAAACAAGATTCGATGCCGTTTGTTTCATTTGCAGATAATTTAAAATAGGGAAAAAGGAAATAATATGGAAAGATGTGCGTTGTGAAAGTGAATGTTTTTAAATTTTTTTAAAATTTAAAGAAAAAACAAACAAAACACTGGGTAAAATTTTTTTTGTTGTATTTATACAAATACTTGACCATGTCTTATTCAGTTGTGGGGATTTCAAATGCGAAATTAGTTTGATTATAAAGCTAAAAATTTTTTTAAATGACGTTTTAATTAAAAAACTTTTTTTTTGGAAATGTACAAGTTTAGAAATTTTATAAATAACAAGTGTCACGAAAAAGTCCTAGGGGAGTTATGGCAAGATTAAAATTTTACAGAAATTCATACCCGGAAAAGTATTTATACGAGGTTAGATACGCTTCTCCGTTATGATCTTTCCAGAAGCGCATGAAAAAATAGTTCATGATGGGGAACACCCCTAGCGGCGTATGATGACTATTCGAGACATGGTTTTCTATGCTATTTTAATCTTAATGATGTGCACTAACACTTCTAGTTCCTGCGCGATCCATAGTTTACGAGAAAAATACGAAAAACAAAGTATGACGTCACTGCCGGTGTAAGAAAAGAACACTTTATTGGACATATCAACAACAGTATTTGCATATCTTTCAAGACGATTATGTTTAAAATGTTCGCCGCGCATATTCTGCTTTAAATTGTGCATAGTATACTGCTGTTGATATGTTTAATAAAGTGTTTTCTCTTGCCCCGGCAGTTACGCCATACTTTGTTTTTCGTATTTTTCTCGTAAACTATGGATCGTACAGGAAAGCTTCTTTGGGCAGTTTTTATGTACTCCCAACGAGGAATCTAGCTGTGCAGAGTTTATGCGGTCGTTTCGGGACACCCTGTATATATATTCAATCCAGGGTAATTTTTTCCTGATATGAATTTCAAATATAATACTTCGTTAAAATAAAATATATTTAGCAAATTTCGTATAAAATTGCAAATTCACCTACAATTTAGAGTTAATTTCTAACGTGATTAGAATTTACAGAAATAAGAATCGGCTAAGGAAATAAATCCATTTTGTATGATTTATTACAGTCTACGGTCATTGACCTATCTAGATTAAAAAAAGAACTTCATTAAAAGAGTGTAACTGCAACGATTATGACGTATATTTTTAATGAAATTTTCACGGAAAATGATAAGGACGAATAAATATCTTTAATGCAGTTCTTTATTTTGTTGTTTTAAATTTAATCTTTTTTACCCCAAGCTTGATAACATTTCCGGTGTAGATAAATCCAGGAAGTATCATTACCTAATAAAATGTGTTCCTTGTTTCCTGATAAAATAAATCCCTTAAACCTGCATGTTTGTGGAGATTTATGTACAATTTCATTAAAAATCGGTTTAGCATCAAACCGTAATATTAATATGCAACCATAATATTATGCACAGTTGCTGTAATAAGTTATTAAACTGAGCCATGCTTTCGTCTAAGTTGAATCATAGTACCAGGCAAGATTGTTTAATTTGCATGATAATATGGTGCAACTTCGAACTTTATTAAGCTTGTTGTAATTCAGCACGATAATATAGTTAAAATAGAGCCGTATTATATAAACTGTAGAGAAAACTGGAACGATATTGTACATGATGTTCGAATAAGTTTCAAAATGTTGGAAACCGTGTAAGAAATTCCGGATCAAATTCCGGTAAACATTCCGGAACTCAGAATGTAGGTACTTTTTACCATAAAATCGATTTTTACTTTGCCATGTTATAGAACAAAAAATCTGATGTATCGTCATTTTTACTGCAATAATTACCTCAAAATCTCTAAATCACTCTAATTAAATAAATATTTTACTGTAAAAATCACGGTAAAATATTTTACGGTAAAAATGGATTTTACCTGAAAAAATGGATTTTACGGATGATGCATCCAAGTGCAGTATACCTTATTTTGATCCGGATTATTAATGTTATTTGATTTCCTTATACCGTAATTTGATCAGGAATTTTCACAGTGTAGGTTGATTTGTTATGCATTTGCAGATCGACAGCAAAGTGAAATCAGTCTACTTTATTAATAAAAGAAATCGATACTTATTTTAATAAAATGAGATTTTTTATGTAAGAGGTTTAACCTTATTAGTACGCACTCATAAAGTAGACAAAAAAGTAAAATATTACGGAAAATCGTATGCGACCGCTTATTTAGGGAAAAAAGAAGTATTAAATAGAATTTTTGAATAGTTGTTGTCCGGTGATATTATTCGTTAATCAATGTTTTAGATGATATGATTTTATTAGATTTGAAGTTTATTCGATTAGAAAGATTTATTTGATTAGAAAGTTTTAATTGATATGTGATTAAATAAAATATTTGGATAAAAGGTTTTTCTAAAGAAAAAATTATATATTCATCTTTTAGATTACAAGTTTATTTAAATTAGTTAAATTTTTTTTCTTCTTTAATCTAACTATCTGTATCACAATTTTAAAGGTCTAATTTTTGATTAATAACTTATAATTATAATACCAATAATTTGAAGAATAATTTGATTAATAGCCTATAATTAATAGTTTATAATTCATTTTCGTGATTCGGCCTCATTTGAAAATAAAAAATTTAAAAATTTTGGATGAAAAAATGCTAAGCTTAAGAAAAATTGAATTATAATTAATTTAAATGTTTATTATGCAATTATTATTTCAATTATTTTTTGTTGACACTTTTTTGACCAGGTATGATGAAAATTATCAGGTCTGTTATATGTAAACAAATTATTCGTACACATTATAGACAACGATACTTCTCATGTAACTTTGATACTATTAATAGTATGCAACTTTAAATCTTTAACAGGAAGTGTTAGTGTCGTGATTGTTTATCATATCTGTTATCAGACAAGGTGAATAGCATAAGGAAATAAAAATGCAGCAAGCAAAATAGTTCTACAGAAATATAAAAATTCAATATTTAAAAACTGCATAAGCTAAATTATTTAGTTATGCAAAAATTTAAGTTTTTATTTATTATTTTTATAACTTTTTTAGAATGTGATTTTGAGTATTCAGCACAATTATAAACGAAGAAGTAGATTTTATTTTGGCTGTGCAAATTAATTCGGATTAATATCTTTTAGGCTTAAGTTTCAGACAGCTATATTTTCAGTTTTTTCAACTAATTCCAAATACTACTTAAATCTTTATCTTAGATTAAATCTTTTAATTGTAATTTAATATATTTTATGCGTGAAGGAGTCTAGCAGTGCCTCTGATTAAAGGTACAATAATAAAAACCTTCTGACATCTTCAAATAAGAAAGATTTTTCATGTGGGCAATAAATGGTTTCGAATAATGAAAACCACCCTCATATAACTATAAAGTGTACAGTTATTTAAAAACATATTCATATATATGTTGTGGTTAAAGTAATAAATCCGGTTGTTATTAATACTAACCGGTCAAAATTAACAATAACTGCTTTTTTAGGTTAAAGTGAGAAATAAAAATGGGGGAGGGGGGAGATTTCCGTATCGTGATCTGTGGATATAATGATAAAAAGTATAATCATTTAAGAGCACATTTGTATATATATGATAAAAATAATATTTGTATAGATAATGATGAAAATCCTATTTGTATTATAATTTAAAAAACGTATAATTATTTAAATGCATATTTGTAAGCATGATTATAAAGATGAATGTTTAAGAATTTATATGCATATCTGGTCATGAAATTTGTAAGCTTAGGCTTTTGATTTAAATAAATTTCTTTGAATGTATTACAGAAAACAACCGAAGAGTTCAAAGCCTTTCAAAGGTTATTCTCTCAGTTTCTTCAAGGTACCAGTAGCACAGTGCAATGGGACAAGGTTGAGCCATTGCCACAAGGGGCTGTAAGTGGATTTTTATCTCTTTTTCCCAATGCCTTTGCTTTCAATTGAATATGTAAAAGATGATTTGTTTTAAATGAAAATTTCTTCGATACTCGATAGTTTTTAATTTTAATGTCACTGCTGTTTTTATTAGTTTTTAATTTTCTGCACTAAGTATGTAAAACTCACAATTTTTGAACTAATAAATTCCGATTATGAAAGTTGTTTTTCTTCATATAAGATATCAGCATTGTTATAAGTAGTTATTGTATTTTTTCGGCAAAAATTCAATAAAAAATTTCAAAGTATTATCAATATTTTTTGTTATTAGTCTATAAATTATTTAGTATTAATCAATTAGGTGTTGAAAACAAGGTGAATTATTTAAAGAAACAATTAAAGAAATGAGATAGATGTGCCCGCTTAGGTAACCAACCATATATTCGCATCTGGTTCCAAAATTAGTGATGATGTTCACCACACTAACTGGAAAAAAATTGTTTTTGAAATAATTATCATTTGCAGCAATAATGTAACTAAGGATAAAATATTGAACATCCGTGTAAATATTATACTTAAAATGGTTGGACATGCAGCAGTGAATATTATTTTTTTAGATTTCCTAGTCAGAGCCTCCATCTGTTGTTCGAGTTTTGTAACTAGTTTTGAAATTTGTAGGGAATAAAAAACTGATTTTCTAAGTTGAACAAAGCAAAGTAAATTTTTATCCTTCACCGTTGTTCAATTGATTTTAAATCGTCGGTACCTCGGTATAAACTATTTAGTATTAATTTCTAATTTCAAAGAAACTGCAGAAAATAAATCTTGCTTTAAAATTTAAATTTTACGAAATTCTATGACATGTTCATTTTACTTCCCCAAACCTAATACTAACCATGACTTGATCATTATTAGTAGTTAAGGGAAGTAATTTTGAACTTGATAATTGAAAAGATTTGAGGAAGTATATGTTAGGTGTTCATTGTTTTTGGAAGTAAACATGAAACATTTAATAAAGCGAGTTTCAATCTAAAGTGATGTTTTGCAAATAGCTTCTTGGCGTTTCTACGTTTCTATACGTTACAAGTCCGATTATCATTAATTATTATAATGTTATGAAATTAATTTGTTTTAAAATAATTTAAATCAAACGTCAAAATTTATATTAAAAATTTATCTAAAAGTAATTATTTAAACAGTTGAGGTACCAAATGCCTTCAAAGATAAAGTTTCAAAATTTTTAATTTAGAAATTTTTTTATATTGATTTATGTATATTAGGCATCAAAACATGTTATTAAAAAAAGTTTTTTTTAAAAAAATAGTGTGTAAACTGGTCAAAAATTTATGAAATAGACTAATAATTAGATATAATATTATTTAGATATTTTAGTGCAAATAAAGATACTTATTTGTCAAAATAGGTCAAAAATTGCAATTAATTATTTTTAATTTAGCTGTAAAATATAAATAATTTTTTAATCCACTAGTCCGCAGTCTTTTCTCTAAACACATGTATAGATAACATTCATGCAAAATTTCAAGTTGTTCCAACTAAAATATCTTCAGTTATTGCATCTAGAATGAAGGAAAATAGCCAAAAAATATTAGTTTTGAAGAAAAGGACGAAAAAGACATATTATCAATTCAATAACTAATATAGATGTTTTTATTAAAATCATTATAACTTCTTTTCTTTAAAACTCAAATGATGGTTTTTGGAACAAAAAAGTATATTGTTATATTTTATATAAAAAACAGGAAAATGATAATTTCGTCAAAATTGACTTAAAAAAGGTAGTCTTACGAACTCATTATAAGTTTAAAAAATATTTCATTGCATTTCACCAAGATTTATTTAAATCTATTCTGTGTTTCTTGTTAGATATATTCACGCATTGATTAAATTTGTTACATGGAAAATAGAAAAAAATTTAGTGCTAACGTTGCAATTCAGGCAGAAGGAAAAGTATTGAAATGTTTTTTATTATTCCTTTTATTTTTACCAGACAGATTTGGTTGTAAAAAATATCTAAGTAATGCATTAATTTAATATTATTATTTAATATTAAGAGACAAATTTCATTTCATAATACATTTTATACATACAATACCAATTACTAGTTTCAATCATAAATATTTTAAAAATATACTTTAAAAGGTAAAATACGTTATCTCAATAAATTATTAACGTAGCTGTTGCTTGCTAAAGTTTTTTTCCTTAATTTCTATATCATTCTGTTCGCAAAAAAGTAAGAGAAAAAATTTGCTTATCACTTTCGAATCTCAATACAAATCACAATCTTCTACCTCATCACAATACAAAAAATTCATGCAAAGATAAAGACTTTCCTTAATTTTAAAAGACAAAATGATGCAAAAGTTTTCCTAAAATAGAGTTATTTCAAACTGAAATCATCTGTAGGAAGTGACTGCAGTTGTAATTACATTAGATCTTAAATTTTGGACAAAATAACCAATTTGCAGGGTGATAATCACTTCTAAAGAGAGCTACATTGAATAAAAGAGAATATAAGATGAAATTCTGCTGAAATTCACTGTAAAGAATTCCGGATCAAATTACGGTAAAAAGTATTGACACTCAGGGTGCCGGAACTTTTTTGTACGTGAAATCCATTTTTAACTTAAATTTTACAGAACAAAAAATCTGTTACACCGTAATTTTTACGGGTAAAAATGGATTCGACGGTAAAAATGCATTTTACGGAAAAGTGAATTTTATGGATGATGCATCCTAGTTGCCACTACTTTTTACCGTTATTTAATCCGAAATTGTATTACAGTGCATGATAAATTATGTAACGAAATACGTTTTTCGTTTTAAAAAAATTATGCATAAGCGAAAATTCATTACGTTATGTATTTCTTGGAGGAACTAATGAAAAATGGGTGCATTGAAATTAATGAGTGGTTATGCATTTGATAATTTCATTTGCGTGACATCATCTAAGCATTGCTTTGTTATAGGTTATCAAATACCAAAGTTTACCCGCAGCAGAGCCTAACAAAATCAGAGAAATGTTGAGCAAACTTGTTGTGGTCAAGTTGAACGGAGGTTTAGGCACAACAATGGGATGTGTTGGACCAAAATCTGTCATTCCAGTCCGAAATGAACTTACATTCCTTGATCTCACAGTGCAGCAAATTGAAGTAAGTTTTTGAATTAATTAATCAAATAATGAACAAGAACATGCACTATAAATTTTGAAGAGAATGTACGGCAAAAAGTTTTTTATGGCAAAGATACTAAGTTTTTTTTTATTGAAATAGTTGTTTATCATCTTCTCGCTCAGCTCATCAACCTTCGTGACTGATTCGCATTTATCATTTTTTTCTTCTTAAATTCAATATTTTCCCCAAAAATGAAGAACACTCTGTTAACTATGTGATAAGTATAATTTTATGCAAGAACATTTTGTTAATATGTTTATCGTAATGAAATAAATAATTATCTGAATTTAAAAAATAATCCACTCAACTTAAAATAAAAAAGAATTAAACTTAAGAATACAAAATTTGTGACATAATAAGAACTAATAACCGAGAAGCAATTTTATTGGTCAACAAGATAGCACTTAGGAAACAGCTTTTACATTTCTTGAATAAAGTTTTTTATATTTTAAAAACTTCAATATAAATGTTAAGATTTAAAATTTTCAGAATCTAATTTTCTATTCTTCTTTTTTTCATTTTTGACATCAACTTTAATAAAATAAATATCTCATGACAGATGAACAAAATTTCCTTCAACAATGGATAAATGTTCTTCTTTTGAAACTATTAAAAAAAGGGAGAAAAAGCTCTTAAAGTTGCTATAACATAATAAGCAAATTAAAATTTCATCGTTAATTTCGCAAATGAAAATGGCACGTCTAATTTCAACTCTTTAGTTGCATTTCTGTGTTCTGCAGAGCGATCCGCTGAGTATTTTTTACTTCAAGTTTAATAGTTGCTAATTTTCGAACTAATGATCAGATGTTACTTTTTTTTTATTCCATTGTATTTCCTGCATATTTTTTTTTCACCCCTTACTAACTTCTAAATTCTAAGTCTTAAAGCTTTTACTAAATTCGAAGTCTTGAATTATTTTTAATAATGTTACTTATCCCTTAATCACTTTTTTTAATTTGTTAATTTGCCAAGTAGCGTTTTGGGCATAGAGTTTCTGATTTGATTGTGGGTATTTTCTTATATTAAAAAAATTGGTTTCTTCGCCAAGCTGTTTTCTTTGGGAAATATTTGATATTGAGTCTTATAATACGTTATCTTTATTACAGTAAATGACATCATTTATATACGCTGAAATAAATAATGAAATATATTAAAGTAATATAACTTATTATAATATAAATTATAATATAAATTATAATAATGTAATATACAAATTTTTTAATTTAATGTATGTTATATTAACATCATGTAAGCAGTTTTTAATGTAAAATGTGTTTCAGAACGAATACAGTTTAAATTGCGATGCTTATGAAATGATGAAAAATGTTAATTTAAACTGCAATTGAAATGTGGCAATGATTATAACTAATATAATTATAATTTACAATGCAATACAATTGAGTAAAAATTCAATAAATTTATGAAACGAATACCGAAAATTTAGAAATAATTTTGTTGCTCAAAAATATTACGGTTTTCTTCTTTGATTTCTAAAATTGAAGGCTACCTTATTTTTGTCGCATAAATGAACTGCTTACGTCTTAACCTTGACCATGTTTTCGTTAAGCGATCCTTCAAAGACTAGTTTGACCAAGGAAAAAAAATTGTTGGGACTTGGAAATGAAGCTTTCATTTTTATTGCAAACAAGCTATTCTTCTATGAAGTCGTGAAGCTATTTTGAAATTAGAAAACTCATATTTAAATTAGTGGAAATTACTTATACGCAGTTCAAAATATCGTTTTTTCCATTACGCAATTGATAAAAAATTACTAATAATTCTTTTTTTAATAACAATTACAATGAAATGTTTGGTTTTGATTCATTAAAAATTTAATATTTAAAATTAAAGTTTAAAATATCGTAACTCCACACAAATAGCTAAATTTTTCTTACTATTAAAATATATATATATATATATATATACAGAGCTTATCCACAGTTCCNTTTTTTAAATCAAAGTGATTTATTTTAAATTTAGCAATAATCAATTTCCTATTTATAGAGAAATATATATATATATATATATATATATATATATTGGACTTGGAATTGCATGATAAAACATTTCTGGTTATATAAAACGATAATTCTGGTAATTATACGAATATTTACGGTATTTAAACTAGTCATTTGATAATTTTTCCCTTCGTTAAAACAACGGTTTACCGGAAATTACGGTTTTCTAAACCAAAGTTCTTACTATCGTGCATTTAGTAAAAATATGAAATTAGAAAGTAGACTTAACTGAATAAATTCCCTTCATACTTTAACTATCATGATAAAATTACCAAATTTTCCTTCAAAATGATCATTCATCTTACCATTTTGTTTGGTAATTTTAACCATTTAATGTCTGAGTCTTTCTTGAATAGAATACTTATAGACCATATAATTTGTTTACTCTTTTTGATTTATTTAAAACGGTGATTTATTTAAATGACTGATAAGAGCAAGGTGACAGTTAATTATTTATTTTCCTAACATATTTATAAATTATAACAGATAAAAAATAGGCTTAAAGTAGGCTTTCAAGTGTTTTAAAGATACTAAATTAGATTAGAGAAAGCATGGTGAGCAAGCACAAGTTGGATAAAGGAAGACATAACTATACATACAGTGTTATAGTAAGATATGATCCAACTACAGTCATGCTTCAGAGCTGTTAGTGGAACAGCGATACTGCACGATGAGGAAGACCTTTAAGATTTATTGCAAGTAAGATTACCATGCATTAATGGGGTCTCTGTTTTGTGCTATCTGTTCCTCAGTTTGACGAGAGACAAACCAATTTTTGAATTAAGTACAAGTGTCTGCAATTATATCTGATTCAAATTTATTTACTTATTTATTGTTACACATCAAGTTTTACGGTTGGATTCGAATCCGCTAACTACATTTTGCATAGAATTTGACGGTAAGGCAAAACTGCTTGACCAGGGAGGCTCCTGTTTAACTAATGATTTAAAAATAAACTTTACTATTCTAAGTATTTATTTATTGCTACCCTTGCATATGAAAGCTTGTGTGCTCATTACAAATCACTGTTTATAATCTCTAGTCAAATTGTAAAAGCAGATAGATATTCAAGTTGAGGAACAGAAGGAAATTACAAAGATACAACTATTGTAGTGGGGAGCTGGTTCGAATTCTATCGTATTCTTCGATATAACTTTGTGCTCTCTGTATCTTGTGCTGTCAATATTTTGACTTGTGTACACAAGCCGAGAGCCGTGTAGATCAGTGGTTTGAGAATTGGACTTCAGACAGGAGCGGCCGGGGTTCGATCCTCCACTCCGCTAAAACCCATCGATTACAGGCGATATACGTGCTCGAAAAATTTGTGGATTTGAAAGTCCTGTGGTTGGTCGTTGAACAGTACCATAGGTACAGGGATCTGGAAAAAACTTTCTTCCTATTCAGGTCTATGTCTAAATTGAGGAAGTGACCTCACGAATGAGATTCCTTTTGCGGAAAATCAAAATTGCGATGGCATGTCTTCGGATCATCCTCAAGGATATTTCCCAGACCATTGCCAATAGTCTTTTGTGGAGCTCTAGTGCGAAGTACCTACCTGTCTATATAAGCCGAACTTTGTAATGAGTACTCAGGTCTGCATGTGTATAGATAAATATAAATAAATAAATATAAATAAATAAATATCAGTAAATAAATATAAATAAATAAGTAAATAAAAATAAATAAATGTAAATAAATAAATATAAATAAATAAATAAAAATAAATAAATATAAATAAATAAATATAAATAAATAAATATAAATAAATATAAATAAATAAATATAAATAAATAAATATAAATAAATATAAATAAACAGCGGGTTGTGGTGGGATTCAAACCCACTATCTCAACACTTCCATTTTGGGAAGTTGAGACAGCCTTAATGCGTAACAGGGAAGTTTCTGACATAGCTTACCATTCGTTATAGTTTCAATGGTTGGCTATTAGCCTATATAAAAATGTTAAAAAACAAAGCTAACAAGCGTTTACTAAATAAAAAGCAGGTTATGAAACTAAACATTTTTGCGAAATTTTATATTATACTGGTACTGTCAAAATTATCTACTTTTCTGGTCAATTTACCAAATTTTACTAAATTTACTACTAAAAAGCATGATGATAAAATCATATTTTTACTGCAAATTTTTCTAAGTATCATTATCAAAGCGCTATGATAAAAATTACCATATTTTTTGGTGTTTCTATAGAGCCAGAAAATATCGTAGTTTTTACCATATTCTGGTAGTTTTGACCATCCCTTTTTTTCTCAGTGTAATATCAGGATTATTAGGTTTAGTATATATTAAATATATGCAATACATATGTATTTAATTCTTAGTTAGATTTAATTTTTGAAGAATTAAATGCTGAGAAAAATATTTTTAAACTTTTTTTTCAATTACACACAGTCAAGGATGCTTGAAATCGAGCACAAATATGACGATTACTGTTGAACAACGTATTTATTTATTCATTTTAATATATTTATCTCTAAAACAAGATGTAATTATTACATATTGAAAATAAAGTAATTTCCATAATTTTCGAGGACACAGATTTAGAGCAGAAAATTCAAAATGGCGGAATATAAAAGGAAAATTAAAGAAAAAGAAAATCAAAATTCAAAAAAAATTCTTCATTTACCAATCACCCTGATTGTTTCTCATTCAATACTGTTTTCTTTAAAATCGACGTTCTTTCAAAAACAAAAAACATGTAATCAATATATGTAATTATTATAATTTCATGCTAGCAAATTTTGTCCGTATGTTAATTGTAACAAAATGAATGATAACCTGGATTTAAAGAAATAACACTGGATAACCTTTCTTTTGTCACATTTATACGAATACTTAATGCTAATTCAGATGAGGGGATTTAAAATTTAAAATTAGTTTTGCTTCCAAAGCTACAGACTTTTTTTTAAAACGATAAATTTAGTCTATATTTTTGTAGAAATGTTCAAATTTACAGGTTTACCTATAACAGGGAGTTGCGTAAATGTTGCGACAAACTTCTAATGGATTTAGCACTAAAATTGCATAGGAACCCATTCCCAGAAAGGTCGTCGTACGCGACTAGGATAACTTCCCTATTATGACCTGCTCCGAAGCACGCGAAGAAACAGTTTATAACAGGGAAGAGACCGGAGCGGCGTATGACTACAGTCCCGGTAATGACTTCCTATGTAATTTTAATCCTGATGATGTGCCCTAAGTTTGTCGCTACATTATGCAAATCCCTGTTATATATAATGTTTTTAAACTTCACTCATCGACTTCACTCACGAACTTATGTCAACGTTTTGACATAAAACAGACTGAAAATGTTACTAAAATAACTGTAGCTTGGTGGAAGAAACTGATCACAGATTTGAAATCAGTGATATGAAAGTATATAAGGTCTGTTAAAAAGTCTCATACAACAGGAAAAGAAATCAACTGTATTTAAAAAAAATATTAATCTTAAGTAAAATAGAAGGAGTGACAGAATAAGAAAAAAATAAAAGAAAAAGTTTTTTTGCTAACTAACGAAATATAAGTAGCGTCATTTTATCATATCAAATAGGAAACGGTTTTTTATCTCTTTTGAATACTTGAATTGAGTTTTCTTATATTTTAAAAAATTGCATGACAAATGCTAAGATTTTATAACTTGCGACTTTTAATCTTCCTCTTATTTTTTTTAAAAATAAAAATCTCAAGAGGGATATAAAGTTTTCTACAACAATGGATAAATAGTCATTATTTAAAGCAAAGGGAGCGAGAAAATTTGCGAAAACAGCACTCTTAAGTGTATAAAAGATTTTGTAGCAAATATTTTGAAAGTTTTAAATGCTTAATGGAGTTTCTATACATATTTTGCAATAGTGGAGGAAACTATTACTTTGAAATGTGTATTTATTTTGTTATTGATATTTTACAATCATTTAACTGCAATTTTTTGATTGAACAAAGAAAGTTTTTATTATGATATAAAAATAACTCAAAAACATTTAAGACGATTTTAATTACCTACATTATATAGAAGAAATTACTGTAAAATATTTTTATAGAAGTACATTATGAAATACTTATTTAGAGAAATATAAAAGATAAATGCTTGATAGAGAATAATATTCATTTGTACTTTGTAACATAAAAACATATATTTATTTAAATGACGTTTTCAAGTAAATTGTTAAAATCTTGATCGCTAAAATTTTAAAAAGTTTCAAGTCTCTTATGTTCACTAAAATATAATGCTTTTTTAAAATTTCCAAAGAGCATAATTTTTGCAAACTTTTTTTAATGTTAAATCTGATTTATATTTGTTTCTTTTTCTTTTAAGTTAGTTTTCAAACCGACTGCTTAATAGAATTAGGAAGTGGTTACGTTTTAAACACTTTAAAGCTCAAGTAATATTTTAAATTGGAATACCTTAATCACTCTCAGTTATAGCGAAGAGTTTAAATTTATCCAAAATGTTGCATTCAAAGCAGAGAAGATAATTTGATATACGCACATTTGAGCCGGGATATGTAATATGCTAGTAGTTTACAGCACATATATTGTCGTAATGCAAATTTAATTTTAAGGATGCGTTGTAAATTTAATTCCGACGATGCGACCATAAAATATGGTTTTATATATTTATAGTAAAGTCCTAAGCGGAAGTTATTCGACCAAAAGTTCTTTCCAAAATGGTTTAATTCAGTTTTGATGGAATTTTAGAGAATTTTATAAGGCCTTGTATATAGCTCTCTTTATAAATTTTCTTTTGTTTCGCATATGTACGTATATGAAGCACAAGAAAATTATACCAAGTAGTTTTGAAATGATTTGTTAATAAATTGTATAATTTCAGCATTTGAATAAAACGTATGACGCTGATGTTCCATTGGTGCTAATGAATTCTTTTAACACTGATGATGATACTCATAAAGTTCTTCCCAAATATCGGGGTCTTCGAATTAAAATTTATACTTTTAATCAAAGCAGGTAAGAAATTCTTTAGGATTAATATTATAAGATTTTATTACTGTAGTAAAGAAATTATAGTGGGATTAATAAATTTTTTCTTCAATTGTGTTAGAGTATGTATGTTTTTTATTTTATGTTACATTTACAAATATAAATTGAAAAGTGCTACACTTATATTACTCGAAGCCTCCTTATTTTTTTAATATAAGCAGTGATCATTAATTACTAAGATCATAAAGAGGAACAGTAATTTAAGGGGCGGGCCATTTATTTCTTAAACGATTGACGCAAGTTCGAATCCCGCCTTGTTCATGTCTTGATTCTAGTATGTGCTGGTCATTTCACTGAAATAAAACACAATTTTTGATGACTTCGAAATGGATATATTTGTTGATTTTTAGTTGACTATGGAATTTTTATTGAACGGAATGTTTACACGAGGCTTCTTCTTCATAAAACGCAAATTCATATTGCGTCAATTGATTATTAAAAACATTATTTTATCATGAATTTTACAGTTAAAACACTGCAAAGAATTCAGGAAATATTTAAGGTTAATATAACTACAAAAAGTAGTCATTACAATACTATTTTTTTACAGAAAATTGTATGTAGAAGGTATTCTAGATAAAAGTTTATAGGGGGCCCTGTAAGTTTCTTTCTCATCTTAATATTACATATTCGTATATGACGTCATAATAATTTCTCTAATATTCGTATAATAATTTCTTATATAACGTCACTGCTGGCTCTTCTAATTATTTTATCCGAACTATTCACACGATGTGATGGGATGGTACAGGGTTCAGAGCTGTAGTTATTTAAATAGGTTCTGGGTTTAAATCCACATGATAGCTACGTTGTTTAACAATAATATTTTCCTATTGTTTGCTATTGTGAAAATTTACGGTAAATATTTAATTTCCAGCAAAAAATATTGGTATCTTAAAAGCCGAATCTTTTTATCGGAAATTATTTGAAGTTTAAGTCAAAACTATAAAGGTCCTGAAATTACATGGGTCGTAGGTCTAAAAGTGATAAAAGGAAATATAAAAGTACCGGTAAATATTGCTTCACGTTATGTTATTAGTACCCAGTATTACTATCATTAAATATGTTTTTTTTACTAAAGACGCCATGTATTTAAAGCCATATTACTTAATATTTTTATAGCTATTATGTTATTCGTTGTTAATATCATTATTTCATACTATGATAAGTATTTATATTGTGTAATTGTAAAGCTGTTAGAAAAACAATTATAGGGTGCATATTTTCTATATAAATTTTCACTTTACTCAAAAAACAAGCAAACATATTATTACACATTAGAAATGCACTTTTAATAAACTGACACATTTGACTAGTTGAAATAACATTTACTTGTTACATTTACTTGAACATTTTATTGTTATGTAGCATTAAATATTAAAAAAAAATGCTTTCATATCTAGCGCAACATTTCCTGTAATTATAAAATATACAATTATTAAAATATTATTGACATTTCCTGAACATACTTTTCAGCTACAACGAAATATCCTTATTGTACAAATGACAGAAAATACTTGCCAAATGTCCTAATTTCTCAATGAAACCAACAAATGTCGACATTTAATATTCACTGGATGTTAATGTTTAATATATGCTTGCTTAATATCGTTATTTCTCACTAGCAAATGTCGATATTTAGAAGTGTGACGGTAAATGTTGGATAAAATATTTTTGTTACTTATCAAAGTTCCTTATTATCTAACCTTTATTAAACCTTTATTATTTTTATTAAATTTCTAATTATTTTATTTGTTATATCATACTCCTGAAACCTTGTATCTAATATATTGGATAACATTTGGTTAAATTTTTCTCTGAAAAAAAATAATGTATATTTTTCCATTCAGATAATATTTGGCTTTTCAGGCGGGTAACATTTGATTCTGATAACATTCAGTTCATATGGTAAACCATTTTCATATGCACGGGATAATTACCAATTAAATGGTCTAAATACTTTATATTTTGGTTTTATTAACAAGAATTTTTCCTCTTCTATATTAATGTATGGTAATTTTACCAAAATGTTTTTCCGCTTCCATTATATTATTTAATAGTAGTATTTTGCTAATTATTAATTATTTTTTTTATTTAATTGAATAAATTATTTCTTACCTACATTAGTAAAGTGATACTTAATATACCCTTAAGGGCAGATTTATAAGTGAAAAAAAATAATTACAATATTTTTTTTAAATCCCAGATTCGTCATCAACGCATACTTAATGTTGATATCTGCTAGGTAAACACGAAATAACGATAGTTCACAGACATTTGGGAACTAAGGCAACTACGTGAGCATAAATATTCAATAGATTTAAAATTTTTATGGCAACCTATAAATTTTTCTGTTTTCATGAAGTATAATACAATTGAAATAAAAGTGCTTGTGCGTTCTATATGCACTTTATGTTACTACTAAGTTATCAATAATTTTAAATAAAAATAATTACGTATTATGTACACAACGCGCAAAATAAGAAACTGAACCTCTTCATAACTTTTGATTATTACGCGCTAAGATGCAATCGTAATCGTTCGAAGAACTTAATATTAAATATAATAATTAATTTGTGCAGACGATCTTTCTTTCTCTTCGAAATCAGACACAAAAGCGTACTTTCTCTGAATAAATAACCTTCTTCTGTTGAATTTAGGTCCATGTCCCTCAAAATATAAAGCGTAGAGAGATTTGGAAAATATGGTTCCTATATGGTTCCTTAGAGAGTAGTCGAAAGTTTGGACTCATGGAATGTTAATTTCCCTTTTTGAGCATTCCACCATCTCAAAGACGTCGAATTTTTAAATTCTTATTTCTCAAGAATTTGAAGACAGATTCAATTCGAATTTTGAATTTTATCATTTAAAACTATACAGATTAAAATGGAGCTAAAACGCCTTACTGTACCAAAATTGTTCGACTTTAGTAACTCAACATTATGGGTACTTTAAATTGCTATTGAAGGTAGTTTAAGGGGTACTTTAAGGATGTATTTAGGGTACTTTAGGATTAAGGATACTTTAAGGGGTACTGGTTGTATTTGAGGGTAATTTAGATTGCTCTCTACCAAACTGTTGGGACTGTATCTTTCAGATTGCGGGTATTCTACCCTCTTTTCAGGATCCGTCGAAATAAAGAATAAAAAAAATTATGTTTATTCTGACGAAATACGTTTTTTTGTCTGATTTCTTAATTAAAATTATCATCAACACTAATTAATTAGCATATTTAAGGTTACGTTTTCAAACCCTTAAGATAACATCTTTTTACGTGCTAATTTGATATAAAGTTATCAAGACATTTTTCTTCTTAATTTTGCACACTAATACCCATTTTAGTTACTATGAACTATCACAGCTTTAAAATAATCTTTTACATTCTGTACACACTTATATAATGCAGTTTACATATCCAACAACTAATTATTTTATTTTTAACTCAAGAAGCACTTCAATGAACTGGTGAGCTGTTTTGAAATTTTCTGTTAACTATTGGATCACTAATTTGAGAATAGTTTCCTCGGTCAACGGGGGTGGAATAGCTAACTCGCATCTTACTTGCTAATGCCGATTTAATTTACAGCGAGGTTTGTGATAACATGTCATTCAAAAACTTTCTTGTTAATTAGCATGAAATATTCAAATTATAGTTCTTTCATATCTCGTACAATCTTTTCGGTGACTATCAAATATTAAATTATTAAAATGGCATTGTCACATTTATTTGAAAGTTACAGTTTACACTTCATTTGAGTTCACATCCGAAACAAAAAAAAAAAAAAAACGCACAACCCTGAATAACTTTTGATCTAATGATCGGATCTTTGCGTTCTAGGACTATCTTAAAGGTTTGAGGGGATGACATCAAATATGCTAATTAATTAATGCAGACGATTTTTTAAGTTACAAAAACGTACTTTCTCTGAATAAACATACCTTTTTTTCGACTGATTTGGATTTCTTACTCCTAAAGGATTGGGGGTAGCCACGATCTGGGAAGTATAGTCCCAATAGTTTGGTCACGAGATCGATCCAAAGTTTGAACCCACTAATGTTAATGTTATTTTTTGGGTATTTCGCGATATCTTGAAAATTTTTTGAGCGAATTGAAAGATTTTGGCACACATCTATAAAATTCGTTTATCCAAAAATAATTCGTTTATTCAGGCAAAAAATAAATTTTAGTAAATGTTTACTATTTTTTATTACTTTTTCTTAATAACAGTAGCAAATATTTTGAACAGTAAGGTATATAAAGTTTTACATAATTTTGAAGTATTTAATTTTATATGACAAGAAACAAAATTTGAGCGAAATCGGTTGAATAGTTACTGAGAAATCGAATTTTAAGCATACCACTTTTTTAAAATTTGATTTTTCAGGAACTTTTCAGCCGATTTCGCTCAATTTGTATTCTGCGATGTAAAATTATATACTTTAAAATGATGTAAAAAACTTATACCTAAAAATTCAAAATTTTTTCGACTATTAATAACCAATCTGAATAGCTTTTGGCCTAATGATCGATCCTCACGTTCGAGGTCTCAATCTCATTGCTTCAAGGGGGGTGACCTCAAGTATGCTAATTAATTAATGCATATGATATTTTAAGTTACGAAATCAGACACAGAAACGTACTTTCTTTGAATAAACATATTTTTTTTTGACAAATTCGGATTAGTCGTATTTTTAAAACTCGATTTCTCAGGAACCTTTTGACCGATTTCGCTCAAATTTTGTATTTTGCAATCTAAAATTACATTCTTTAAAATGATATCAAAACTGTGTACCATACAATTAAAATTTTTCTTACTATTATAAAATAAAATAATATAGATAATAAATATTTACTTAAAAGTTATTTTTTGCACGGAAATATCTTTAGATTAATAAATTTTATAATTATTCGCAAAAATGTTTCAATTCGCTTAAAAAGTTCTCGAGATATGGCGAAATGCGCAAAAAGTAAAATTAACTTTAAGGGGTCCAAATTTTGGATCATTTTTTAACTAAACTATGGGGACTAAATTTCCCAGATTTTGGCTTCCCCCTATATTTTAGTGGTCAGAAATCCGAATCCTTCGGAAAAATAGTTTGTTCAGAAAAAGTACATTGTTAGGTCTGATTTCGTCATAAATTCAAATATTGTCTGCATTATTGTCTGCATATTTTAGGTTATTCCTTCGAACCATTAAGTGTCTTAGAACTTATATGATAAGATCATTAGATCTGATCATTATGATTATTAGATCAAACTAAGATATGATCATTAGATCAAACGTTATCGAGAACGTTTTTTTGCTCACTGTTCATTCTTTGGTAAATTTTTCAGTTGCTATTAAATAACAAAATATTAAAATAACAATACATGAAGTTCTCGTATACAACCTGTACACAATTTTCTAATACAGTTCACATACATTTAACAACTTGTTATTGTATTTTGAATTCCAACAATGCTCCATTGAAATGACGAGTTGTTTTGAAAATTTTCTGCCTACTATCGGATGCCTAATTTGTGAATAGTATCCACGGACAACGGTTCAGGAATCACTAACTCGATATATTTCGTGCTAATGACGATTTAATTTCGATCGAGGTTTACATATCCTTCTGGGAAAATGAGATTTGCACGCCCATCGTCTTTTATTCAAGAGCATATCAGTGGGTGAATACTATAGATAAGTCAGAAAGTATCTGTCAATTATTCGAATAAACAATCTCGATGATTGTTGAATGTTGTTCAACACATTTGTTTCGCTCTTCTCTTCAAAATATATAGAATTGGCTAGTAATTAGTTCACGTAATATGACATAGAGGTTGATATTAATTATTAGAATTTGGTTTAAAGTTAGATTTAGTTGAGTTAAATTTATTTATAAATTGTATTAATTTAAATATGATGCCTAAATTATCATATTTATCATATTATTATATTATATAATTTATCATAACCTACATTAAGTAGGTATTGTTGCAACTATTCATGTTTCGTTTCATTTGTGTGGAATCAGCTAATTTCTGAGTAGATATAGGTTGTTTGTTATAGGATAAAATTTTTGTTGTTTTTTGAATTGGATTAAGTATTATCAATATAAAGGGCCTTTTAGAATATAGTGATAAGCCACACTTTCCCACTTAGTATTGCTACCAGTGTTCACAATTTCCGGAAACTTGTGAACACTGGAACTTTCGGAACTTCCTGCACAAGTTTTTGGATTTGGCACAAGGTAAGAGATAGCAGATAGAATAATAATAAAAAGAATTATTGACTGCATGAGTAGTATGGTATTTGTCGGAAAAAAAACTTACCTAAAAGAGTTGTTATTTTTTGTTATGACGCTTGGACAAGCCAAGCACGTCAGCTATTGGTCTTTGCGTATCAAGTCAAAAAGGCGCGCCTTCCGTTTGACAAGAGAGCACCGCAGGGGTGAAAGTATGTCATAGCTCAAATTCTTTTGGATAGATGTCAGAGCCACTCTTTCGGGAGACCATTTCCACAATTTTGACATAGATCTGAAGAAGAAGGAAATTTTCTATTGATTCCTGTACTCCTGGTATTGATCAGCGACCGACAGCGGATTTTACAAGCATGTATATCGCATGTACATGGTTCCTGAAAAAGAATGCAGCTTATCATAATATTTCCCACCTTAATGCCTTCATATAATGAATATAAAATATTCCATGAAGTCTTTTTTGTTATAACTATGAAATTCGTCAGTAATTTGTTTTGTTATAACTGTTATTTCGTTTGACTCGAATTTATTTATTTAAAACGAATTTATTCTTCTAAATGACCACAAAATTAAAAAAAAAAATGTACAGTTACCTTAGGAATAAGAGGTTAAAGAGGTGGTGTGTTCGTTTTTGAGTTCACTTTAACGGAGTACTGAATTCAGATTCTACTTACCCCGGTAGAATGATCTGACTCCTTGTCACATGAATCGTTGTCAAATATGGTGAAAAAAAGGTTACACATGAAGGGATTGCAAACGAATGTTTAAGGGAGGATAAAGTAAACATAACCTGTCAAATCACTAGTGACGAAAACGACATGAAAACTTTCACAAAGCGTTTGATCCCCTGGTGAAACTTAGAGGTATTTCAAATAGCATTACTCCTCTCCTCCTCTTCTTGCAATAAAACAGGATCGGTGAATTTCGTTTTACAGTTCCACTTTCTTAATAGTGATTGGTTAGGTTTCGAAACTGTTTTTTTTCCCGATTAAATATAAATTTCCCATTCCTAATTTTACGATTTCATTTTTGACAAGGACTCTAAAAATATATATATTAAGAACGGTTGTTACAGAACATCTTGCATCATTTCACTCAACATTAATTATATATAATTTTATTTCCAGGTATCCTCGATTAAACAAAGAAAGTTTGCTTCCCATCGGTCACACTTTGCGAGATCCAGATCCTGAATCGTAAATATTTGTTTTAAACACTTTTGTTAAGAGTAATTTTAATGTCTGTGTCACTGTAAAAATGTTGGTGCATTTTAAACCACGATATTATTGCTATCCTAACCTTGAAACAGGCACACCCTTCACAACAACGTGCAAGATCACGTGCATTTTCTATATTCATTATTGCAAAATGTAGTTTTTAAAATGTAGTAAGTAAGTAATGTCTAAGTATGAATATAATATTTAAAATTTTTAATGCTTCTTTCAAGGTGATTAGCTTAAATGCAGCCTATAAGGAAAATTTAAGCTCCATGAAGTTAGCGCTTGAGTTTATATGTTTTTAATTAAAAAAAAAAAATCTTAGGTTTATTGCATCCGTTCATGATGCAAATAGATGTTAAAAATTATCCAATCTTATATTATTTGATTTTGTTGTGGTAGTACATGATAAAGAAGAATGATATTATTTTCATTAAAAATAGATATAAATACACAGGGTTTGTCTTTATGATTTATCCGGTTTTAAAGGATTGTTTATTTACAATTATATAACGTACAAAAATGGGATGGAAAGATACATACACTTCTCCAAATTTTTAATGTGTTCATTCGTTTGCATCTTTGGGTACTCCTGCTGTTATTGTTGTTGTTCATTTACGTTGCACTAGAGCTGCACAATGGGCTATTGGCGACGGTCTGGGAATGTATATTTTTTGTTCTCCGAAGACATGCCATCACAATTTTGATCCTCTGCAGAGGGGATGGCACCCCTGCTTTTGTAGCCTGACGACCTGCACTCGAAGTCGAGCACTTTACGGTAGAACAGTTTAACGAGGACCAATACCGCACACCCTCGGTCCCCACGCAGGCTGATCCAAGTGGTCACCCACCCGCACACTGACCGTAGCCAGCGATGCTTGACTTCGGTGATCTGCTGGGAACCGTGTCTTAATGATCAGTCCACTGCGGGACTGGGCACTCCTGCAGAAATCCAATTCCGAATACAATGTTTCTAGCTACGTCCTTTAAAGAAGCAATAATGCTTTCCTGCATTGTTGAACATTGGAGGTACATAAACTTAGTCATTCAAATGATCCCTAAGGGGGGCATTAAATGGTATGGCCATAGTATTAGAGAAGCATTATCCAGATCAGCTTATCTTATTTAGCAATGTGTCATTTGCGTATTGAGAAAGGCGAGTCCATTTGTTCTTTAATGAGGTGAAGTGTAGTGCACCCTTTACTTCGTTGCAAGTAAAGAAAAGACCATCGCTGTATAGGATTTAAGTTATTATCTGCGACTGTATATCATTTAGTTATTATCTGTTAGTTATTAAGTTATTATCTGTTTAGTTATTAAGTTATTATCTGCGACTGTATATCTGTTTCATTTAGATATCAAATTATATAAATAGGCTTTCGAAACAATATAAAAACTTTTAAAAGTTAAATTTGTCGGATGGAAAGGAAATTTGTGCTATCTTTTAGTATATTATAGAATTATTAAAAAATGGTAATGGTTTCGTAGTCTTACAGAAATCTTAGACTTGGCGATATATTTTGACGGAGAAAATTTGCTCTTGAAATGAAAAAAAAAACAGCTATATGGCGTTGCAAGAGCATTGGATTTGATTGGTCTGCTAAAATTGGCGCATCTTATGCTAACAAGATCTTAACAAATCAAATGCGAGATAAGGATTTTTTTACTTTTACTTTGCTATCGAAGAAAATCGTCACCGAAATGCGAACAGCATTTTTTTAGATTCTTAAGGTTTTGTTGGAGGTTTTACCGAGCTACAAGCCCTTTGTTACTTGTTGAATGTTGTTTTCTGCTTAAGCTTACTTTCAAAATAGCAACATGCAGAAAAACGCCAACACAAAATGTAGCTGGAGGATTCGTTATTACAAAATGTTAAAATGAATCTTTTGATTTTACTAAGGGGTACCTGTAAGTGACGTAGTGTGGGTATTTCAATCCTGATTGGTTGTTGAAGCGAGGTTTTTGTTAACGTTAGCAAATGCTCTTTCTATTCTATTTTGAGTAAGCCAAGACCGTCAAGTATCAATTTTCTTAAGTGACACATTCTATATTCTTTCACAAAGATTTCAATTCTTTCACTATATATTTCTTATTAAACACAAAGACATACACGAAGCCATTTAGAACATAAACAAAATAATTAATCGAGGTTGCCAGGTACACTAGATAAAAATACATCACGATTGCAGTAAAATACATAAAAAATAAATAAATAAATCTCAGTTAAGTAAAAGATGTAGACGAGAAAAAATTATATTTCAATAAATTTTATATTCGATGCTGTGCTGTATTTAAGTAACTTCACTTTAGTTAACATTCTGACTTATGTGACGAAACTTAGCTCAATTTTAACACGCCATTTTGCTTGTAAGTGATCAGCCAGTGCTGACGTCATAGGTCACATATGTGGGTATCTGTGATCTTTTTCTTCTTAAAATGCAAGAACCCAATTGCTTGATTTGATAAAAAAATAAATTTTATTGATTTTAGTTTAAAAAAAAGTCTGGTTGCCTAATTCACTAGGTTCACTAAGAAAGTAGAAATTTTTTCATTAATTTAAAATTTTACTTATTTTTTTTTTCAACTATACAATTTATGTTGGGAGAAATTTCTTTCACTACATCCACTGAATGTTTGTTTTGATTTTGTGGCCGAAGACGATATTCCACAACGTTAGGCGTTTTTAAATTATGGGATTTTGCAAAAATTTTTATTCACATAAATTCAATTTTTTAATAAATTCAAATCTTATGCACGAGAGCCTACGGATCGCAACGTTAGAGTGCGAATTCTCCCTATTATATGATATATCTCCCTATTGTATCATACACTATGGTATCAATAATTCTATCAAAATATAAAATTCTATTTCATAACTATGGGCTTTGAATGAAAATTAATACAATGATTTTAAAATGTTTTACAGATGGTATCCTCCTGGTCATGGGGACTTTTATGAATCATTTTTTAATTCTGGTCTTTTGGAAATGTTCATCAACCACGGGAGAGAATTCTGCTTTGTTTCTAACATTGACAACTTGGGTGCCACAGTTGATCTTAGTATCCTTCCACAGTTCTTTTGTAAAATGACTCTAATTATTAGAATTATAAAGACATGTAAATTATTTTAGTTGTTTCCTTTACTTGCATTAGATATTCTAAATATGCTATTAAATCCTGGTAAATCACATTCTCAAAATGAATTTGTTATGGAAGTTACAGACAAAACAAAAGGAGACGTTAAGGTAAGTTATGGTTCAAGTCTTTAATTTTATGGTTTATTTGTGATCTAAAATTTTAAGATACTTCATTGAAGAGCTTAGTTGTAAAAATATGTTAACTGACATTTTAAAAAAACAAACAAACTCAAATATTTGCGTTTAAAAATGTTTATGTTTGATTCTAAGTATGTATCATTAATTTATCAAGAATCGTATTTGAACTGGGTTATTTTTAGAAGTAAAATATTTTTTTGTAAACATTTTCCCGTTGTTTCTGTGCGAAGAGCTGAGCTAGTTCATGTTCACAAATGTCAGTTAATATTTTGTAAATATTATGCTCTTTTGGTAAGTTATGTTCTTTGTTCTTTTGTAAATATTATGTTCTTTTGTTACGAGTCCTAATGTTAGGAAATGTTTCAAATGTTTTTAACAGCTACTTTCTCCTACATTCAAAAGATGCTTTTTTAAATCCATTAAAGTTCAAATAATATTTCGAAATTTTATGTCACGGATTCTACTGCATGAAACTCTATCTATTGTCAGGTAATATTTTCTGTAGTAAAAGAGTTTTGAAAGCATCTTTTCTTTGTTTATATACATTCAAATATTTCAAAACATATTCAAATTATATACATTCAAAGATTTCTTAAATCGAGAAATTATTTTTTTAGTAATTATGTTAGTTGGTTAACAATTTTTATGCAACCATTTTATTTTATTATAACGATATAAATTCTCAATATCGTATAAAATGTGTAAGTTTATAACGTTAAAAAATTATTTTGAATTTAATTAAATGTAAAACATTTCAACAAAATACAAATATTTAAAAAAAATTTGATATAAATAAAATAAAAAACTACTTGGGAATCACTAAGCATATATCGGTATTATTGCAATAAATGACTATTTAATTGCAGAAGTAAATGAGAAAAATATGTGTAAACCACGAAATGGAGGCAATATTTAATTAAATACGTGTAATTGATTTGCATTTTTTAAGGTTGAACATAATATTTTTGAATGTGAATATTTTATTTAGAGTTAGAAAGCGTGTAAAGAACTATGTAAGAATATCTTTATCAGATATAGACGAAGATAATTTGAGCTTTTTTTTTAAGAAAAGTTTAGACTACCTCCGTTTTGAATTTTAAAATAGAAAAGCATAAAACATGTTGGTGGTAAATGAAGAAAATATTTTCAATTTCTATATCATGAAACATCTCAAAATAAATTTGAAAAAACATACTAATATTATATTTTATATTTATATTATATTTTATTTTTTACCAATCAGTTACAATATTCACTGCTTTTAAAAGCTTAAAATATTTATTTTAATTCAACTGTACGGAAAGAGAGGAATGTATTTGAAAAATACCTAACACAATAGGGTTTTCAAATATTAATAATTTTTTTATGTTTTAATATGTTTTACTTTAAAAAACATTCTTCATGCATGTAAAATAAATAAACAGAGTAATTTTTTCGTTATAGTAAACTAATACATTATCTTTAGTTTCTTCAGATACCAATCCTAATGATCTTAGTCATTTCTAGCAATACAATGACTTAAAATAAAAACAAAAAAAGTTTTCGATATGTTTGAAAACCCGTTACTTTTTATAGTATCCTTTTATATATAATTGAAGCACTAATAACACTGTACCCCATTTAGAATGATTTATGACTATTATTTTTGTAACATTTAACTTAAATTACAGATTAAATGGAACTTTTAAGACTAATTTCTTTTTGTTGTTGTTAATATATCAAGTTTTTATTGCTTTCTTTCCAAATCTACTAACTGATCATAGTTTCAGTAAAAGCCATTGTAATAATCGCTGAAGAATGGTTACCAGACAATTTGCTGTATAAGAGTTTTTTCGAGAATGTTATCGCATTGGAAATTTTTTTCTTAAAATCTTAAATTTTGGCTGTAATTCGCAACAATGCTGATATTGTTTTTGACAAAAAACAATTTCAATATTTGTAAATTAAAGCAGTTTTGTAAAAAAAATTTATGTGTGAAATTTCTTTGAGAAATGTTTACAGGGAAAACGTTTTTTAAAATCTTTATTTTTTTGCAAGTATTTCAAACATTGTTCATGTCTTGGAATTGCTTTTATCAAAGCCATCTACAATATTTGTAAATTGAAGCAGTTTTGCCAATAGAGCATACGTATTAAAATTTTTCCAAGAATGTTATTGCATAAATTTTTTTTAAATTTTAAGTTTTTGCATTTTTTTGTAACTGTGTTCGTGTTTTAATACTGTTCTTCTCACTGAACTACTAATACCATATTTGTGAATTAAAGCAGTTTTGTAAGAAAAAAAGTTATGTATAATTTCTTTTAGAAATATTATTTTATATGGATAACGTTTTCAAAATTTTATTTTTCTACAAAAATTTCCAACAATATTCATGTTTTGGAATTGTTTTTCTTTAAAATGAACTACAATATTTGTAAATTATATTAGTTTTTTTTAATAAAACATGTGAGTGAAATTTTTTTCAGAAATGTTATTACACTGAAAAAATTTAAATTGTTTGCAGTATTTTTGTAGCAACGTTCGTGTTTTAGTATTATTTTTGTTTACTAAACTATTTTAATATTTGAAACAGCATGATTTTACAACGAGGCAGTTGGCTGCCAAAACATGTTATTTTTTTACCAGTCACTGTGTTGTCTTTACTTACCAGATAATATGAGATTAAGTACTAATGAGTTAATTATAAATATGTGGAAAATCTAGTCTTATTGCTTAATAAAATTTTGAGACTCTTCACCCCTTAGTTTCACACGGCAATCTAACCGGTTTTAATATTTTCTGTCTTTTCTTTCAGTAGTGATTCGCAAGATTTTGATAGTGCTTTTGTTTTTTCTTGACTTAAATATCAATTAATGATCCCTAATATATATGCTTTCTTAACCTCATTTTTGACAAAGATTCTAAAACTACGTACCAAAGGCGGCCTTTACAAAACATGCTATGTACTCTCTGTGGCGTGTAACAAAGGAATGAGTTTTGTTATTATAAAAATAGAAAGCCAATTTAAAATTTTTGTTATAAACTATGCTATTTAATTATCAAATTAATTGACTTAATGTCTAACAATATTTTTTACATATATATGAAAGGGTGGAACACTTATTCATTATGAGAACAAGCTTAGACTCCTCGAAATACCTCAAGTGCCAAAAGATAAAGTAAGTAACCGATTATCTTCCTATTTTAATATTTTTAAGTAGCTATTTCTAAAAGTTATTTTTCTCATCTTTGCTACCGTAACAAATATTCCAAAATGAAATAATTGTTAATTATTTATTTAGATCTAAATGCATTTCAGTTGACTACTTTTAGCCAACATATCATATTTCTAAAATTAAATGCCAGTTTTACTGTGATACTGTTATCTCACTTTCGTGTGTTGGAAAGTGAAATCACGCTGTTTCGACAGCTTTCCGACTAGCTATAGCAATCAAATTTTTCTGGAGGTGTTTGATAAAAGTACAAACTTTAATAATTTTCTTCCGTTACTATCAAAATTATTAGTCATTTTATCAACAAATCGAATTTGTCTCTGTTCTAATTTCTAACTAACTAGAGAGCTCTGATCAGATTTGCATCTCTTTGACTGATTAAAATGAGCGCCACTTGATGCATGAAACTAATCAAAAAACCTTTTAAAAAGGCATTTTGTAAATATGAAACTATTCTTGAAACATTTTTTCATTAAATATCTATAGAATAAAACAATTTTTATTATAAACTTAAAATATTTTGATTATTGACGTAGCTATTTTGCTCATACGAGGTAAAAAAAAAGAACTATTATCGTTTCTTTTACCATTATTAAATTTAATTCACCAAAAGAAAAAAAAATATTGCATAAATATTAAATGAAGATTATTATTAGTAAATTGTGAGTAATAAAATTTGTTATAATGATAAGAACAAATTCTTTACTGTGCAAATTCTGTAACATCGTATTATTGTCTAAAAAATATTTAATAAGTAAGATTATTGTGATTATTCTATGAATTAAAAATGGAACTAGTTTTAGAAAATGCTAAAGACAAATTAAAAAACAGAAGTTACGTTTGCCGTCAAAATGTGTTACAAGATAAGATTGTCATGAATGATAAAAAGGCTTACAAACAAACAAGTTTAATCTTTTGATAAAAATAAGCTGGAATATTAAATTCGTTTGATAAATGAGAATTTAAAGTTAAGATTACGAAACAACAAAATTTTCCAAAAAGCATTAAAGAACTAACATAACATTTATTTCTTAATCTTTCTCTGTTTTAATAAACAGTTTCTAGAATTCGTGAGTCGAGATTACGGAAGTTAAATCCTCAAAGATTTATGCTAGCAGCTAGAACTAACTCATTCATTAATTATTCGTTTGTGGAGCTCAACTTTACAGATTATGTCTTATATATCACTAATTTCTCTAATTCTTTTCGCAATTTTGTTTAAAGTTTTAATTTTAGCTTACTTTCAAATATAGATTATTCATTCTATTTGTCCGCATACTTATTAAATTCCAATTTGTGTTTGGTTTTCATATTTTGAAATTTTATATATCGGAATTTGAAATTAACGGTTAAGCCTGGGGTTGTTAGTCTAAAATATTAACTCCAAAACCTTTTATTATTAATAAAATACACAAAGATCTGAGATGGGTTATAGAGTTAAGTTAAAATAAACAGGTTAAAGTGCTTAGTTTCTATCTCTGAATTTTATTGACTCTTCTGTTGGAATAAAAATTTTAATGCGATATTTTAAGTATTTAGAATTTCATAATTTCAAAAATGAAACGTTTGCAATCTTAATATTTACTGGTAGATTTATTAATGTTTTTTTTTCTCTTTATTATTAAGAAAAAAATATAAAAAAATAAAAATGGAACATCTTTATAACTTTTGATTTATGAGTGAATTATTTGGAGCTAAGATGTGATCTGGATGGTTAGAGGGGCTAATATTAATTATGCTAATTATTTAGAGCAGATGAATCTTAAACTATGAAATAATAATAGAATAAAAATTTGAATACAACATTAAAGTATTTAGGAACTTGTTACAAATTTCCTAATATCAAAAATTAAACGTTTGCAAATTCAACATTTAATTTTAGATTAATTTTTGTTTTAAGTTTGATGAAAAAGTAAGGAGAAAAACGGAAAATATTTATAACTTTTTGATTTAATTAGCGGGTTATTTGGAGCTAAGATGTAATCTGGATTGCTAGAGGGAATAACCTTAATTATTCTAATTAGTTAGGGCATATGATATTTTTATCTATGAAATAATAATAGAATAAAAATTTGAATAAAACCTTAAAGTATTTAGAAACTTGTAACGAATTTTCTAAATTCAAGAATGAAACGTTTGCAAATTCAATGTTTAATTTTTGTTTCAAATTATTATTGATGAAAAAGTATGGTAAGAAAACGGAAAATATTCAAAACTTTTTATTCAACAAGTGTATTATTTGAAGCTAAGATGTAATTGGGGCTAATCTTAATTATGCTAAATTAATTAGTGCAGGTCATATTTTAAGTTACGGAATCACATACAGAAACCTTATTTCTCAGATTAATCAAACTTTCCTGACCTTTGAAATATCAAGAAAAAAAAGCCATACTCTTGAAAATGCTGTTGAAAGGCATAGTCATTTAATGTTAATAACAGTGTTTGGCGCATTTCGTCGTATTTCTGAAACTTTTATACATAAAGTGAATCAAAAAATGTTTGCAGACAGTTATAAAATTTGTTTATTCACTGATAATTCTAACTTAGAAATAATTTACATCATTTAGTATTAATCACTTTTAATAATTTAATTTAATAATGATCGAAAAAGTTTTGAAACAGAAATACGAATTTTAACCTTACTTTAATCTATGTCAAAATTCAAAATTTTAACGGTCAAAATTTTTTTACAAATGAAATAGTAAAAGCACGTCACTTTTTGTATGTTTTGACGTAAGAAGTACGAATAAGAAGTCGGAGAAAGTATGTTTTTGTTTCTCATTTCGTAACTTACAATAACATAACATCTACGCAAGTTAATTATCACATTTAAAGTTAAATTAAGGTTGCATCTCAATACTTGAAAGTCTGATAATCGGATTAAAACTTATTTAAAGTGGCTTTCTTTTTTTAATTTTCACTCTGTATACTCTAGTTTTTTCAATTAAGCTAATTAGTAATTTATTAATGTAAGATCAGCTAGCATGTTTTGCTTTAAAATAATCTTCCTTGGTCATATTAAGTTTCTTGCTTATAATAATAGAGCATAAGCATCTATTTTAATCGATTTCCTATTAACATGTTTATTAGTCATTTACATTAAATCTTGCTATTTTTTTTAGGTTGATGAATTTAAAAGTGTAAATAAATTCAAGTAAGTAAAAAATACATATTTTTCTTGACCATTTCATAAATATATATAATTTGAAATGATCAAGTTAAAAAGTAATCCGTAGTAGTTAAGAGTAATTAATTTCATTATTAATTTCATTATAAATTTCTTTTGTGTTTCGATGCATGGAAGCATGGATCTTGGAAAACTGTCGAAGAATTACTCTATGAATTAACTATTTTAAATATCGCTGTTTTAAAAGTATTATTGAAATTTTCTGCTAGTATGATGAAAGAGTAAATGAAATTGTAGGGTGTTCCGTAATCAACGTCCTTAACATATATTGTTGAACTCCCTGTCATAAAGGAAGTTAAAAATGCACACAAATTGGGGGTCACAAGTTAGCAGCAACAGGTATAAATAATAGGTTTAAGTAAATAGCAATAGGTTTAAGTAAATAGCAACAACAACAACAAAAACTTGATTGAAATTTTCCGAATTACTATTGAGGAAGGTGGGTGAAAATACTTCATTAGAATGTTATTATCTTCGTTTGAAACTTGAAGCCGTTTTCTAAGAATCGATCGTCGATCCCTCCCTGTTTCCTTCGGCAAACAAGCAGACTTTTAAATTTTCGAACTAGCTTTCTTCAGAAGTTTATTTGTTAGATTGTGGAAACATTTTTATATTTTCCTCATTTAAATACTAATTTGCGAACATGGATACATTTCTGATTTCATTTTTCTTGGCATGGATTAAAAATATGCATTTGGGGTGGTCATTACATGACACCCTGTTTATCATGAACAGTTTTCTACTATTTGTATCTTAAACGATAATCTAGTTTATAACTTGAATGGAAATTGTGCATGATGCATGATACTATATTTGCATGATGCTATATTAGCGGCATACACTGCAAGAAATTTAAATTACAGTAAAAAGTATGGGCACCCTGAGTGCTGCATCTTTTTAATCCATTTTATCGTAAAATCAATTTCTAACGTAAACTTTTATGCCGTAATCTTTACGGTATTTTAAAATTACAGTGATTCAGTGATTTTATACAAAATATTACTGTATAAAAATTAAAGTTAATCAGATATTTTGTTCCGTAACATTTTGCAATAAAAATGGATTTTTACGGTGAAGAGTATTAGCAGCGTTCTTACAGTAATTTGATTCGGAATTTTTTTACAGTTTATTTAATTCATATTATGATATGACACCTAGCAATATTTTCAATAACGTTGCATTATAATTCTTTTCCAATTATTTTGTGACTTTGAAGACATATATTCTCCTTCTTTCATCTTTCGAACATTCAAGTTAAAAAAAAGTCTGCGCTGAAATATCTGATGAAAATTTTAATTTAAAAACCGTTCTATTTTTAACTTGCAGTTTTTCCTTTGTTATTAATTACTTTAGTTTGGGTTCATTTAACATAACCATTAATGTATTTTTTAATTTGCATTGAAAAAAAAACTGGACAAAAAAATTGAATTAATACATTAATGTAATGTAAATAAATGTAAATTAACATATGAACTATTTTAAGTTTAGATCCCCAGCTTCCATTTACTTATTCTCAATGCATAATTCTCAATACATTTCGTTGCATAAATTTTTAATTACTTAAGTTTAATATTTTTACTGTTCTGAAATGTGAAATAATCCAGCCAGGAAATCTCTGAGGGAATCTTTAAAATATTATTTTTTCTTATGAATGCACTGCTAAATGTTATTAGATATAATTGATTGTTTCAACAGGCTGTCTTAGTTTTTAATTTCCCAGAAGAGTTTTTTCATTTGAAAAAAAAAATTGAACTGGTAAGCTATTTTTTAAACGTACCAAATTAGATTAGGAAATCTTCTAATTTTGTAACTTTTTTTTATGTAAGCGTATAGTAATTTTCTTTTTTCAACATTTTCCCGTTAATTAATTTATCAATACTATTTGTTAGTGCTGACTTACTTCTTGGTATGTTTTTTTTCTCCAATTTTAATGATTTAACAAGAGTGTTTTTACGTGCATTTTCTTTCTTGTTTTTATCGATTTTGATTTCGGCAAAGGAAAAAAAAATCAAAAATGATACTTTTCGGCCTTCTAATTTTTTTAAGGTTCATTACTTTTACGACCTTATTTCCAAAAGGGAATGTAAAAAATAGTTCTCTCCATTAAGTAGTTGATTATATTAGTAAAAGAAAAACGCAACTTTAATAACAACACTAGTATTGGAATGGTATTCTTGTTAAATATTTTTTAATCCCAAGGAAATGTTAAATTGGATGTACAAAAACAATGGAGTTAATTAAGTGTGGAGTTTGTAGAATTTTTATTTTGTTAAAGAAAGTATCACACTTACCTAGAAAATAAATTGTGTAAAATTGAGTTTTTTCCAAAAGTAAATTTGAAGAAGAAGCTGTACTGTAATAAATAGTTTTATCATATTATGCATGTACGTTTATTGAGATATTATATTAGTTCTGACCATACCCGAAATATGTACTGTAAAATATTCTTGTAAAAAGTACCGATATCCTGAGTACCGGTACTTTTTACTTTAAAATCCATTTTTTCTGCAAAATTTTACGAAACAAAAACAAAAAAAAAAAACATATATACCGTGACTTTTTACTGAATCAGATCACTGAATCGCTGTAATTAAATAAATATTACTAAATATTATCGGTAATTTTACGGTTAAAATTGATTTTACGGATGTTGAATCAGGGTGCCAGTATTTTTTACAGTTATAATTTTTCATAGTGTGGTTTCTACTTCAGTTCTTCCGATAATTAAATATTTGAATTATTGCTCATGCAAACCATAATAAACTGAATCTAATTTTTTTAAGGATAGATGTTTAATGTTTAGTACTTTATTTTAATGATTAACTTTTCCGCCTGCAGCTATTTATGTAATTACCGGTAATCTTCATATTTGCTTGGAGGCTGTTCTAAGTGAAACACTAGACACATAATCTTTTTTCCCCTACCAATAAATTAAAATATTTTGAACATATGACTTTAATATATTTGATTGTTGTTGTTGTAGTTCATTTACGTCGCACTAGAGCTGCACAATGGGCTATTGGCGAATGTCTGGGAAGCATCCCTGAGGATGATTCGAAGACATGTCATCACAATTTTGATCCTCTGCAGAGGGGATGGCTTCAGTAGCCCGACGACGGGCTCGCGAAGTCGAGCACTTTACGGTAGAACAGATTAACGAGGACCAATACCGCACACCCTCGGTCCTACGCAGACTGATCCAAGTGGTCACCCACCTGCAAACTGACAGCAGACTGCTTGACTTCGGTGATCTGCTGGAAACCGTGTCTTAACGATCAGCCCAATGCGGGACTAATATATTTGAATTAGGGGGGATAGACCCCTGTTCCCTGCCGCTCACCAATTCAATGGCAATAACTGTTTCTTGGAGTAAAACAGTATTTTTCTAAGAAAGTTAAATAAATTACTTGAAATATATTCATTAAAAAGAATTTGTTAGATCAAGCGTATGCGTCTAAACATTCCCCTTATGATTAATGAACATAAATTTCCTTAGTAATCATTTTTTAAAATAACATTTAAAATTAAAGGTATCCACATTTAAACATTAAAATTAAAAATTAACTAACATTTAAAATTAAAGATATGTTGTTATTAAAAGAAATTGGTGATTTCTCAACCGAATCGAATTTTTTGAGACGCGTTATTCTTGTATTTTGAACCGAAATTAGGTTTTTATTTTTATCGTATTTTGCAAGATTTGCTGCAGTTCTTTAGCACATTTTTAAATGGGAAGTAACTTTTTCACCAACCTTAAAATAAAAGGTGCTTTGAATTTATGTCGTAGAAAGGTTTGTAGATGCTTCATTGTATTAAGTATTTGTTTTTAAATTAAAACGTATTATTAAGAATAAGTTAATTATGGCTTGAAAGAATTTGAATTATTAAATTTTTATACCAACGGAGAGTCATGATGACGCTGGGTTTTAAGCACTGTGATGGTTAACTTGAAGACCACCTTGATGCAGATTTATTGTTACCTAGCTTGTTTAAAAAGTAAAGACGGCAGTCACACAACGATGACCGCAATGACATCATGCTATTGGTCTATAAATTGTAAATATCATTGTAACAAATTGTAAATAAATCTTTGTTCCCCCTTGACTAAGAACTGGTTGTTGTGAGATTGCTTTATCTTTTTTTAAAAAAGCTTTTTTATCTGTAGAAAATTAATAAATTAGTAGTAATAGTTCAATCTGAGTTTTGCTTATTTTTTTTTTAAACAAAAATATTAATTAAGTATTTCTCTAACGCAGTTTAGCTATTGGTTGTTCAAAAATAAAGATAAACTTTTGATTTTAGGATTTTTAACACCAACAACTTGTGGATGAAGTTGAAAACTATCGCTACATTAGTTGAAGATCATGCATTGAATATGGAAATCATAATGAACCCTAAGGTAATAAGTTGTTTTGAATGTGGATAGATAATAATTTAAATAATTATTCCTGTGAATATTTTTCAAGATTTTTCAAGATCAAGATTCAATGACTATACATTGAAAATGATATAAAAAAGCCAAGAAATTTTTCAGACATAAATTAGTAAGATTATTTTCTGAAATATTTTATTCCCAAGAAAGTGTAAAAAACACTAACACTCAGTCAGAAGATTTATTTTTAGATTATGTATTTCAAGAATACTCGTATAAGATGAAATAAAGTAAATTATTTCCTCATAAGAATTATTTTTCAAAATTTATTATCGATCTATTTATCTATCAATCTATCTATCTATCTCATTAAATGTTTCCATTTTCAATATTGCTCTTTTAAGTAATAGGCTATTCACGAGATCTTCAATGATACCTAAAGTTATCTATAATTTTAAGTGAAGATGAATTCGCTTTAAATATATCCTTATTATCATTGTTTTTTTTCGGATCAAAATAAAATAATAGAATATTTTTCGAAAAAATAAAATTCGTTATACATTTTGTCAATAGATGGCATTGCAGCTTTGCATAAGATTTAAGATAAAATGAAGAACTGATTTTGAATCATGGTATTTATGATAAAAAACGGTTATGTGTTATGTTTCTGTAATGGAAAATTTCGTCGCTTATTTTTAATTTAAGTATCGGCATTTTCATTCTTATAAAATGATGTTACGCTTTGAAAAAAAAAAAAAGAAAAAGGAAATAATCTGTCTTAGGTAAAAAGTATATATTTTTAATTTCTTAAGGAAAATTATTTTTTTGTTTTTGTATAAAGTTCAAACACAAAATTGCATTATATTTGTTGGGAATATGTATTAATTCTGTTTTCATTTCAATAATTTATTTTTAAACTACGTCAATTCAAGGTATTTATGATGTTAAAAAACGGTTATGTGTTATGTTTTCGTAATGGAAAATTTCGTCGCTTATTTTTAATTTAAGTATCGGCATTTCGGCATTTTCATTTTTATATTTGATGTATAAAGTTAGTTTTTTCATATAATTTGTATACATTTCTCGTTGGTTAATGCTCAGTTAATCGAACGTGCGCTTTCCTGTCCTGAGGCATAAAAATTTCATACTTGCCATTTTTTTTCCTCCCAAAACTACCTTTGATTTGAGATTTTCGCGGATTTTCTGAGAATTTTCGATGATTTGGCGATTAAAGATTCAACGGAGAAAGAAATTTGCTGTGTTCTGCTGTGGAAACTGGAATATTTTAAAGTAATTTTCAAATTAGCAACAAAATTTGAAAAAAAAAAAAAAAATAAGGTGCGTAAATAAAACGCATATAATAACTGTTAAATAGTGTTTTATACTGAATATTAGATTATTTCATCTGAAATATTTACACACTTGTATGCTAATTTAGACTGCATCATGTTGTTTGTGCAACTGGTGGTTATTTTGCACAAATTTTTTTATATGTTTTCTCAGTTATCAACACCATCTGCTTACAAACTTGTAACTAATTTTTAAACTTGATTAGAGTAAATGATAATGGCTTCTTTAGTAGAATGTGGCATACCTTAAATCTAACTATTTTCGTATATCTTTAATTAATTTTTAAACACTCGGTCTTTCTTATAGCATCTATTATCAATATTACGTAAAGGTGAAAACTTATGGTATCATTTTTCTCCCATTCATTTATTCTTTCAGTGTTTTTTTAGGTTAGAGAAATTTATTGTGGATTATTTTTGTTAATTTATTTATTTATTATCTTAACCTTAATTTTCAGCATCTTGATAATGGAATGAATATCATTCAATTAGAAACAGCTGCAGGAGCAGCAATGAAAGATTTTGAAGGAGCAATAGGTTAGTTGCTCACTATAATATTTTACATTTTCTCTTGTTTAACATTTTCCATACATTTTCATCTCTTCAGCTTATTAATTACAATACACATTGAAACAGTGCTCTCCAACCTTTTTATCACCACGGACAAACCTTTTTATCGCCAACGTTTGATAATTTTATGGCAGACCTTTGAAGGGTGGTGGTGGACGTTGATTGTTTATATTTTTGATGGTTTAAAGTAAAGGATTTTAATTTAATAATTTTAATTTAAAAATTTTAATTTAATAATTTTATTTAATGATTTTTATTTAAATGTGTTTAAACATGCTTTCAAAACGAAATACAGTTACATTGTGACTTTAGGCGACAGTTCTTAGTTTTACGTTTATCTCAGATTGAGTTTTAATTTAGGTTCAGTTAACCTCTGGTTTATAGAAAGTCGCACGGACAAAGAACACCATAGAGAGAAATACACCTCAGTAAATAAAATGGAAATAATTAAATGATCCTTGGGCGGCACAGTACCATTTGATCAACGGACGTGTACCGGTCCCGGAACTGGGGGTTGGGAGCCACTGCATTAAAGGACAATAATTATTCAGTTTAGCTTTATTATTCAAACGTTAAAGATGAGCAGCGATTGTATTTTTTCTTTTCTATATAACTTGAAAGGTTTTTGCTTATGAACATTGTTTGCGTCAAACGGTAAGGCAAATAGTGTCCTGTCACAAGCAATGAACAACTAATTCATATAATGGATTGTGTCTAAGATAGTAACTTTTAAATTTTGCATTCGAATCGGAGGAGAAGGGAACTTCTGAATCAAACATAATTTGAATTCGTTTTCTGTCAGGAGTTTTGAATTGATAGTTACTCGCATTTGCATTACCACTGGGAGGAAAACCACAAAACCCTCGAGGGTTAGATTGAGAATTCATGATTGTTTGCCTATCTCGAGGTAAATCTGACGATAGTGCTATGGGCAGTGCAGGCATGCAAATTTGAAGCACTCAGCTATAGTACAGAATTTGAAATCGGCGTACCTTTGCCAAAAGCAACTACTCTATCCGTTGAGCCACTATGGCTAATTTTTTACAAATGACTTTTTATTAAGTGAACTCATATTTGTGTCATATGAATAGGAGACCTAGAAAAACTTCCATGAAAATCGGATTTCTGAGAGCGTCTGGCAAATATTACACTCTCAGAAAATTAGTTCAATGTTGAACAATAATATTGGTATCCAGAATTTTCATGTTGCTGTAACCTTACTAAGATTTCCTTTTAAATGGGGAGATACTTTCGTTCAAATTGAATAGTGTTTGAACAAATATAAAAACTGTGATGAGGCGATTGAACTTGAGATTCTGTGTCTAACGTAGTGAAATTTTTTTGATTGATTTGGTCAAAATAAAATTTTTTTCGTAGACCTAATATTAGATCATTAACCCTATGTTAGTTTTCTTATTTTTCAAATTAGTTTTAACGATTGAGAGATGCCCGGTGGCTGAGTGGTAGTGCGTCGTGCTCCCGTGTCACAGATTCTGGGTTTGATCCTCTGGCTGGGCAAGGTTGACTCAGCTTTTCATCCCTTCAGTGGGTCGACAAATGAGCATGCTTGGGAACTAAACACTGGGGTTCGCGTTCGGCTGACCACCTAACCGGAACATCTGCTTCCTCACAGCAGAGCCTAAGGTCAAGAAAACTGACATGGGCACAATAGGCCCTGTATGGGCTGTCGCGCCACTGAGCTTGTTTTTTATTTTTTATTAACAATTCAAAAAGTATATTAAGCTCAAAAATAAGTTAAATAACAATATATTTTGCGAAATTGTTGAAATTAAAAATTAGGATTATTCTACCTGGCATTTTTATTTAGTTATTTATGATATTTCACGTAAAAGAAACAGTAAACTGAGAAGTTATTTATAGTATAAATGCAATTTTTGCAAACATATTTGTTCAAGAGCAAACAGTGCGCACGCGTCGTCATTGCATGCGTTACTATAGCAACCGCTGCTATGTAAGTATTTTTTAGAATTCTTTTTTATTTATTTAGTTCATTATGCACTGATTGATAATTTGGTGAGTTTACTCATGAAAGGTGAAACCTTATAAATCCTATAAAATACTACAAGTAATACTTGAACTAATGATTAATATTACTAGTATGAGAATTTCAATCTTTGCCTTGTTAATGTAAGAATAAAAAAATCTAGTCTACAGTTTAATACGAAAAAAAAATTTACATTTTTATATTTAAAAAAAAAAGAGAAAAATCGAGCAAATTTATACGGAAAAATTTCACTTCACTTTAAGAAACAAAGTTGTATGGAGTTTCGGGCAGTGGCATTTATCCTTTAAAAACATCTGTTATAGAATTTGCTGATGTTATACGGTGCACATTTGTCCTGTATTGATAACACTGATTTTTTTCCCTATCTAAATCAGATTTTAAAATATCGAAGAAATATTAAGATGTCAATAAATAAACTAATATCAAATCGGATCCTACAGACATTTCGGACATTTTCTAAAGCCACCTGATAGATTTTCGACATTCACTGATGGATGTCATCAGTCACCGTTTTCAGTCTTAACAGTGGCATATACATTTCTTTCAACAACTGCTGCAGATTTTAAACAAACTGTACCTAAAAATTTATTTAGTGCACAGTTTCTTTATAGATTAAATTTTTAATTTATCGAAAATACTTTACGCCACTAATAGTATAGAGAAGTGTTTGAAATAATAGTAAACGTAGTCGATTTTTTTAAAGAACCTTAGATGTTAATTAATGCTAAAGTTTTTAATTAAAGAGCCTCTCGACATTGCTCAGTATTTTCATTGATTTATTTTCATAAAAACATAAAGCGTTTTATGCTTGTTCTTTAGGGAAGCAATTTTGTTTTATAGTTTTTCTTTTTCATTATTAGATTTACTTATGAGAAGTTTAGTAAGGCCAAATGTTACGCCTAAAGCCAATGGGGAAATTAAGTGAACGCTAGAACATTGATTTTGGGAGAGGGTTTGACGATTCATTCTAGTTGGAGAACAAATTTATTTAGTTTTTTTTAAATCACGCTATATGTTATCCTTAGTTAATCGCATTCAAAATAGTATGAAATTAATGTTTAAGTACATTTAAATTTAAATTTTAATTTGAAACAAAGAGTAAGGGGATTAATCTAAGGGGAAAGTAATTAATTATTTCGTTCTTTTTGTTTTCAAAAGTATTATTAATTATTTTATGAATAAATTTTATTGTGAACTAAAATAATATTTTAAATATTTATGTTATATTTGAACAAAAAATACGAGTTAAATTTACATTCGCTTAATAATGCAATAATTATAGTAAAAGGATGGTTCTTCGGAAAAATTAAAGCCCAAGATATTTTTGGCGAAAAGCTTTGTCATGTTATTACAAATCATACCTGAAAAGTTCTCTACTCTTCTCTGTACACTTTCCCCCTTTTTATTATCCATTGGCTAAATGGGTGTTGTTTTGGGTTTGATGACGTGTGCACCTTATTTGGACGACATAGCACATTTCAATTGTGTTCAAGAGTAACAGTAAACAGTGCGCATGCGTCGTCGTTGCATGTGTTGCTATGGCGACAGCTGCTGTTTGATAATTTTTTCAGAATTCTTTTTTTCACTTTTAATTTAGTTGGTGAGATTATCTTTCAGATATGAGACCAGAGATATCCCATATATACTTCTTGAGTTATGAATAAAAGAGAATTTCATAATTTGAACGATATTTTTGTTTTTATTATTTTAATTAAGAATCAGAAATTCTAACCTATAGTTCAAACTGGATCGTTTTCAATACTAATTCAGGCGAATATCACAAATAAAGAGGGTCCCAAACTGATTGACACGGTCCCAAAGGTTATAGTTGAATCAAGAAAAAGAAAACGATGCCAGGGTCTAAACTTACCGAGGCTGAAAAAGTTCAAGTCAAAGAACGTAGACGGAAATACCTTAAGCGTTACGCACAAGTGGAAAAAAGAAAGAATTTTGCTCATGAACGAAAAAAAAAAAATTGACAGCAATTACTTTGCCAATTAGTAACCTGTGATGGATTTTCATCGATCACAATTTTTCTTTTTTGCCTCTGGGATGAATGCTTGAGCTTCTATAATTATTTTCTGTATCGATTTTTCATTTTATTTTATGATCCGCAATGAACTTCCGGCCCAATTCTGAGTATACGACTATCAAAGTTTAACTCCGTAGCTTTGTAATTTTGATCCCAACCCAGAAGACAAAGGAACTGCTAGAGGTTAAGCTATGGGGGGCAAACTTGCCTTTGTGGAGGACTTTTTGATAGAATTAACCCGCATTTGCGTTGCATGGAGAGGAAAGTCCACGAAACACGAAAATCTCCCATAGTTAGCCTGACTCCAAGGGCACTCTAACCCATGATTCGTCTACCACTGAAGATATTTTACGTCAGCACTGTGGTTGGTGTGACCCGGGTGCAGAATTCAAATCTACCATGGCTGGGATTTGGACCTGGGTCACCTTATTGGGAGGCAAGCGTTCTATACCTTGAGCCACCGCTACTCTCCCCTTATTTAATGTGAAAAGAATTGAATTTTACATAGGAGGGCAAGTGAGACACTATTCCCGATGCATTGTGTCAAGCCCTCTCCCAAAAAAAGTTTACGCATTAATAACTTTTGATCTAATTATATTTTATAACTGTATTTTCTCGTAGTGGTTCGATGGCTTAACCTGAAATATGCGAATCATTAGGAAGAAGATATTTTCCCAATTATATATAATCGATGTTGCAGAAGATATTTTAAGTTATTTAATCAGACATAAACACGTACTTTTCGATGATTTTGGTATTTTGACTATCAAAACATGAGGGATAGTCGCTAGCTGAAAATATTGTTCCAGCAGCTTAGGCAGGAAAACAGTAAAAAGTTTGGACCTCTCAATGTTAATTTCACTTTTTGAGTACTTCGGTGTCTCAAAGAAATTATAATATATTAAAAATTTTTTCTCCGAAAATTTTTCGTTCTGCTTTTTTTGCTAAATATTAATTGAAATGCCCTGAGAAAAAAATTCGTCAAAGTGATGAAATTACTGTCTTAACTTGCTTGAGGATACGAATTTCGTCAAAAATAATACTGCACATCGAGCAATACATTTTGAAACATAGCATAAATTAGGAGGAATATGAATAAACAGGCATAGCAAGGAATTTAGCAATAGAAATCTGTTCTCGAAGCTAGGATACTAACCCCTGTACTATCCTGCTATTCGACACTAGCGTTTTTAAAAATTGGATGATAAATGCATGCTTCAAAATGGCCTGAGTGCATTGAGATGACGTACGAGTTTGAGAGTTCGTGTTATTAAAAAATGAAGTGGTTTCCTGATGGATTAATTGTCAAAAATAACGATACTATTGAAAAATTGATGAGTCGTAAAAAATGTAAAGTTTTATTCCTGAGAGCGTTACTTTATATTAAGACTAAAATGAACACAATATTGGATGTGACAGCAATGATGGGGCCATATATTTTGATTGTCTTTTTTTTCTTCTTATCTTATAGTGCCAAGTCTTCCATTTTTGTTGGTAATAAAGTCATGCTTTATCGAATCGATCTATGTCTGTCTGCTTTCGATTTCCCCAATGGTTTCTCAAAAAATATATACTTTATTTTCTTTCTTTCTGATTAAGTGAAATGTTTACTTCATTCGATTGATTTTACCGAAAGAAAGAATTGCTATAAATGTCGATATTGTTCAATCATCACTTTTCATAACATATTAAAAACAAAATAAGACGGAAATATTTTATTAGTTATCCAGCTCCATTTTAAGCATTAAGGCCTTAACCATGCTAAATTATTTTTCATTAACGATGAATAGCTCAACTGTTACAAATTGATCCACAATGTTAGCGTTTTATTTGTGTATATTTATTCTTTTTTTGATAAAAAAATAATAGCTTAATATTATTTTAAATAGAAAAAAATATATTGTAAAATGTGTACAGAAAGGTTCAAATAAAAATTTGTTTTCTATTTCGAATGTCTTAACAAAAAGACAAACTTTGATGCAGTTTTTCTCAAGAACTAATGAATTGATTTCTAATTTTGTTTTTGCTTTAATTTTTCTTATTCAATTCAAATTTTGACGCGTTTTCTTTTTAATTTTCAATAGCTAAATTCGTTTTCCTTTAAATGCCGTTTGACGTTTTAGTTTCACGTGACATTTCTTTCAGGAATTTTAAGTTCAAAAGCGAAAATTTTCAAATTTATCATCATTTTAATATAGACTGGGTAAGAATATGAAATGCAGAACTCAGTTTATCGGCACCTTGTAACAAAAAGTAACATTATAACTAACTTATTTATTTTATCCCTTTTCTTTTGAGTAGGAACGCATTTTCAAGCATTTTATTTTTGCTCTAATTTTACTTTGTATGATTACTTTTATTGCTTTTTTTGACTCTAAGTACTCTTTATTTCAATTTAGTCAAGTAATCTTTAAAAATCGCTATTCGTGTGCATCTTAAACCACTTCTCAATAAGGAAGTCGGTATAATGGTTATTGTCCATGTACCTTCCTAAAAAAGCATTCGTAGCTTCTTTATATTGAGGCATCCATTAAAATATTAAATTTTTTTATTACATACTAGAGAGCTAAGCCCCCTGCTTGCTACCACTCTCCTCGATTATCGCTTTGCAGTAATTGTTGTTTCTTAGTATACAGTTACAGTTTTTTCTACGATTGTAGAAATAACTTGAAATGCATGTACTTTAAAAGAATATTCTGTTTTGCGTATGCTTATGTCCTCACTTCCCACTTCCAGCATTAATTTCTTTAAATAAATGTTAATTTTGAGTAACATTTGATTGGTAAAAAATATGAAAGATCTCATATTTCTCTTGCGATTCTATTAAGATCATATCTTTAATTCTACTTAGTAATAATTTTTTATAAAAATAAAATTTAAAATTAGAAGTTTCTTGTTATAACAAATCAGGTGAGTTCATTGCGCTATAATAATAAAACAACTCTTTTAGTTTTAAACTTTTAGTTTCAATCAAAATAATCCTCCCAATAAAACAATCAAAAACGTTGAAATAGCAATGTTTCTTTTTATTTTATTAATTTTGTGTTGATGACATTACCCACACATTTTCCCATAGCATAATGTGTTGTGGGAAAACTGGATCCTACCATGTAATTTTCCAACCTGTAAAAATATTCCGACAACAATGGCAAACTTCGTCACCATCATAAGATTTTTAAAAATAGTTAAAAACAAGATTAAGCTCTCAGACAAAATTAATTATAGTTATTCAAAATTAGTATATATTTCTCTTCTTATGAATGGTATTAATTAAATCATTCGGAAACAAATTCCAAACTTCAGGTCTTTGAACAATTTCAAAACTATTTTTGTAACTCTCAGTTAAAGCATTTCCATTGCAGAATTTAATTTTCTTCAAAAAATTTAGCAAAAAAAGTATCAGTAAAGATTAAAAAAGGGCACCAATGGCATGCAGAGAAGAGGCAACGGCCCCAAACACACAGTCAAACATGGCACCCAATTGACGACTAACTATATTGAATATTCAAATATTTTACTAAATTAGGAGTATAACCTTTTTTAGAAACTAAATGTTTTATTTTTCAAGTATTCGGTTTGATATATCTTATGAAGAATAAGTTATGATTTTTAAACAAATTTAATAATTATGTTTAAGTTAATATAACTTCAATTTTGTTTTACAATTACTAAAATTTAAGAATATTTTATTAGAAATAATAAGTTTTTGCAAAAGTATAAACTTTTATGGCATTCATGACTGCTAATAATGCAATCAATTTGTTTCTGAATTCCTAAATTGTATTTGCTTTACGACAAACTGAGTAATAAGTGGTAAAATATTTCGTTTGTCGATTGTCGATTTTAACTAGTTTCGTTTGTCGAAAAATTGTCGATTTTAACTTCATTAAATAAGGAAAAAAAAACATAAAGCAGTGTATTTTATTTAGAAAACAAAATCTTATGTTTTAAAAATTAATAAACGAATTTGGTTTGAATTAGTTTTTTATTCATATTAAATTTGTAAGTTATAGATATACGCCTCAATAAAATCAATAGAATGAGTTGTTTTACAAAATGACTATCGAACAATTAAACTCAAACAAAAAAACATTCTAACTGCCGCATTATGGGTGCGATTTCTACTATTGCATGATTTTAAAGCTACAACCGAAAGAGACATTATAAAGGACATAAAAACATTAAAAGGAAAATACATTGTCAAACATTGTCAAGAGTATTTCCATTTTCAATGAAAATAATAAATAAATACTCAAGGATCCGCAAACGAAAAAAATAGGTTTCAAATATTTCTAAATTTTCTTCATCTGATAATACATTTCCTCGTTTTATTATACCCTTCCAGCGATGTTTTAGTATCGATTCCCTGTGTGGGTGGGGTTTCTAAAATGATGGTTTTTCTTTTTATGTTTCAAATGAGATTGCATAGCTCCCTTGTTTAATGAAGATGTTTCTTTTGATGTTGACAGGCATAAATGTTCCAAGAAGCCGTTTTCTACCAGTGAAGAAGACATCGGATTTGTTGTTGGTAATGAGCAACTTGTATGACATGAAGAATGGAAATTTAACTATGAGCCACGAGAGGGCGTTTCCTACAACACCTTTGGTCAAATTAGGTGATCTTCATTTTATGAAGGTAAATAAATAAAAAAAAAACTGTATTTTAAATTGTGTTTATTGTTTAAATTATAACCATATTAATAAAGTTGTATTAAACGCAAGGCATGTAATATTTCTCCCAGTTTATTTCAAAAAGTATGTTTTAAATATACCTTAATACTGAAGATTGTGATAGGGTTAACGGCCCAAAAAATGACTAAACGAATTAAAAAAAAAATTAAAAGGTTCAAGAAGATAAAAATGTACAGTGCGAAACAAAGAAAAAAAAACACGGATTCTACCCTGAACAACTTTTTATTTCATGATTCGAACTTCATGTTCTAGGACTCAATTTCAATGGTTGGAAGGGGTGACATGAAATATGGTAATTAATTAGAGCAGTATTTTTAGAGCGGTATTTTAAGTTATAAAATCAGACCCCAAAATGTACTTTCTCTGAATAAACACACCTTTTTTTCAACAGATTCGGATTTCAGAACCCCAAAATAAATATAAGGAACAGCAGCAATCTGGGGAATATCGTCCAAATAATTTGATCCAAATGGTGCAGTGTTTCAAACAATTTGGTCAGAAGAGAGATCCAAAGTTTGGATCTCTTATTACTAATGTATTTTTTGCGTATTAGGAGAATTTTGCGTATTTCACCATATTAGGAGAATTTTTTATGTGAACTGAAAAATGTTTGCACAAAGTTATAAAATTCGTTTATCGAAAGATAATTCTATGCAAAAAAAAATTTAGTAAGTATTTATTATTTAAAAATAATCATTTACATCATTTTAAATTATGTAATTTTACCGGGAAAAAATGCAAATTTAAGTGAAATTTGTTGACTATTACCTGTGAAATCAAATTCTAAATTTACTTCTTTTTTAAAATTCGATTTCTTCAGAAACTATTCAAACTGTTTTTGTGTTTGATTTCGTAACTTAAAATATTGTATACACTAATTAATTAGCATATGAAAGGTCATCCCCTTGAACCTTTAAGATTGAGTCTTAGAGCGTGAAGATCCGATCATTAGATCAAAAGTTATTCAGGTAATTATTTTTTTTGGGCTCACTGTACAGTTTAATGTGTCTTGATTAGGATACCAAGTTTATTCTAAAAATTATGTATTCCAGATTTTATGCAGTTGGCTTTAGATTATTGTTAATAGTTGTTTTGTGTATGTTATTGTTTATAGTTGTTTTTAGTATCTTATGGTGAATATTTGTCTTTAGCTGGTTATTTTTAATATTTGAATTTTGTTGATATATGTTACGAATATTTGTCTTAAGAAGGTCATTGTGAATAATTGTCTTCAATTGGTTATAATTTTAATTCAGAAGAAATTTAAAAAAAATGATCATGGGGAAAAAATTAGGTAAACAAAATTTTATCCTCATCAAAGTTAAGCATTTCGCTCAGCTTTTGTTAAAACTGGAAAAAAAAACGCAGTTTTTCCCCAAATGGAGAAAAATTAATTGAACTATTTTTTAATTAATAAAAAACCTAACTAATAAGAATTTTGTGAATAACACCCCTTAAGTAAAAAAAAAATATTTTAACCATGCGTATGGGGGTTGAAAATGTAGGAGATTTTGCAACATTTTATCATTTGGTCATTAAATTGTTGTTCAAAACATCAAATATGTCTTACTCTTTGCATTAAATTACAAAGATTTATTATATACAATAAAATTATATATGCTCAAAAAATATTTCAAAAAATCATAACTTTACGAGTTTTTAAAACATTCTTAATTTTATATATGTGCTTAAAATTATTTTTTTTTACATATTTTTATATTGTCCCTGATTTTGTTTTAACGGCAAGGCGTACAGCAGTGTTTATTCATGAAACAATGTAATCCTTTTATGTCAAGAAAGGCTCTAAATTTTCATTCTTGAGTTATTAAGTTTTTCTTCGTAATTGTTTGCTTTTTATGTTGAAAAAAATACAATGAAGAAATATGAAGCAAAAATGTTAATATATTTTGTTGCATTTCTTCATGCTTTATAAGCAAAGAAAGTAAGTAGTAAGTTTTTTTGTTATAGTAATAATTCATAACCTAATGTGGTGTTTTTTTACTCCTATTAGGTGAGAGATTTCCTTTCGAGGTTTGCTACTATTCCTGACATGTTAGAATTAGATCACTTAACTGTATCGGGAGATGTTACTTTTGGCAGAGGAGTTTCAGTAAAAGTAAGTATTTTTAAAGAAACTGCGGAATTTTCAATCAATTTGAAATATTTTTTTTATATGAATTAAAACTGTTGCGCTAATACAGATTCATTTGATCATATATATCTTTTTTACCAATTGAAATTTTGAACATTTTACGACTAGCTAGAGTACTTAAATCTCTGTTGAAACTATGTGCTTGATGTGAATAAAAATTTCAATTTTTTCGTTACTTTAAAATGCAAAATAACACAGTCAAAAGAAATTTATCCCCAATCAAAATTTTGACTCTTTTTTCGATTTGTTAGGATGAACAGAAACCTAGTGCTGAAGGGCAATGCAAGCTTCAGACGCTTCTGACCACTGCAATAAGAATTTAAATAACGTATAGAATTCATTATCAAGGGAAACTTTAACCACTTTCCGACTAGCTAGAGCTTCCGAATCTGCATTGAAATTGTGTTTCGTCTATCAATGTAAATTATAATTGTTTTATTAATGGTCCAGCAGTGAACTGATCGTAAAGACACGGTGTCCAGTAGAGCACCGAAGTCGAGCATCTTTGGTTCCGGTCAGTGAGTGGGTGGGTGACCACTTTTATTAGCCTGTCTTAGGACCAAGGGTGTACGGTATCGGTCCTCATTGAACTGTTTTACTGTAGAGTGCTTGACTTTACATGCGGGTCGTCAGTCTACCGAAGCGGGGGAGTCATCCCCTCTGCATGTCTTCGGATTATCAGGGATGTTTCCCAGACAGTCGCCACTAGCTCATTGTGTTGTTCTAGTGTGGCGTAAATGAATTATTATTATTACTACTGTTACTAAATGGTACAAGTAATCACTAATCGGAATTTTGGCTAATTTCTGACTAGTTAGAGCCCACAAATCTCAACTGGAGCTGTGTGCTGGATTTTAATACAAGCTTGTAATTAATTATTAGTTGTGAAAAATTTATTGTTCATCAAGATTTCGATAACTTTTCGATTATCTCAAATCTCTACAGGAGATGTGTGTTTGATATCAAGACAAGTTATAATTGTTTTCTAAATGCCACAAGCATAATTTATTGTCAATCACAATTTCAAGAACTTTACGACATAAGTTAACACACACAAAAAAGGTGAAAATAGGACAAAAATATTAATCAAATATATTAAATATAAATAGAATAAGAGTTAGGAAATAATTGTGTTTTTGACAGTCCCAGAAATCAAAATAAGTTCATCCTGCAATAATACACTTCAATCACTACGGGAATTACTCCCACTTTTGAAATTAATGCACCGTACATTTGTCGTTTTAGGTATGGAAGAAATAAAATTTTTTTTTTCATCTTGAAAGCCGTAGTTTTCAGACTTCTTATTCTATTTATTGTTTTACTTCATTATTAAAATTAAATTCTTGAATATTAGAAGGAGCTTGAATAATTTATGATTTACATAAAACACCGTTTATCAGATTATAAAATGAATTAGAATTTCAGATGATACATATTAATTTTACATTGCATTGCAAGCACTATAAAAAATATCAAAGAATTTCGATTAAAAAATTATTTTTATCTCCTTCAATAAGGTATTTTAGTAAAATTGTCAGATGACTTGCAATAAGAAAATAAAGTTTTGACTGTCTTATGAATATTTGAATTTATAACGGCGTTTAAATTGAAAAAAGAAAAATATTTCATCGTGTTTGGTACTTTATCTTTGTACCTTCAGTAAAAAAAAAGTTTTTATTAGTTTGGTTACAGAAAAGTTAATTAAGCTGGGAGAAAAAGTATAGTTGGAGACGTTCTTCAGATTTACGATTCACTAAATTTTGATGTCAAATAAAGTGTTATTAAAGCAGATATAGTACAGACTGTTTGTAATGAAACTGACTCTACTCAGAGACATATGTAGTGCATTTTAATCAAGGGAATGGCTCAAAATTTGGCAAAGAGTCTAAGAACGATACGGGAGGGACCATAAATTTTTTTTAGGTTTTAGTGGTGAGAAATCTGGGACGACAGAGCCTCATTATGTCCTAGGCTTAATAAATCAAGGTTAAGAACTTATGATTTAAGTAAGAAGTTATCAAAATTGTTACCATTTCTCATTTTCTAATTTTTTCTCGGATTTATAAGAATCTTCTTTCCAATTTTTTTTATATTACATGCTTTTAAAGTTTTAAAGACATTTTCTCCATAATAAATAAATAAACAAATAAAAATTGCTAAGTAATTGATAGAAAAATGTCTGAGAAAAGCATGCAAGTCAATAGGCTTTTTTTCATATAAGACTACTTATAAGTAGGTTAATTTCAAAATATTTAGTAAGGGGTCCAAAACATTTGATGAGCCTAGAACCTATATTTTTTTGTCGATTCCCGGGTACTAGTGACTGAATTTACTCCGAAAAATATTGAAACGGTAAGCATGGTACGGAAACGGTAAATGGAACGGTAAAGGTAACGGTGAAACAGTAAACGGAAAGCATGGGAACTTACACTAGTTTGTCTGTTACAATGTTAAAAATTTCACTATATCATAACCCTTAAAACGGTGGCAACTTCTTTACACTAAAAGTGGCGTCACGAAACACTAAGCACTACTTTTGGTGTATAGTAGTTGACAGTTTTTTGTGTGGGTTTAGTAACACTAAAGTTTACGATTACAATAAGATATGATACACGCAATAGTCATACTCTGTTTCAAGTTAAGAAAAATACATTGTCCATATGGAGACAGCCTGCTTGCATTTAAGTGAACGCCAAATTTACAGAATACAGAAAGTAATACTGTAATTTTTAGTTTCTGTCTGAAAGCCTTAATCCCTTTTCTCCAGACACTGTATTATTAGCTTCTGTCTAAAACCCTTCATGTTTTTTTTCAGGGTACTGTTTTAGTTTCTGTCTAAAATCCTTAATGCTTTTTATTTCAGGGAACTGTAATTATTATTGCGAATCATGGTGACAGGATCGATATTCCAAACGGAGCTGTCTTAGAAAACAAAATTGTGTCTGGAAATCTGCGGATATTGGATCACTGATGTGATTTACCTTATTCGAAGTCCTTTTTGAAATATCATCCCGAAAGAATTATAATAATTGTGATCACTACCTCCACAAGATTTGTTATGTTCATACCGATTGATGGAACTTAAATTGTTACATTCTTGTTTCATAATCATTGCCATATTGTTCTAAGATTGTAACAAACTGAAAAAATGATTGAATTCTTCGTATGAATATATTTTTTTCTTTTAGAATTTGAAATAAAAATTAAATTGATTCTAATTGTTGTGTTTAAAATGGTTGATTTTAAAAATAATGTGAAAAGCCTTAGGATGCAGAAAGAAAATTGCATTAAGAATTTTATATAAAATTCTTATCCTTTTACAGTCCAAAATGAGAATTTTACTTTTTATCTTTGAAATGGTGGTATCCAGGTTGTCCAGCGTTTGACAATTGTTTTTAATTTTTTTTGAAAAAACTGATAAATAAAATTTGTTAAAATTTATTAAATCATTTTTAATCTAGGAGGATGGCATTAACCTCAACAGAGATCGTTTTTCCTGTAGGAAATTAAAATAGGTAGAGGTAATTAGAGAGTATAAAACACTTCGTCAAGAGTTCGTAAAGAATCCACATGATTTGGACAGATAGCTATTAATTATTACAAAAATGATAAATTCTTATCTGTAAGCTTTGGAAATTTTAAATAAGTTGGCGATGGGGAATTAGTAACGGGCATTTTTTGAAGCCAAAACACTATAGCAAATTTTTCAGTTATGTAGTTGTCTTGAATATTTATGTAATTATATTAGCAGTTTAAGAAAAACTATGCAATAGAAATTTAGAATTGTTCTGACGTAAGAAAAATAGATTAATTTTTTACCTATTGAGAACAGTATCGAGTAAAATATAAATTTAATTATTAACTGATTGGACGCATGTTAAGCTTATTTTGGCATGCTGGTATTTCTAAATGAGGAAAACATTAAAAATCTATAATTTTCCAAATACTACATATTTAAAATAATATGTTTACAATTGTAAATAGCAAAAGTACTTGAATAACAAGCTTCTAAATCCAGTCATGCAGAGGTTGATATTTGAATGCGACCTACTTTAATCTGTGAGATAAAAAGTACTCGAATTACTTTCTCTAGTAAGCGAGTGACAAATGAAAAATGGGGACTTCTTTTTGTGTTTTTGAATCTCTAGACTTAAGTAGTTTTTGCCTTAAAAACCTGCGCTTTCCTTCTTTTCTAGTTTTCTCATTAACTTGCCATTTTCTTTTTGCATCAGAAAGATGCGCTCTCTTTAATTCTTGAGGTAGGTATGCAGAGGAGGTAGGTACAGTTGAAATTTTGAAATATTTTTGATTGCATGCATGCTTTTGAACTAGGATTTCTATTCTAATGTATGTTTGAAATTGATATTTTTTTTGTATAGATTCATGAAAAATAAGAAAATAAATTCCTGCATCGTCATAATATTAAATGAATTTGTTTTTATAAATGTAGTCAAAATAAGATCTTTCGACAAATAAAATTAAACCTAAAGTTTGCTGCCATGTTTTAAGAATACTTTTATTGCACTTGCTAAATTATTTTGATTGTACTTCGAATCCAAAATATAGTATTGTCACAATAAACAATTTAATTTAGAGCAGAATTGCTAATAACTTGTCCCGTTTTAGTATTAAAGACCTTTTCAGCACTGTAAACGAAATCAGATTTAAGTCCTTTAAAGATTCTATTATTGATAACACTTGAAAACAAATATTTTGTTGCCTTTATACAAATACTTGATTTTGCTTAATTCGGGTGTGGGGGTTACAAATCTGAAATTATCTAGGATCCTAAAGCTACTCGGGTTCTTAAAAATAATATTTTTAGTATATTTTTGTCGAAATGTGCGAGTTTAAAAACGTTATCAGGAAGACACCTAAATGTTGCGATAAACTTTTAGAGCAGTTAGGACACATCATCAGAATAAAAATTGCATGGGGACCTATGCTCGGTAATACGTGGCTAAAGGCGTTTCCCGATTATGACTGTTCAGAAGTGCACAAAGAAACAGTTCATGATAATGAAGAACCCCTAACTGCCTATGACGGCATTTACGTGCATGAATTCCTATGCAATTTTATACCTGATGATGTACTCTTAACTCCCTTAGAAGTTTCTCGTAACATTTAAGTGACCCTCCTTTATATATATAGCACTTTTAAGCTTGCACATTTTGACAAAATATAGACTAAAAAAGTCATTGAAAAACAGTAACTTGGATAGAGAAATCTATTGCAGATTTGAAACCAGTCATACGAAAATATCTAAAATCTGTTAAAAAAATCTCATTCAACATAAAAAATATTTCCCTTGTGTAATCGTTGAGCCATTTACAGCATATCTTGCCAATGCAATCTCAGATACACTGAGTAAAGCAGACACGCTATAAAACTAAGCTTAAGGATATATCCCTTATTAAGAGTTAGACAATTCATCGATTGCTGCATATAAAATTTTTCAAGGATTCAATGATTGCTGCATATAACATTTAACTTCGATACCGCTAAAATTCTTTCCACCCTTGTGAAATTAGCTCATCTCAATTCTTTTGGAATCTTGTTAACACCGATTCCCTTGTTAGTGACATAAGTTCCTCGACACCCCTCCATTCCGTCTGGAAAATATCATGCATCTATTTGCTACCCTCATATACCGAGATTTTTACTCGATTTGTGCATTATTATAATTTTTAATTTTTTGTTCGCAAAGTTGCATTTCTGTTCTCAAATCTGTTTCGATTCTATCATCCTAAAGCCTTGGATACGTGAATAAAGTAGTGACACGCCGCCATCTTGGTGATTGCAACTCTCTTTTGAGCTCAACTCTCAATGTAGATATGCGGAGTTTCTATTCTTAAGCGCCACATTTAATAGATTATTATTTTCATATTCTTAAAGATAACTTAAATCTTTACTATTTATTCTTTTTATTCTATTTTTCTCTCTGAAATTATATGTTTTATTTTTATTCTATTCTGTGAAAATAATACTTTATCAATAAGTAAAATCTTTCTCATTTGGTCTTTCATAATCTATTCCGATAATACCGATATTTAATTTATATTCATTCACTATGATTGAGATAAATTATATTTGAGTATTTTTAATATTGTATGGTAAATATTTTATTTCAATAAATATTTTATACTTAAAGAAAAAACATTTTAATTTTATCAATTGGATGAAGTAAAACGATTTAACTGCGAGTTATATAAAATGAAAAAATAAATACATATTTTACTGAATTAGTACAAAGGTATTTAAATTGCATTTAATGTGATTCTTTAACAATTTTACATTTTATTACTGAGTAATAATGTTAATAATATCTTTAAGGAGGAAAATATTTGCCATGATTGTTAGTTTATTGAAATGGGCACATTATTCTTTCATTAAATAAAACAAAACAATTCAAATTTTCAATGTAATTTTTTTTCTGAAACTAGGAAGGTTCCCTTATTTCCTCCCTTAACATACATTTTTAGAATCATAGTTTAAAAGAAGTAAAAAGTTATGCATACATGAGCTAACGTATAAATATTTAATGTAAACAAAACGCTGTTAAAATTTGCCGAATCATTATTGAGAAAGGAGGAAGGAAATTCATCAACACCTGTCTGATTTTTTTTTGAAATTCGAAAGTGTTTCTAATTATTATTTTTAAACTACTTTCCTCCGGCTATCAGAAAGGTTTTGAAGTTTACTGTCTCCCCTGCCTCAGTAGTGATTAATCTCGATATGATAGTGCTTTTTTTTCTAGCTTAATTATTAATTTGCGTATGGAGAATGTAACGCAAATAAATTGCGTTTATACTACACATATGCAATAGATATTCCTTTCTTTGACTGTGATTTTAAAAATACACATCAAGGAAAGTACGGAACATTCTATACAATTTAATCTAATCCTTTTTGAAATAACGTTAATAGTTCGAATGTAGACAACAGAATTATTAGAACACTATTTTTCAAACACAATATTTGTTTCCAACGAAATTAAAATAGCAATTTTAACAATTTCGTTATAAAACACACCATAAGCTGACTATAAAAATGTTTACTATCTTAATGTTGCTCACATTTTCAGAGAGAGGAAATTGCTTAAATAAAATTTTACATCGAAGTAAGTGCCACTGAAAACCTTTGTAAATTGTTTCGTTTTACGAGGGCTTATAAAGTAATTGCCGTAGCCGTTTAAATTTAATCTTTGTCAGGAAATTCTAACATCGAAATAAATTTTCATCATTAAAATTACCTATTGCAAGAATTTTAGTTATTTTTTCTACTCATTGAATATATTGAATTCTATTTAGTATTTATTTTTATGCAGACGATCGAGAATCCGTTAGATACAAAAATAACGTACTGTCTCAAAACTACTTTTTTGCTCCAGCTGTTTCAGACGACTATATTTAAATTACGAAATATGGTATCGAGTCAAATATTTAGTTTACCAAATATCGGTTTTCAATTACGAGCATTCAAATAATTTTTATTTTTAGCAGCAGAAATTGAAAATGCTATTTAAAAATTGGAGAAGCAGAAATTGAAAAAAAATGACTTCAGTCATTTTTTTTTCTCCTTAAAATACATTTTTAGTTTGATCTCTTTATTATTATATTTTATTCTAAATGAATATTGAAATAATAAAGTACAATAACAGTTACTTTGTTGCGAAATGTTGTGTTTTTGAAGCGTTGATCCTTTGTTATTGAAAAGTTTGGTTTCTTTTTTAATGTTAGTTTTTTTAAAATTTCGATTGTTAAATTTTGTAATTCACATATAATTGTCAATTTTAATGTGTGAAATGGTTATTATTTTTAATTGCAGAACATTCAATTTAGTCGAATTGAAATAATTTTGCTAATATAGAAATCATTGAGAGGCATATCGTATTTTATGTTCATTTCTTTTCATATTAATTATTTTTATTTTAATATCTAGTCACGTGTTTAGAACTCATAGCTACAACATCATAATCTAAAGACATAGTTAAGCAAGAAATACATTTTTGATTAATGTTAACGCATATTTTACTATATATTTAGCAACGGCCATTCATATAATGTATTTTAAAAATCTTTGTCGAAAAAAAAAAAAAAGGTTGACATCAGGGGTCTCATATTACTAAAATTTAATATCGAAGCAAGGGGAAAAAAGGGGAGGACCTTTGCAAAATTTCGAATCATGAAACCTATCGAAGAGAGCAGGATCCTTGATATCAAAACCAGTTTGATTATCAGAAAAAGTTTAAAAGATTTCTTGATAAATAACTTTTAACCTCCTTTCAGTTTTTTAGACAATCAATCAAGTTTTAACATTTTCAGTCCCGCTTTCCTCAAGTGGGATTCGTTATTGAATCGAGATTTGAACTATGTATTTTACACATATTTGCTTCTCGCATCAAAACCGATTTTACTAGATTTTTTTTTTCTCCATCTTTACTTATTTTTCTGATTCACTATCGGATAGTTTTGCTTTTCACATTTATTTTTCACTTTTCGTAGGCAAATTTACGGTTTGTGTTTTAAATAACTTCTGTTTTCCTCATTTATGTCTGGCAAGTCTTAAGAATAGGCGCCTATTTTTGAGCTCTTGAAACACGTAATTTTCAGTACCAGTTTCATATTTTTTAAGACTAATAAAGTTTCTTATCAAGTATATATTTCTGCTTCAGTCTCTCGTGATTATTTATTTAATATCTTATTTAGAGTTTGCTACTCAAACATATTTTTTTTTTGTTGTATGCCTGTTTAGGCAGTGGGGGTGCGGTTGTTCCTGTTTTTCAGTGGCGCAATCTATGGCCAGCAATTCAACTTCTGCCACTCCATTCACACAACCACAACCCGTTTATAGGGCGGGTCACATTCACACACGAAGGAGAAAGGACATAGAGCACACAGGGAGAGAAAGAAACATCCATGCCTTGCCCGGGATTCGAACCCAGGACCTTTCTCATGCAAGGACAGTTCCCTGCCCCCTACACAGGCCGATCGGCACTTAAAACATATAGTAATAACATTTGAGCCCGTGAAAATGTGATAGTTAGATCAGAGGTTATTTAACGTAATTCGTTCTTTTGCATTGCACAATATCGATAGTTTAGCTTGTGTGACAAAATCAAAAATCCAATTAATAAAATTGCAGTTGTAGCGTGGAATTTGCGGCTCAAAATTTTGATTCCGTCTTCAAAAATGTATGTTCGTTTATTAATGTAACATTTCTACCATTATGATCTACCCGAGTGGTCATAATGGACACAAATGGTAGTGGACACAATTGACCTAACATAATGATTTTATTTAGGGTTTACCACCCGAACAATTAGGATTATATTTTAGCGCGTGAAAATGCGATTGTTAAATCAAAAGTTATTCAGTATAATTTGATCTTTTTTTTTGTTACTTGCGCACCGTCTGTGTTTGTAGATAATTGTAAACTTGATGAATTAGAAAAATCAAAGTGAATAAGTAAACAGAGAAAGAAAGAAAAGTACACATTTCATGGTTAAAAATGATCTTTTAAATCATAATACTTTTTTTTATCGTTAGTTGCTACGAGTATTACATTTTGTATCATTAAATGTATTCAAATATCTGAATACAGTTGATAATAAAAATGTAAGAATATTTGCAGTTGTTGATTCTTTATTTTATATTCTGCTGACAATCTAGACATTTTCAAAAACACCTACTAGGAAATTTTGCTATAGAATTGCTAATACGAGAAAAATAAACAAAATGGAACTAACTTTTGTAATTAGTGAGAAATTCCGTAATTAGTTTCAAAAAGGATTTAATTGGAGCGTAAATTAAGTGCTTGAATAACTTCCAGACATGACATGGGTTATAAATACTCCGGACCAGATGGTATCAAAATATTTGAACGATCAGCATAAACAAATATTTATTATTCAGAAATATATTCACATTATTTGTATTTGCTAATACTTATTGAAGCGCAAATAAATCTTTCTTCTGAAAAATATTGACAGAAATCATTGAGAATGCATTCAGATATAAAACTTTCTTTGATGTCTGGAGCTAATGTAATATTGTTGCCTTTGTAAAAGGAAACAAACCATTTTCCTTAAAGTGATTGATTAACTTATATTTGCTTTTTTCATATTTTACTTACGTTTATAAATATCGTTTTATTAAAAGAATTTTGCTGTTTTGTAAAATTTGGAAATTATGTATTTTTCGATAACATTTGAATTAAAAATTTATTGTATAGTTTCTTTGAGTAAAATAATTCCAGCATTAAATTTTTTTCAGATTCTCCTTTTATTGCTTTATTGAATGATGTTCTTTATGCAAGGAAATTATTTTATGTTTTGTTTGCAAGTAGACGAGATGTATCTTACATTCATGATAAAGAATACACACATTAAAATTATAGATTCTTTTAAACTTTAAAATGATTTACTACAATGATAAATAATTAAAAAAAGGAGCTTTATCAGAAACCTGATTTTAACGAAAATATTATTTGGTAATGACACGAAAAAGAATCAGTGTTGTTTTGAAACGTATTAGCCAGATGTCTGATGTAAGTGCAGCTGAGCCGTCTGATTTTGTGTCGTAACTGGAAACTTAGGAAAATCAATGAGAACGAAAAATATAAGTTCAGAAAGTCTATACCGGACAAATTTTCGATGAGCAGCTCACTTCCTGCCCTCTCCGACAACACAAAAAAATAATGTTAAAAAGACATGTCTCACTAAAATAAATAAATGTATCCACCATATTTATCTCAACAGCCGACCGACCTGCGTAGGGGTTAGAGAACTGCCCTTCCATCAGAAAGGTTCTGGGTTCGAATCCCGGGCAAGGCATGAATGTTCTTTCCCTCTCTGTTCTATCTGTCCTTACTGTGGGAGCAACGTTGACCCATCTAATATGGTGCCCCTGAAAGAGTGGCCAAAAAATTTGCTCTTCAGGTGCCTGTATGACCTAGGTCATTATCCAGGTGGTCATTGGAAAAATAATATTTATCTCAACATCAAAATTGATTGCCAACTACTTTACGCCCAAATGTTTTACTATAGCTTGTAGTTTGTTTTATAGAAGCAGTGCATGATTAAAGACGTGCTTCTCTAAGTAGCTTAGGATCTCCGCTTTCTAGATATCACAATAAATTCATTTTGAACTGACCGTGAAGAGATGAAAAGAAAACGGTTTTATATACCTCTTAAAAGTTTGCAGATTAGATAAAAAAGACATTAACAATACAAACACCCAATAATTGACGTAACACCACTTGAAAGAATAGTTCTGACCGCTCTCTGCTATTTTATAGCCAGAAGTAACGCCGTTCAGCTGGTCATTAGTCCTATGGGAAGAAGTGCCTATATTTACTCCGGTATCAGACTTTACAAAGAGAAGGCTTCAGGGGAAATACTGCTTTCCAGTTGGTGCCACATTTTATGACTACTTGTTGAGTCATCTGTTTAGAATGGGACTGGTAGAAACAGATTCCAGTCATCTTTGCAATTATTAGCGTGCCCATGACTGGTCCACCCTTGAATATGTTCAACCGTTCTTAACCGTTTTTTATTGTATGTTACTGAAAATATCTTTGGAGATTGTTTTTTTTTAATGCAAATACTGAAAATTTGCTTAACATTGCCATCATTAACACCAAATCAAGCGCTCGTATACTATTGAAATCCATGTCATTTAAATTGCATAACTTCACACCAAAATCTCACGCTTTCACACCATACGAGAATTATTTTGTCTTCTGAAAACACAAATGACGAAGCTCTTTGGACAAAATTCAAGAAGCCCCAAGTAGAATATCGTGAATAGTTAGTTTACGATCTGGAATGAGCTGGCAAGATTCATTGCTGTTATTTTTAATATTGATATTCATCAATAGAATAAAAAAGTCACTGTTGAATATGTATGCATGTTTTTATCTGTGTACTAAGGATGATAATATTTTAATATTTAAAATCTTTGAGACCTCTATTAACTGATTCTATAATTTCTATTCACTTCCGTTAAGCCTGGTTCGAATTTGTCTTAAGATTATCATTGTGCTACACTGATGTTTGATTTGCACGCTAATTTTGTTTAAAGAATTAATTGGTGTACATACGCATTCTAAATTAATGATTCTCACTTAATATTGTTTTGTAAAATTAACTTTACTGACTCTTACGTAATTTTAAAGTATTAATGACTTATGTAATCTTACGTAATGTCTTACTGTAATTTTAAAGTTTAGTGTTATTAAATAACAAAAATGGTGGACTATTTAACATCAAGTAGTGTAAAAGAGCATTGTTACAGTGAAGCACTAGACCCAAGAGAAATGCATGGCATTTTCTTTGAATCTAAATTTTTAAATACCATCTGCATTTCATTTTTAGAGTTATCCTTCTTAATAAAGCATTACTTTTCTACACAAGTTTTAATAAATGAAAATTAATGTAATCCAACCACATAATATCAAAGCTTTAAGCAAATTCTTTCCGACTAAATGGATAAAATTTTTCTTCTCTTTACTAATCCTTTTACAAATTGCATCGAGATCACTTTGAAGTAAAATTTCCTACTCTGCCTTTTCGAGATTATTCTTAAATGTTCGAACAAACAAATGTTGTTAAATGTTTTCCCTAATGGAATTCCAAATAAAAGTATTTTAAAAGTAATTTGTACCATTAAGATGCAAGTCGCATTTACTAATTACTTTTCCCCAATAATCATCATTGGAAACAAAACTACTTGGAATTGAAATATTTGCATCTATTCGCTCGAAAAAAGTTCGCATTTACTTAATTTGAAACTCATATAGCCTAGAGTGTAAAGGTAGTTCTTACAAAACTGATAATTTTTAATGCTCTCACTTTTTCGATTTCCGGATACAGAAAGAGGACTTTAATTCAATAAAATAACAGGCCGTACGACTGTAGATAATAGTGTTATGGAATTAAAATAAGTTTAAAAAGTTATTACCCTAATTAGGCATCTGTAAAAAATGGATATGTGGTAAAATATACAGCTCATTAGTTTTAACACTGATTGAAAGAATTTTAATTGCGAATTAATGCTCACTTCATTTAAAAAAATTTCGAGGATTTTAAGTGGTCCCTTAATGATATCAAATAGAATTGGTTTCCGACTAATTAAACGAAATAGTCAATTAGTCGAAATTTTTATAATATTTTATAAATGAAACTTTTTAATTGAATGCGAAATCTGAAATCATAATAGAGCTCATATCTAAAATAAATAAAAAGACAGAGTTCGTGCCTGTCTTTCTTATGATTCCATAATCGTTTGTACTTGAATCTTGGAATTTTAATAGAAGGTGCAAAGGACATTTTTTAGTCCCAGATCCTAAAGACTCCCAAAAATATCACTTACTCCGTGCAAGTGAAACGTTTGAAAAATAAATTTTTCTCACAGGTTTAACATTAGGCATTGTTATAAATTTAATTTTCATCTTTTTAAAAATATTTAAAAGATAACATCGGCATTGTCTTTTAGCTTACAGCTCTGTTTTATCAAAGCCGATTATATCTGAGAGTTTATTGCCTGTTCATAAATAATTATTTGTCTTTGTTCGACTATGTCAGGTCAAGTAGAAGTAAAATGTACTTGGGGTGACGTCATTGAGTAAATAATTTGAAATTTATCTGAAAATGCGTGTTTACTTTGTTATATTTACTATTTTGAAACGCGCTCCTACTAACAAAAATAATGGGAAATTAATGATAATTATAACAAATTAAGTTATATACTAAATAAGCTGTTTATGTGGGAGTTTATTTTTACGTAGATTATATGGGTTAATTTATGAAACTTCCTAAAAATAGAATTATTTGAAAATAAATATTTGACATATTTTGGCCTTAAACAATTACTAAAATAATTATCAAAACTTTTATTACAGATAATTCAGCGAGAAAAATAGTTACCACATGATTTCAAGTTAAAAACTTACAAACTACTTTAAGTTCAGTTAAGGGACGACTGTACCTAAAAATTATTTTTCTTATTTTTGATACTAGATTCTTAATTTGTTTTGTGTCAGTTAAGCATATACAGCATACCTAATTTATACTAAGCTTACCTAATGTACTAATAATAAAGATATTAAAATAAATATATTTTTAACTGATCCGAATTGAAAAAGACTATTGCACTACGAATTTTTAAAAATAGTTTTAATGTTTTAAACATTTGACCGCTACTAAAGATTAGAGCTAATGTTATTCTAACTGATTTAAAAATAAATATGTGTTGACAAAAATAACCTGGACCTTATTTGTAGCTTAAGCATTTAAGAATTTAAACAATTTAAAAGAATGGGACATTTTTAATTTCATTTTTAATTGCAATAAAGTAGTTGCATTGATTAAAATATTTATATATATTCAATATTTTTTTAATAAAACTTTTGCAGATAAAATGCATTGAAAGTGTATAACTAACACAAAAAATGGGTTTCTATCATCAATACATGCAATAAAATATTCAAAATAAAATAGTAGTATATGTTTTTGATTTAAAAATTGAGTGCTTTGTAGAATAAATATTGTTCTAGTGTGAAATATCTAATTAAATATTTTTACTACATTTTTAAAGCAATTGTTTTCTGGTTATGTCACTGATTAATTTCGACTTTAATTTTTCAGAGAATGGGAATGTGAGCCGTAATGGCTTAGCAGTTAAGGCATTGAGCTGCCGTTGAGAAGGAATGGGTCTCGATCCACGGTGACTGATAGAAGACGACTCAGTTTTAGATTTTGGGGTACCAACTTGTGTGGGACGCAAAACGATGTACGGTACTGAACACATTCAAGCCATTATGTCGTTGGTTGCGCAATTGTGAAACCTTAATCTTCATGAACCCCCTAGCCTACAACGAGCTGTAGGAAGAATGCTTTAAAAATATGTGAGTCCTTAGAAGTACAACACCACACAACCAGATAATTAAGCATTTAAAATATATATAAAGCGTATCTCAAAGGGACAAAAGCTTACATAAAAAAGGCCATACTGGAATATGTGAGTAAGACATTTAAATAACTAAGTATAAAAAACAATGAACACTTATTTATGTGGAATTTTGAAATTTTAAAAATTTTGTGTTTCCCATATGCTGGATCGTTTAAATAATAGTATACAGAAAAAGTATACAGAAAAAGCTCAGTTATTTTTTAAAGCGAAAAAAAACTACCACTTTGCATATCTGAGTGCACAATGTATAAGTTTGTTGTCTATGCAATAATAAACACAAAACCATCAAAAAATTTGAAAACTGAACTATAAAAAAATTGAACTGTAAAAACTTAGACTGAAACTTCAAATTGCGATAATGAACTGAACAATTATCCCATATCGAACAATTATCCTTACTATCGAAATGACAGTTTGTCCCAAAGTAACAAAGCTACATGTGAGAAATCAGCATGTCGTTCAACGATAAAACTAGTAGACATATGGTCAATTTTTTCTTTTACTAAGACAAGCACCCATGCAGCTGTGCAGAACAGTTTTCAATGATATGAAATTAGAGGACATCAGAGAAATTCAAACTTAGCACTGAAGGGTTAAAACATTGAACATTAAAAACTGAAAGAAAAGATTTTTAAAATCTGAAACTTCACAAAAGTTAAATCAAAAATTAGACTTTGATAATTTCGTAGTAACTTAGATTTAACCCAAACTACAAACAAGGCACTTATATTTTATATTTTCTTATGTCAAGCGAACTAACGTAACTTTGGAGGAATACTTTCAATTTTAATTGAAATTTAGATGTAAGATAACACCTGTAGCCTTTGGGTTATATTAAAATTTTATAGTAACATCCGGACAACAAAATTGATAAGTCTTTACTTAAACAAATGTTTAAATAGTTAAAGCTAAAAAGGTGTAGAAAAATTTTGATTTACTACACAAGCAATTACTTTTCAAATATTTGCTAAAAAGATTAATTTATAACATCGCAAGAAATATATGAATATTTTTTTATTAGTTTAAGCACTGACGAAAAGAAAGTTTCAGAAAAATTTTACGCTAAAAGTAGTCTTAAAAATTATAATTTTACTAAAATTACAAATAAAGTTTTATTTAAAAATTTAAACATTTTGAAGTTTATGAAGGTGGCTGTTTAGAAACTATGTTCTGGAAAAAATTCGCATAAGTAATTTAGCTAAAAACAGAGGTTCCAATTAGGTGCCTAAACTGTAGGCTTAACTTTCCATTTTACAAACTAAATAAAACTTAGGATTTTAAAAATCTAAAGGCCTCTACGAATCGAAAGTGTTAATTTTTAAGGAAACTTTTATGGGACACTTTGGAACTAGACTAAAATTTGATCTGGCAACCGAAAGTTTGCTTTAAATAATTTAAACTAAAGTCTAAAATTCCTTTCATGCGGCTATATTCATTATAGAAAGCATTATTTAAGATGCCTTCATAAACTTTTCACCATAAACATCCAGTGCCATCCAGCAATAGCCCAATTCTGCTTTTATTTCAAATGTGCCTAAACTATTTATTTCAAAGATTTCTAGCGGAACCGCAAAAACTCCACTTCGTGCGAGAGTAGAACAAGTACAGGAACTTTATTTTAAAATTAAAACTTGGGATAGAGATCAAATTAAAAAGATCAAAAAATCAAAACCAAAACGGTTTTATTTATACTCAATATAAATTACATAATACAGACAAGAATTTTGCAATTTGTCTTTTAATATATCCCAAAAAAGTATTGTTCTAGCATAAGACGAAAAATCGATAAAACACGTTTATTGTACACAGTAAACTTTCTTTAAATTACCACAAAAAGTTTCAAACACACAATTACTATCATTATCAACATTTACTACTAATTTGTCAATTAAAAAATTAAGTTATCAAAATTATGACAACGTCTACATTTTCTTCATTACAACAACATTTCCACATTAATTGCAAGTGGTTAATTTAGTACGAATACCAAACCTATCCGATAGTTAAACTAAAAAACATATTTATCTTGTTGAACAGTGTCATTTAATGTAGAATTCTACTGCAGTTAATAAAAACTCGAAGATTTTCCTAGCATGTTATTTCTAAATACTGTAGTAGGTAATGAAATTTCAATTCTAAGTTTTTTACTAAATTATAAGTTTAAAAACAATTAAAATCTAAAATGTTTTATTTAATTTAAAAAGTTAAAATTTTGAAATAATTTTTGCATGAAGTTAAAACTGAACTTACCTATTTTAAAAAGGAGATTTCTGCAATGGGTCCAAAGTGAAGATCACCCGCTTTCCAAAATGATTGATTCAGTTTCAGGTTTAAGACCTAAAGAATTTTATTTTAAATCCAAATAAAATGTAGCCTATCTATATTCGTTAATTTAACTAAAAGTGTTTACAGTGAATTTTAATGTAATTAGTAACAAAACAAATTCGCCTAAGAAACAAACATTGGCAACTTAAGCTTGTATTAGAGATCAGATCTCGCCTGATTTTCGCCAAAGTAGGGATTTAAATGCTAAAACTAAAATTTAATAAATTTAGAAAATTGTTTTATTTTTGACAATTTAAACTCTGGCATTTTTATCAAACGAATCTCCTTTAATAACATATGCTCTTAACTGATTTGGATTAATTTTAAAATTTACTGAAGAAATAGAACTCTACATTAATATTTTCTAAAACATCCTTAGTGAAAAGATAAGAATTTTCACTCTAATAATTTTTGTTGTACATGTATTAAAATATCAGAAGAAAATTTATACTTCAAATAAAAATACAACATTTCCTTACTAATACATCAGTATAGTAAGGATACATCATTAATATAAATCAATAGCATTCAAACTATGAAAAAATTTAAATTAATGAAACTTGTCCCACACAATAGACAAATATAATTTCTTTTTACACTATATGTAGAGATTACACATTTGATATTAAATTAATCTTATAAGCTGCAGAAAATATCACTAATATACAATTTAATTTGATGATAATTTAGCTGATACACGATATTTCGGAATATGTATACTATTGGATTAAAAATTTCGTTAGTTTTATTCAACTAAAATACTAAAAGACAATTTATTGATTATTACACAATACAAGTTAATGCACGATACAGCATTTTCCTTTAATAAAATTCAGGTTTTCCCAGCATAATCTAATGCTAAAAATATGCTGATCCAAATATTAGAATTAATTCAAAAAGAAAGGTCTTAAGAGCTTATAATTTTTAACAAAACTTTAAAATTGCATTAATATAACTCGCTTAGGTCAGTAACTAATTTTTGCTTCCATTAGATTTTAATAAAAGTATGAGTTAATTTTTAAAGTTTATTATTATTTGCACTTTACTAAAAACTTCAAAATTTATTAAAATTTTATTATAATTTTTATTCAGGTTATAAACTATAGAGTAAGTAATATAACTTTACTATTTACACGCTTTTGGTATAAAATTTACTCTACTTCCTTAGCGGTACCTCGAATCTTTAAACTAATTATCGTAAAACTTGAAAATAGCTTATTTGGAATACTAAATGTGTTTTTTCAAAAAGAGAGTATCTGGATAACAATATCTACAAAATTCTGTTATATTTCATTAATTGAAAAATTATTAGGAGTAAATTCAAAGATTTCTTAGCACAATGAACGTAATAGTTTAAAGTTTAAGGGTTTTTTAACGGTTGGTCGTTTCAGAGCACGAATTTACGATGCTAAGACACAGTCTAGGAACTTATTTTTAACCATCCCAGCTATTTAATGGTTAATTAATACATATATTTTATTGCGAGAATTGAGTGCCTAAGTTAAGAGCTTTCGTGTTAACGGTAAGCTATTGGACTTCAGGTCAAAGACCAGGATCATCCAGTCTAAGCAAACTCAGTTTTCACTGCTGGCATAATGTTACGGGTGCAACAACGTACAAGAGGGAATCTAAAATATTTGAAACTGCTGAACGAGTGTAGAGCTCAAAGAGGGAGCAGAACGGCCGTCTACCGCTACCAATTCAAGTTCCACACTTGCTCAGAAATTTCAAAATTTTCAGTCTTACACAAGTTTACTCATGTTAAGCGCTATATCGCATATGTTAGCGCTATATGGCGTAAAATTGTCCAAATTGAACAGGAAGTTTTCGAAAGCTGTTTTGATGTCTAAATCTCAATGTCTCAAAACTCGTAGTCTTATAGTGCACAGAATCTTCGGTTACTCTTTTTGAAAATGTCAAATTTAGAATATAGTTAAATGTACCGATAAATACGTTTATAGTGTTCACAATTTGCCCAGTCTCCTTGAACTAAATTTGCAGTGATATTTGCTAGTGCTTTGTGGATATTTGCTTTACACTTTGTTCTTAATATTTCTTCAAAAAAATTTTAAGCTTTTATATTTGCTAGAATAAAAAATTAACCATTAGATTTAAAATATAAAACTTAATTTTTAGCTTAAAACTAGCTTAAGAAGCAGAGAAGTCTATCATTTTAAATACTAAAAATATTACAACAGGCGAAGTATTACAAAGGTGAAATTTGAAAAATCACTAAGAGCGGTACGATACTACATCTTCACAGTAGTAAATTATTTCATAAGACATTATCAATTTTATCTTCTTTGCAGAAACCTTCTTAGTTTAATAAAATTAAATGGCATCTGAAAAATTTTCAAACTGGAAACTTTAAACTGCTGTTTAGTATTTGATGAAAAGATTCGTAATCATACAGCCGTTTAAATAAACATATTGTTCTGCATACTAGTTCTTACTTGCAATAAGCAGCTGGAAGTACTGTAATTGTTAAAATATATATTATGCTATTATTTAATTATTGTCTAATTTTAACTTATTTCTTCATAATGTACCCTGTTCTATAAGAGTCTAAAGAATCTTATTCCACTACTGAAGTAACAGGTTAGTGTTAGGGTAATGTTATGGTAAGTTTAGAGATTAGTGAATTAGAATTATTTGCTACTTCAGCAGCAAAATAAAATCTTACAAGAATATTTATGAAAATTTTTCCAACACGAGTATAAATGCCATTAACCTTTAAAAATTTTAAATTATATCATTTAAGTACTTTAAGACAAAACTGCACAATATAAAAATCTAAGAAATTTGTGGAAGTTTTCTGCCTTCTAACGCACAATTTCCAGAATAGTTTCAAATTACATATCTATTCTTAAAGAATTACTGCAAAAATAAATTGTTCAACTTGGATGAAAATTTTTACTTTAATTTTATGTTCGAAATCAACTTTACCAAGCTTATATAAATCTTACTTGCGAGTTTATATTACTTATTTAAACTGCAAGTTAATGTATGTAGAACAGTAAACATGTTTAATTATATAACTAATAAACTTAGAAAATCAAAAATTGAAGTTTTGTTTTCCCCGGCAATAAGTACCTTTACAATACCTCCCTCCTGTTTCTCGAGTATATTTAAAAAATTTAACTAGCTTTAAATCTAGATCTGCGCACAAATTATTTTAAATCGTATATTGAACGTCAAAGTGTAATTGTATAATTCTTCAATGTATTGAAAACTTATTTAAAATTCATTCAAATACTAAGAATTTTGATTCAAGAATATTTTACATTATGATGTGAGTGTTCCCTGTTCTTGGTCTAAGTTTTTAATTTCAGTTTGGATGATTCTAAGTTATGGATCAGTGTAAAATTAGAACAGTTTGGAATGATTTTATTTCGCACTATTTTAGTGTAAGATTTTTTTTGGAACTCTTCTAGTCGACATTAGGGGGAGGGGATTAACGTAATAAAACTCAGAAATACGTTGATGAAGGCGGAACCAGATAAATTTGTGGAAACTTTTACAGGAATTTCATATTTGTGTGTTCTAGCTTGAGGGGCGAAAGTTAAAATCTTTCGAACCAATGCTGAAAAGATTCATAAATTACATAGAGTTATCGCAATAACGATCTTTCTTACTTTGAGAAACTTTTATTTTAGTCATTTTTTTTAACTTACAGGCGAAAGCTTCTTTTAAATATAATTGAATCGTGTCAATTTAAGCACGCTATAAATTTAGTGACTTCGGAAAAGTTCTGAGATAATTCGTAAATCTAAGTTACTGTACTAAATGATCACTGTTAGACTATTTTAACGGTTTCTGTTTTAAAAATAATACACACAATATGCTACTGAGCTCGCCACTTTTCGAAACTGTTTGAGTCTCTTTTGTTCATTTCGGTTTAGTTTGTTCATTTTGTTCTTTTTTCTTTTAAAATATACATTGCTATAACAGACACTACTTAAACAATATAATGAAAAACTAATTAGAAATGTAGACATATTTTGTTAACTTTTAGACATACCAGTACACGACTTAAAAAATTGACTCTCCTTTTTAGAGTTTTTGTTAATAAAGACTAAATTACTCGTCTTAAAAGAAAATAAAGCTCGGATCCAAACATTTTCACATCGGAAAGCACCTTAAACATTCTAAAACTAGCGGTTACGTAAGTTTCTCGAATTTTTTCGGGGCGAAAATAAGAAGCGGATGAGTATTTTATAACAGCTGTAGCACAACAGTGGCATTTTAGTTTAATATAGAGTGATACAATTAAGTCAACACCGTGAATAGTTCAGTTTTGAGGAAATCTGGGACTGAAGATTAAATAATGACAGAATTTCTTCAGTTTTGCATTTAACAAAGACATCCATAAATTTTTTTTAATTCTCTATGAAGTTTTGATAAGTGAAAAGTTTCCTTGAAGAAATATCAGAAAAAAATTAACTTTTAAAAACTTTTTGAATAAGTTAAATTAATGCTAAAAGCTATTAAAACATTAAAGCCAAAATTTAAATATTTTAAGTGAATATTACTATTTAGCTTAAGTTTTTAAAAGATTTTTTTTGAAAGAAGTACCTAAAATACCTGTATCAGAAATTAACATCTTACAGGTAACAATCATATTTGTTACATAAAAAAAAAATCACGGAAGATGCAAGAAAGCCAGTCAATTGAAAATAAATATGTAAGACCTGAATGGAATAATTCCTTTTGTTACATAAGTAACAGATAGACGCCAATTTCCATTAAGTTGTCGAAGATCAATCAATCAGTGGTGGGGGCAATTTCAAGCCACAATTCTCAAAATAAAAATATTGTTACTCCCTAATTTATGTAGGGGAAAAGGCTAAATCTAAGGGAACAACACACGGAAATTTTGGTGCATCTGAACATCAATAATGGTGGCAACTATTGATGGTGGCAACTATAATGGTTACACTTATGTAGCGTAATGAAATGCCATACATAACTTTCAGGTAAGTGTCTCACTGCACCGAAAATGTTCTTTCTATACTACTTAGTGCAAAAGTAGCCTTTACAGCTTGTTATCCAATAACACTAAAATTTAAAATAGGGTAAATTATGATACGTATAGGAGCAGTAAAGTTATTTTGTGATACAATATAAAATAATAATCATTAGGTTAATGATTAGCTTACGAACAATACTTCTTAAAATTAGCTTTAAGCATACACAGCCCAGAAACAATTCGAACAAGGATTAGCAAAATCGAAGCTAACACCCAAAAAAATTTTGAAAGTTATACAATATAGATTTACCCTCACCTTATGAGATCACAACTCGTTATTATACAATTAATAGATACTTTTTACAACTAATTCTGTTTCTGTGTAATGCTCAAAATCGTACCAAGCGAAATGAAACTTTCACCATGTAAACAAAAAATATAGATCCTGTAGCAATTTAAATTTTACGCAGAGTATTGCGAAAACAATTTATGAAGAGAGTGGTGTAAGATTTATCATTTGTTAGAATTAAGATTTATCTTTCCTCATTAAAGTGTTTATAAACACTCGATTCGTTATCAACTAGAAGCACAATTCTTAGGGGTTTTTTATCACCAAAATTGCGATAAGTACCTGAGAGTTTACAATACGAAGCCTCATTTAGACATAAAGTCCCACTGATACTACCAGAATTATTGCCAAAAACCTGAACTTCAAATTGTTTCTTCTGGATAATTTGAACAATATGTTTTGTACATTCATGTGAAATGTTACAACGGTATTCATTTTTCAGAACTTTTAGAATTAAATAAACAATCTCAGTTTGAAATAATGGTAGAAATTAGATTTTATTCAGAAATATATGGAAGTAGATAAACCTATAAGTGCAATAAAATCTTTTTTAAGAAATTGAATAAAAAATAATTGACTAATTAAAATTATTAATTTCAATTACAAAATAACTATTAGCATATTTTAGATACTGTAGGATATTTTTATATTTTATTTATTCACATTCTGGTCATTAAGCGAAATCCACTATACTCTTGGCATAAAATTGTGAAAAGGTAATTCGAAATTTTACTCTTAATTTTTCATTGTAATAAAATTTTTTCTACCAACCAGTGTAAAATCAATTTTTTACATACACAATAACTTTGTCAAAGCATATAAAGATATAATCCTGAAATATTTTTGGTAACAAAAATTATACTAGAAGTTCAATATATTGGCTGGGCTTAACGAGGTTATTAAAGCTTACTAATTCCTAAATTTTTATAAAGACTAACATGGTTTCTATTGTGTGTTAATGACCAATATTAAATTGCAAAACTGTTAATATTTATGATAAATAATTTGAAGTTAAGCACTTATAAGAATTCTGGAAAATATTAAAATCTACCTTATGATTGAGATTTGTATACTGCACGCTCATTCTAAAATCCCAAAATACCTGGAGCATGGAGCTTTGTGATTTAACTTAATTACTGTACGTAAACTGACAGTTTAAAATAAACTTAAGTAACTTGATGCTAAAAATTTATTCGTGAACACTTAATAGAAAAAAAAAGCCAAATCCTACACTAAATGAGACAAAGCTGACTAGTAAGCAACGAGATTACCTATATTCTTACGAACAAAATGAAATAAGCAATTTTAAAACTTATGGGTTCCTGAAGAAAATAACTTCAATTTTAAAATTCCGCTTACGGAAATTTAAAATTGAACTAATGGTTGCTAGTCACTTATAAGCTAAGAAATTCAATCTAGAAATCCCCCCCCACTACATTGTTATCAAAGCATACAAGAAAAAGAGAAGATTTTTTAAAATCAATTAATTTTCCTCCCTTTAAGCAAAAATCAATGAAAAAGTAAACAAAAATAAGACTAAAAATACTAAATAATTTTAAATATTGATAAGGAACAAATTATTTAATTCAAAAATTAGGTTTTAAACAGTTTTTCGAAAAACTTTTGTTGTTTCAAATAAATAGTTTAACCACACGATAAAAAAAAGAAGTTTAAAAGCAAAGAAATCAGTTGAATTTTCCCTTTTGAAAACTTGCTAAAATTTAGAATAAATTGCAAAACGTTATTAATATTTGAATAATTTATAAACTTGCAACACAAATTTCTATATATCGCTAGCCTATCTTATAATATTATTTAATTTTGAAATCAAATATTATAATTACTTTTAATAATTAAATTGTGAATAAGATGCACATATTAGGATTATGATGATAATATAAGGATCAAACATTTAGCATGCAGCAAACGAATGAGAAGAGTTTACTTTGTGAAATTTAATTGAAAATAGTTTAAATAAAATAAGTGGCAAATTCAACTTCTTCTTGAGAATTCAATTACTTATTTCATGCTCGTTGAACTGCTAAAAAAGGAAACTAAAATAAATTTAATCTAAAAATCATTTTATAGTCATAATCCAGTAAAATTGTATTTAATCCAGTAAAAACTTATTTTGACCTAATTTAAAAAATACTGGGTGCAATTATTAAAGATGCCTTTCTACAGCGAAAGTAAACTTACCTGATACGATCAAACTTCGTTATTAGAGGGTCCACAAACTTCAACTTGAATACACTTTAACATTTGCAACATCAAATAGAAAGCAACTCGTGGGAGGAGAAAAAAGGATTCCAAGCGCTTTTATATAAATAAAGAAGAGTGAGCGAGATTGCTCACAGTGGGACAAAATCAGAAAAATGCGGCCAAAATTAGAAAATTAACTTCAATGTTCTAAAAATTGATCACCTATAGTGTTTTGGGTCGCTGATTTCAAATATGAAGTCAAAATTAAAAAAAAAACAAAAAACAAAATGGCGGATGATTATTGAAAAAATTGTAAATAAATAAACAAAAATTATTTACTAGTAGTTTTTGAGATCTTTGATTACAAATTTGTGGTTAATAACTTTAAATAAAGTAATGGATGTAAAATCGCAAATATTTATCAAAACAATTTTAAACTAAATAAATTGAATCAAAATATTTAAGATTGTTAATTACAAATTCGATTATCGAATTTAAAAAAAATAATGAATCTATTTTGCTAGATATAAAAAATTTTGAAAATGTTATAACAAAAATAATAATCTCAAGTTTATTTTTATAATTTTTTCATTAATTTTATCATTATTATAAAAATGACACGAACTATAAAAATCGATATATCAGCCAAATTCGCAAATATTCGCAGCTAATTTTTTTTTAGTTCTTGAGTATATATACCAAACAAATGTACACATTTTTTTTTACCTCGGCAACGTAAGGCTTTTTTTATAGAGCACCCTAAAGTTACAATTTCATTGTACAGGGCAGAAATAGGGAAATGGCTCTGGTTTTAATAGTATTTATATAAAATAATGAATTCATATATATCTTAGAAATACATTTATGTATAAATCATGCATAGTTTTAATATTTTTATTTACTATAAGGATTTATTATATTGATAAAAATTTAACTGAAAAATAATTTTTTTTTTATTTTGACTTTGTTTCCATTTAATTGCTATTTTCATTAATAAACCAAAAAAAAAACAAGATACACCGTCATATTCCTTGGACATTTTACTAAAAAAACACCATATTGAGATTTTTCTTCTTCTTATAACTTCATTTTTTTTAATTTTTGACCACGAAAAATGATTTTTGTTCCACAGTGCGACTGCTTCTTTTTGCTTAATTAGTAAGATTTTATATGGTTAGATCTTCCTTGTCCTAGTTGCAGTGTTCTCCCGCCAAACGCTGCGAAGGATAAAAGTAATGGGTTCGAATCCCACCGTAAGATGGATGTATCATATAGCTGTAGTTCTTATTTTGTTTAATCTAATCTTAGACTTCACAAGAATTATCGCTTTATATTGCTCTCACAATCCTGCATAGGTTTGTACCAATGAGTAAATGGTTGTGAATTTCATGGCTACAATGTATTATCAATCTCTAAAGCATTTTGAAGTAGGAAGTGGAATGGCTTCGATTCGTACTGTATCTCTGGATGTATATTTCATTCTTTAAATAAGATGTCCATCTGTAGTGCCTTGTCTTATAATGGCCAATGAGCATTCCTTTGAATTGAGTACATAGGCCTATAATTATTTATTGCCTGCACGCGTGGACTACACATACAAGTGCAGGTTTTAATGTTCTTCAGGAAGAGCAGCTTATAAACTCTCATTAATTTGAAGAGCAAATAGTAATAATAAGAGAAAAGCATTACAAAGATACTTCTTGGTTTATGACGGAATTTGAAACCCACGAGGTCCACAATACTGAACGCTTTCAGGAATGGGAAGACCACTCAGCCCTCACAAGTCTGTAAATTTAATGAATAATGTATCGAAACGATCTCTGCTCAATTCTCAGGGTGGCTTATAATTAAAGAACATGTCCTTGAATAGAAAATTCAGAGTATCTTTACGCGAGAGTCACTGAGAAACGCCAAAATTTTGAAAGCAATGAAACTTTAAATCGAAATCAGATCTACAATGGTGGAGTGATGATAACTAACGAAGTTGCTAGTCGAGAATTTCATCATTTCGAAATCTCATCATTTTGAGATATCATCATTTTCAATTCTATAATAACGAAAGTGAAATTTCAAAATAATAATAACCACTAAACAGAATGAGAATGAGACATGGATGATAAAATTTTCAATATTTCCAGAACAGGACAATGCGAATTAGAACGATTTTAATTGGCAAAATTAAGTGGCACTATTCCAAGAATCAAAGAGAGTTCCTGGTGTAGTGAAAAATTTAAATGTTCTTTAGTATACAGTTGCTGTTACCATTTTTGTCATTTAGTAACTCTAAAATTTATTGTAAATCTTACAGTAAGATAAAATATGCAGACGTGTCAGTAAAATTATCTTTATGATACAATATAAAATAAGAATCCTTAATTTAGGATGGATGTATACAATATTTCTTACAATATTTTCGAAAGCGAGAACAACTTATATATTGAGAGAATGCGCGTGAGCTTGGCGAAATCTTTTTCCAATCTAGGTGTTTATATTTAACTACACCCTTTAACTCAGATGGGACAATGGTGTCTCTTATATTTAGTAGTTAAAATGGACTTGAGCTTACAAAATAATTCTTATTTAACTTTTTTAAGTCTAAATGAAAGATTTATGCTCTTAAAAACTTTTTTTTTATTTTTAAAACTGAGATCCAGGAGTTGTGACTTAACTAATTTAATGTCTCAAATGTCTGTACTTAAATATATAAGAAATTACAATATAAAAATTTGCTGTAAAATAGACTTTACGGTAAAATTGATTTTTAGAATACCACGCCCACGGTTGCAGTGCTTATTACCGTAATTTGATCTGAAATTTGTAACAGTGTAAGTAATGTGCATATTAACCACTTCGAGCAGTAAGGTATACCCCAAATATATTTTTATATCCATAATAAAGTGTAAATTTTCAGTGCTATTTACTACCAAATGCTAGTTGCAAAAAATGAACAAAAATATTTCAAAATACATATTTCAGAAACGTTTTATATACTCATAAATGCCACAACCCTGAATAAACAATTATCAACTAGAAATTATGTTCTTTTTTAAAAAGAAAAATAATTTATAAATCACAAATCAGATTATTTATACAAAATATAAAATAATTATACCAAAAGGAATTTATTATTATCGATATAATTTATCAGTAAGTAATTGTATTAAAATAATCGTTTGATTTTAGTAATTTCTAAAATCCATCGTGAATGGTTGCTCATAAATGCCATAACCCTAAATATCCCCGTAAATAAACAATTATCAACTAGAAATTATGTTCTTTTTTGAAGAGAAAAATAATTTATCAATCACAAATCAGATTGTTTATACAAAAATAAAAAATAAATTAGACCAAAAAGAATTTATTATTATCGATATAATTTATCAGTAAGTAATTGTATTAAAATAATTCGTTTGATTTTACTAATTTCTAAAATCCATCGTGATTGAAATTCTTTTTATATAGTAAGAATCGTAGTATGCCATAATTACTTTTTTTTTACCTCCCGATCCTCAGTAGTAATTTTTTCTGTCATAGGTACAACTTTTTATGATATTATTTAGGACATTATATCTCTCACAAGATCCATAAAAAGCAAGGTGAGAAATAAAGGTCAAGAGTAAGAACTTTATGATATTAGATGTTGGGCAAGAAAAGTACTTTATCCTTCATGTCAGGGAGATGCTCAAAAGGAAATATATTTTTCTCTTCGGAAATCAATTTGTGCACCTACTTTCACTAATATAAAACATGATATAATATATTATGTAATAAAACTAAATAAATACCTGCTTTTTTCTTATTTTCTTTTGTTAATTATAAATAATATATCACTCTGTTGTTAGTTGAAATACGCATAGTTTATGCTACAATTTAATTTATTTTCAAATTATTTTTAATCTTTTTATCACACTACTATTACAGCTTCTTGGGGTAGAAAATTGTATAGAAATCGTAAAGAGATGTATAGGTGTAGTATTCAGTACAAAAAAAAAAATTCGGGTTAAACTATGGTAAAAAGTATCTTTTTACCACAAGTTCCATTTTTACCGAAACATGTTACAGAGCATGTAAAAATCTGATATACCGTAATTTTTACAGCAATAATCACTGAATTACTCTAAATAAATATTACTGTAAAAATTTCGGTGAAATATTCTACGGTAGAAATAGATTTTGCAGTAATAAAGATTTTACGGAAGATGCACCTAAAGTACCGGTACTTTATATCATAATTTGATCCAAAATTTTTTAGAATGTATGTAGTATGTTGGTACTAACATTTTATGCAGATTACTTATGGATTTTCTCATGGTATAAAACTGTAATTTAATTTAGGAAACATATGAAGAATTAATGACAAAAATACAGATAATAATTAATATCGATCTGAAAAAATGAAAAAAAAAGAAAAATAAATAGTTAAGTATTGGAATAAATTATATATGAAACTTAAAGATATAGGGCAAAAAAGTGAAATAACTGTAAATTATGATATTATCCAATCCAATAAGAAAATCGAAATTTCATTAATTCATTTTTAGAACATTGAAGCTGTAAAAACTGTGATTAGCTATTAATTTAATTATTCTGATTGATTGATTCAGTTGAAATATCGATTGAATTTATTATTCTGAAATTTTAGTGATTTTTTTTTGTTCGTATGGTAACGATTTACCGGAAATTCTAGCCTTCAAAATTATTGTTCTTATTAACACACATTTAAAAAAAAAATACAAAATTGGAAAGTAAATTTAACCGAATAAATGACTTTGAGGCTGTGTTCTAAGGTATCATGATGAAATTATTAAATGTTAACACAATTACCATACTTTATTACTTATTATTTTGCAGTTAATTTGACCAAAATCATTGATGAAACTGTTCGGTGAAAATTACTAAGCTTTTCAGTGTTGCCCTAGAGTCAGAGAAGAACAGAATAAATTTTACAAAATTCTGGTAGTTTCAACCATACTTTTTTTTATCATTGAAGGATACACTATTTTCGTTTTTTTAACGTATGCAATAAATGAAAATTTTAATTTACTATAATACAATGACCTATAATTCAGTGACCCATTTGCGCCTGGAAAATATAAAACTTTTTTGTGGTACTATATTTTAATACATTAATCTATAATGACAGCACTTACAACATCTTATAACTGTTTAAGAAGGCAATATTGGACCCCATTGTTCCTGCATTGTGGATTTAATTATCAGAAATTTAATTAACAACTCATAGCATAATATAAAGATATTCCTTTTCAGAAATATTTCTTATGAAAATCTGCAGAACTTCGTGGTAAGTTGCATTATATTTTCCTTCAGAATCTATCCTTTGTTTTGTATCGTTCCCACTTCTCTTTGTTGGTTGCGTTTGACTATCTTAGCATAAAAAAAATATTTTGTGTTAAGAAATTGCAAAGACATTTTTTTTTTTGTTCTTAACAAATTTTTTATCTTACCATTTTACAAATAATACTTACCTTGTATTCCAGTTTTTCCAAATTTTTATATTTTATTTTTTATTTTTACATTAACTTTTAACATTGCTTGATAGAATTTACTTTAACAATAAAATTAGCTTTATACTTTTATGCTGCAAAAAACTTTATACTATGCCAATTTTGTTTCCACTTTTTCCTTACATGATTTTGGAAAGACTTTGCATGTTTATATTATTTTTAAATGTATACCAACGTTTGTCGCCGGGATTCAGTCCAAAATAAATACGTCAATGACAATTTTATCCGTTTTAATACAAGAATTTTTTTAAATATTTAAAACATTAATAAAATTGATGCTTTACCATTTTCTTTTTGATTTAATTAAGTTGATTTACTATTATTTTCACCACCGCAGCATGTAAAGAATTTTAATCGTTAGTTGAAGATTTTTTCATGCTGGTATAAAACTAAATAAATTCAGCTTATTCATAATTCTTTTTCTTTAGCACTAATATACTGTTAGAAATTTCTCGGAAAAACTGGTTAAAGAAGAATTTATTTGTTATTTTTTCATATTCAATCAAAATGGTCAAATAAACATAAAAAAGATGCTACGATGCTACTCAAACCATTAACTGTAAAAAAAAAATCGTTTATTGCCGGTTTTCATCTTCAAAAAAAATCGGTCAAACAACCAGATTTTTATCAGTGCCAACTAGGTCCATCTTATAAGGCTATTTAGTTTCTTGAAGCTGGGTACATACGGTAGCCAAGAGGACTAATCTCTCAATCTCATGACAGTCTGATAGAGTTCGAATCTCAACATTACCACACTATTTCTTAAATCACTTCAACACATGAAGAGTTTTCAGTGCCTTGCATTCCTCAATTGATGACCCTGGTCCATCAGAATACTGTCATTAAAGTACAGATGGCAGACGCACAGAGATACTTAATACAAAAGAGTTTAGTATTTCCCCTCTGACAGGACAGATAAACTAATTTAGCTTCATTCCCCGGTTCATTTGATAAAACACAACTCAACCACAACCTAACTCCAATGTTCATTACCAATAATATAACGTAAATTTCATTTTTACGATTCTAAAACCATGCTAGTTGCAAATGGTTAAACCATGTAGTTTGAATATATATTTTTTTTAACCTTAACAGTTTTAAAAGGTTTCAAAACCATAAAGGTAAAGAAGTATTTCTATCAGTTGACTTTATAGTTAATTGGATGGACAGACTGTTTCTGGTAATTTTACAATAATTATAGAATGAAAATTCTAACAATGTATTATTGTGGGTAGCTAAGACTTTCGGTTCGGTTACTAAATAAATGCATTTTTTGCTCCATTCTATCTCTTTCATATATCTACATTAGTATCTAATATTCATATTTAAAAAAATATGTAAATACTTTTTGATTTTAGTTATATTGCCCCGACTTGAATAACTATAATGATCAATATTTTTTTCCTGCAAAAGATTTAAAAATTCCTTAAAATTTTATAATAATCCTAAAATCCTTTATGGAACATATGCTAGCAATGTTTTTCTATTGTGTTGAATATATTTTGAATGAAATAAAGTTGCAAGGTGCTTATGACTAGGCTTTGAATTCTTGAACATTTTATAGAAAAAAATTTATGTTTCTTACATTTTGCAACGCAATAAGAAATGTAAACTATGTTCCAAAACATCCAGCAAACAAAACAAACATAAAAATATGATGAGCTAGCATTTAAGATAATAACTGCCAAACAAATCCTTCATTGTCAGACGGTAGCACTCGAGTAACTACTTTTTTGTCTCAGATTTTATAGCAGAATAATACATTAAATCAGTTCGAATTTTAAAATCGTGATATAATTTATTTTCTTACTTTGTAAAATATTTTAGAATGTCTGACAAAAATGGCAGCAGTTACTTTCACCAGAGTGGTGCAGTAAAAAGTCATACATAAATCTTGGTTCTAAATGTTTTTCTACACCAAGAATGTTCTTTCACATTACTATCATTTTTTTTCTTCAAGTAGCAATAAAATTTAAAATTATAGTAAGAGTCATGAGATTACCCCGGCCTGTGTAGGTGTCAGGGAACTGGCTTTGTATCAGGAAGGTTCTTGGTTCGAATCCGGGGCAAAGTAGGAATGTTCTTTCCCTTTCTGTGCTATCTTTCCTTAGAGTGGGAGCAACGTTGGCCCACCTAATATAGGCCCCTGAAAGAGTGGCCAACAAATCTGCCCTTCAGATGCCTGTATTGACGAAAGGTTATTCTCCAGGTGGGCATCGAAAAAAAAAGATAATCATAAGAATCAGTAATGTTATTTTTAGGCAAAGTTATTTTACTTTCCATTCGCTTAAAAGTTTTTAATGTTGCGTCTCAAGCAAAAAAAGAAATTTAAATTACCTATCTCCTGACTGGAATCATATTTTCCAAAATGCAACCTTTTGTACCATTGAAATTTTTAATTAATACACCATGAAGTGTCTTTGCGGTGGTCACTATAAAGCTTCCTAACTCTCCTTGGTATTGGATGTTCATATATGGTGGTTAAAGCATAAAACTACGAAACGGAGGTCATTGGTTCGAATATTGCAGACAGTCAACGAACATTTCTCTCAAGCATTTTTTACTTCTCATGCATTTTGCTTAAAAATGAGTATTTGCTGTTTTAATTTTGAATTAATGGGGTTTTCAAATTTGACGTTGTTGTTGTAGTTCATTTACGTCGCACTAGAGCTGCACAACGAGCTATTGGCGACGGTCTGGGAAACATCCCTAAGGATGATCCGAAGACATGCCATCACAATTTTAATCCTCTGCAGAGGGTATGGCATCCCTGCTTCGATAGCCAGACGACTTGCACGCGAAGTCGAGCACTTCACGGTTGAACAGTTTAACAAGGACCAATACCGCACACGCTCATTCCCTAAGCAGACTGATCCAAGTGGTTACCCATCCGCACACTGACCGCAGCGAGTGATGCTTGACTTCGGTGATCTGCTGGGAAACGTGTCTTAACGATCAGTCCAATGCGGGGCATTTCAAATTCGACTATATTTGCTTCGGAGCTATTTGGATACAGTTTTGCTCAATCGTAAGAAACCCCTTTTTTTCATCGTAGTTATAAAAATCAAACATTGAATTGCTTATGAAGTGATGTTATTGTTTTTAATGTTTAAGTTGAGTTGTTTACAAGAGCAAATTTATTTATTTCCCGCGATTTTGTTAGTTTATAGAGCAAAGATCCATGTTCATGGATACATGAGTTGGGTTATGATTAAAGAATGGATTGACATCTTAATTCCTATGCATTACATCTTGTTTGTTGTCGCTCGATTTATAAAGATTACATTTCTATTTTCCAAATAACAAAAATCGGCATAATCAGGAGAAGTATGGGTGAAATACCTAAAGAATTAAATGATTTTAATTATCTAATGAGAAGAAGCAAACAAAATTCCTGTCGAACTAAAAAAACTTAGTAATTTATTTTATCCTGGAAGTCATTGAACTCATGGCGTAAATGGAAATTCTATAATGATTTATTCTGAATATGTAGCAAAAAAGTGAATTCTTAGTTTATCAGTTATATGTTGTTGTTTTATTATATTAAATGAAAAAATATTTAATAACATTGGGTTTTCTATTTTTTAAAATTTACTTATTTATTTTGTTAAAAACCTCTAAGCACATTTGGTTCATCCAAAAAAATAAATAAATTCATATTTGAAAATCGATTTTTATATTTCTGAAAATATGCTTTTTGAAATTAGTTACATTTATGATCAATCAAATTTAATTCCTAAGCGCTATTTTATTAAATTTTCGTAGCCGCAATTTTATCCATGTTTTAGGCTTTTATTAGCGTTATCTTTGGGGTTAATATTTCAATTTTTTTTAAAGTATACGCTTAATATTTTACCCACATGCGTATAGTTTGCTAAAAACAATAAATATTTTATCCATTTACGCATTTCTTTATTTATACAAATACAACTTACAAATACATTTTTTAATGTCTTTATAGCAGTAATTGAATTATAATACAGTCAAATATCGCAGAAATCAAAGTTTTGGATTTCTAATATTAACGAAATAAATTCGACGTAAAATAATAAAAAGCCATATTTGTATAATTAATTTTCAAAGTGAAGCTTAAAAAATAAGCGTTTTTATTTTTATTTTGATACTTGAAACCTAATCTTAGTATGACAGATATTTATTTTCCAAGTAAGTAAATAACAACAGAAAAATTGCGCATATGAAAATTATTTTTACATTTATATGTAATTTAGTTCAGCTTTAAACAAATAAATACTATATTATTGAGTTGCTTGTGAATTATCTGTTTTATATATTTGGTAAAAAAAATTGATGCACCGCCGAGATGAATCTTTAATAATGCATTTTACTTAATATCATATAGGATTATATGACAATACAATCCTATTATATGATTATATGATAAGCTTCATATGGGATTTATTGATTAAGAAAACAATGAGCTTTTGCATATTAAAGTATTACTAAGACGCTTAAAAAAGGTTTCATTTCTGAAATCCACTACATTATTCCACTTTTCGTCAAAGAATTTCAAAAAGATAGAAATGGCTAGACAATTTTATGATAGCCAAATCTATCTTTATAAAACACTGAGCATAAAAAGCTTTATATAAGAAAAACGTACTTCAATACAAAATAAAAAGTACTTAAATTATAGAGGTATGGAAAAGTTCAAGAAACTTTAAATTATTTGATCAATAATACAACGCGACAACTACAAACCCTATCGTATTTTTTTCAAATCTTGGCAAACATCCCAAAACCCTTTTAAACTTGAATTCCAACATTTAGTAGTTTCATGAAATTCAGGAATAAAAATATTAGTTTAGGGTTTATATTAAGCTAACAATATATATATAAGTGAAATGTTAAAATAAGTTATTTACTATATTAAGTTTTAATAATCTTCTTTTTTCATTTTTAATAATCTTTCTTTTTTCATTTTTAAAATGTTGTTGATCTTATTTCGATTTAAAGTTTCCTTGTTTTCAAAATTCTGACATCACTCAGTGACTCTGGAGTAAAGATCCCATGAATTTTCTATTCAAGGACATGTTCTTCTATCATAAAGTCACCCTGGGATTTGAGCAGAGGTCATTTCGATACATTATTCATAAATTTACAGACTTGTGAGGGCTGAGTGATCTTGCCATTCCGGCAAGCGTTCAGCAGTGTCGACGGGTTCGAATTCCGTCATAAACCTAGAAGTATCTTTGTAATGCCTTTCTGTTATTATTGCTATTTGCTCTTCAAATTAACGAGAGTTCACTCGAGTAAGGATATTGATTAATTATTTTATTTCGCCCCACATACTGTCGTACCACATACTTGGGTGACGGATGCATAGTTGATCGCCAGATGAAAAATAGCATGCTAGGTGTAGGGCTACATAATACTTACAATAAATCCAATCTGTTCCATTTCATCAAGCACATGTTCTAAACGCGTAAGAGCATATTCACCCATAGCACAATCAATTTCTCGCTCTATTGCAGCAGCAGTAGAGAAATTTTGAAATCTGTTACGGTTTCTCTTTACCTAATCGTTAATGCTATTTGAGCCACACAGCACATGCGCGAAACTTTTAATTCTAGTTAGAGTAGTTAAAGGGGTAAAAAAAAGTTTAGCGTAACGGTAAACATTAGGAAAAGTCCATACAAAATCTATCTGTTAGGTGTGTTATTGGCTTACAATTACTACAAAATCCATGTACTTCCTCCATATACACCAATTTTCACAACTAAAAATCTCAGGGATTCACATATGGAGAATGAGAGATAATAAAAACTTTTCTAATTTAGCCGATTACCTCCAAAGTGAGCTAGAAGTGTAGATGGTCAAGAAATGAGGCAATGCACCCTCTTGCATGCAGACTGTAGTTTCTAAGCTTTCTTGTCTTTGTAAGGCAAAAACTACTTTCTGCTTTAAGTCTCAGTTGCAGGTCTCAGCAATAGATTTGTTTTGGGAGGCACTAAGACTGTTCTCTTTAAAGAAAGAGAACAGTCTTTAAAGAAAGAGAACTCTTTAAAGAAAGAGAACCATAAAAGAAATCAGTAGTAAAAACTTGTCCTATAGTAACGTAATCAGAATGCAGCAGCTGTTCATTCATGGCACTGGGGATTTCAATTCCCCATGATAGTAGTGTATTGAGTATTCACTGCTTTCATTTAGAGTTAAATGCGCTTCACCAGATTGCAAAATATTTGAAGTGCATGTATTTTCAAATGCTATTCTTTTCCAAAAATACTCTCCTTTCGTGCTGTAGGCCATGGGAAATAAGAATCACGTGACACAGCTCGAGAGCTTTTCAAATAACAATTGGAACTGGATGCTCTTTTGACTACCTCAAAATCAAATCAGTATCTACCTTCCTCCTGCTTGCATCACGCATAATTTATAAATCTCTTTCCATTTAGTTGCAGGGCGAGTGTTATCGACGATGTTAACCTTCATCTATAAAAAGATACTCAAACATAGAATCAAGTTAACATGTTCTATATACAAGTGAATTGGAATTGAATTATTGTAGGGGTAGCCATTTCAGAAAATCTTTCAAACATCAATATTCTGGCAGTGTAGTTGAGCAATTATCACTCCGATGAAATAATTAAACCACTTACGCTCGTTCTTTCTTCTGTAATGTCATGCTAGGTAATGACTGTGCATCAAATTTTGGGTTTTTAAGAACCGCTTCAAATGACATGTGGGGTACAGGATAACTCTAACATCCTGTTTTATTGTGTGACCCCCTGTTTAGCACATTTTTGATTTTATATTTGGTCAGGATTCTAAAAATATGTATAAAGGGAGTTGATTATGGAACAGTTCGTATATGCAATATAACTTTCTTAAAAGTTCAATTATTTACTTCAAATAAATTTATTATCCCAGCTATAAATTTATATTAATAATCTTTTTTAAAATTAAATATTTGATTTCATTTCGTTTCGTGTCAATAATTTAAAAATTCGTGTAAATGGTAACTTACTATTTCATGATCTTTGAAAATATCGTTAAATTTTATTAAATAGAATACAATTTATTTTCCTGGGGATTGAAACAAGGAGATTTACTTGTGTTTCGAAACTTTTTTGAATTAATTTGTATTGCTTTTAAAAATGAATCTTTATATCTGTTGAAAGTTTTCAGAAATATTTTTTAGGATAATTTTTTTTTCTAAGCTCAAAGCAAACTACCCGTTTCTGGCTTCTGTTTTCTGAAACTAATTTTTCATATCGTAAGATATTTTACGATTACTTAGTATGCTTGCCTCATGACGTTATTATAAATTATTATCTGGTGTTAAAATTAATTCATAATTATTTGTCCTCTTCTTACTGTGTTATCTTAAATGTCCTACTTACATTATTATATTTGTGTTATATTTTAGAAAACTTTCATTCGAAATTCTTTAATACGTATGACTTAGATTAAACTTCCGTTCAAATGTTTCTTGTGTAAAAGAATGTTTCAGTGATTTCACAATAAATATTACAGTAACAATTGCGGCATGAAAATTTTTTTGTTCCGTAAGATTTTACGGTGAAGATAAGTTTAACGGTAAAAGGTAATGACACCCTGAGTGCCGGTATTTTCTACTGTAATTTGGTCCGGAAATCTTTACAGAGTAGCTAATCAACAGATTTACTGATTTGCTCTGTTAAACAACGGGATTAAGTCTTTTCCCCATTTCGCCTTGATAACTTTAACTGCCTCCGTATTATTAAAGTTCTAAACTTTCTTTCTCCCATTCTATCAATTAATTTTCTGATTCCTTTGACCAGATTCTTCAAATATCGAAAAATAAATAAACGACATTGTGTTATTTTCTTACTTGTAATAATATTTTAAACCGTCTGAATTTTGATTATATCAAATTTAATTAATATCAATTTTAATAGTTCAATATTGACTAATTTGTCAGAAAATTTGTTTTTATCACTTCCTAGGATATGAAACTTTACCATTGAATTATAAAAAATCCATTGGTAAATTTCCACAAACTAAAACATTATATTTCTTACATCCCTAGTATAGTAGTTCAATATTATAATTATATGTCAGAAAATCTGGTTTTATTAATCTTTTGGATATTCAATTTTATCATAGAATTATGAATAGTGTTTAACAAACTAAAACAATACAGTATTTATTTCTAAAACATTATAAAAGATTAAAAGCTTTTAATTTAAAATATGGTTTTTAAATGTGTTTTAGTTTTCAAAATACGATTAGCAAATGTATTGAAGAAAACTAGTTAAGCTTGCTAACGATTGATTTTCTCTTTATTAATCGTTCTTTTTTAATAGGCAAGTTCTTTAATTTTGCGAAAGATAAATAACCATGAATTTTTGTAACCATACCATTAAAACTTGTGTAATCTTAAGCGTTACCAAAAGTGGTAATCCGACTTCAAAAATAAATGAGTTTGCTTTCTTTTTAAATTTTATATTACACAAGATTGATCGCGTCATTTGTATAAAAATAGTTTCTGCTATTTTTAGGGTTCAATTTTAACAAATAACGCTTCACAAGAAAAATTTCTAATTTATGGGAAAATACTTTCTCTATATTCAGCCTTGAAGTAATTTATTTCTTAATACTTTAGCCATTTAAAACAAGGAAAAAGTTCTAATTCCAGTGAAAATATTAATGCCTTACGTATTAACATTACTTTTTCTTTGGTAATTAATGTAATGCACAGAGGAAATAAAGAACTACAAGTAAAATATGCTGAGTAATTTCACTCGTTTTAAAACAGTTTGAAAGTTTCTTAGTGAAAGTAGTAATTTCTTAAAAATAGTAATATATTTCAATCCTTACTCAAGGAAAACAAAATCTTAATTGCGAAAAAGAATTTCGATTTATTACGAACTTTTTTCTTTCTATTTTGAGAATTAGTTTCTGCTTCTTTTTGAAAGTGATTTATAGCAAATGAAAAGAAGCAAGTTTTTAAATATTTATGCGCAATAAAAGTTTCTTTAAGGTTAAAAATTAAATTAGAGAAGTTGAATTCATTTAACTGAACAATAATTAAAAAGAAAATAAACGTTCGTCTCTCAAGAACTTGGAATTAATTAGAACACCGAGAGGAAATATTTTGCAAATTAATTGAATGCGTAATTTTGTTTTAAGAATTTTTAACATTTTTCTAAACGTTAAAAACAAGATTTTTTTCTTTAAAAAAAATACGTTTGAATTAAAAGATATGAATCCAAGGCATATAATAAACTTAGTTAAAATTAATATCAAATATAAATGAATATAATTGAATTGACTAGTGTTTTTAATTTATTGGTGCGAATTAATTTCTGATGAGATTGCAAAAAGTAATCACATATAAATTAAAAAAGTGCAGATTAGTTGAAGCAGTTTATTTCTTTGTAATTTAAAATATATATTAAAACCGCAACAGATAAATTAATTGAAACTTAGTAAAAGGTAAATTGTTATTTACTCGCATTTTATATAAACTTGATTTTAAACTTGATAAAAATGATTTTAATCGCATACTTTCGTGTTTTATTCAGGTTGTTTCCTAAAGACCGGCCTATTGTTATGCTTTTTATAATCCTTCTGATGCCGGCTAGGTGGTCGAGCTGTTAGCGTGCCTTACTGCGAAGCCAATGGTTGCAGGTTCGAATCCCGCTCAGGGATTCCTCTGCGTGCTGTCCTCTATTGTGTGAATGTGACTCATCCTATGAACGGGTATCAGTACAGTTTAGCGTGGGTAATATTGCTCAACTCCGTGACTAAGGTTCACAGGTATCCACCGGGTAACGTTTAATGAGCAACAATTTCGGCATCTTCCGAGGCAAAGAACTAGAGTTAAGTGCCAGCCATTAGGAAAGAAAAAAGAATGCTTGTCAAAAAAAAAAAAAAAAAAAAAAAAAAAAAAAAAAAAAAAAAAAAAAAAAAAAAATAGCACATTTGGATCATACATGTAACCGTTACTTAAAAGTAACCGTTAGCTAAAAAGTAACGAGTAAAATTTGACTGAATGTTACTGTTTCCTATGGTTGAGTGAATGTAAACAATAACAAGCTTCCAAAAGCCGGAAGAAATGTAGTAAACTTCCGGTGTATTCCTCCGCATATGCTAGTTTACGATGTGATCTGAGAACAGGCTTGATATCATAGGAAGTTTTTTAATTGTGATTTGCGTTTAAATTGTAAATTCACGCGTAATTTTACCATTTATAAGAGTTTTCTGTAATTTATAAATTCTAAAAAGTAGTTAGCCGGAAATAAATTTGAGAAAATTAATATCAGAACATAAGTAAAATATAAGGTTTGTCATGCATTGAGTGTTATCCCCTATAAAGCTGTATTATTGTAAAATATCGCCATTTGTTATTTTTAGGGTAGCATCGTATGCATGCTTGCGGACTTTTTGAATTCGTTTGTTGTTTGTTTCAATGAAAATTAAATTGAAGGAACAGTTTTATTGTAAAAAGTATAATAATATTGGATGGCCTGCTTTTTCAAATTCAGGCGTAAAAATAAATCGGAAGTAGTAACCTGGAAGTCTTTCGGTAAATTTTAAACCCTAGCGCCACATGTGCTTAGCCTTATACTATCCATACGCAAAAATAACAAGTAAAAAGTTTTGATTTTGAAATGTAACGAGTAAGAAGTACAATTAAAAATACAAGTACGAAACAAAAGAAAAGTAACGATTTTAAAGTATATTCCGAGGAAATAGAAATTCGAAGAAACCTTAAATTTCATTAAAATGTTGCTTTATACTGTATTTAATTTTAATTTAAATGTATAAAATTTTAAATGTATGAAATAGTGGACGTAAAAACATCCAGAAACCAAACCCGATATCAAAAGTTCTATAATTGCAAGTAAAAAAGAGTTTTAATTTATATTAATTTTAAAACTATCAATATTTTTGAAAATTTGCTTTTGCGTTTGGAAACTGTAGTGATAAATTAAAATTTGAGCAAATTCGAGAAGTATTGTAACTTTTGTTTGAAGAAAAAAAAAGTAAATAAACAAAAAAATTGTACTCATATACAGGAAAATCCTTGAAATTCATGAAGCTAAAAATTATATTATTTCGTTTTTATAAATTCAAAGGAAATTATTCTAAAATTTCAAATACCAATTTTTCTATTTGTGATTACAAATATAATATATATGTGGTTATAAATATAACAAAGGAATATTTCCTATGAGCGTGTGTGAAAGCAAACCGCCGCTCATCAATAATAGTTCTCTCCTCTGGCTTATCGGCAACAACCAAGGAATACGAGGGTTGCTATTTATATTTCTGGCCTTGGCAACAGTAAGTAATGCTAGGCGACCGCAGACGATTTTAATCGAAAGTTTGATATTTTTAAACATAAATTCAGCCGACGATTTACCATTATAGCTTCATTTGTGTTGCTGACAGTAAATTGAAAAGTTCTTCTCTTTCAAAAAATGGAATTGAATCGTGAACATTTTCGTGCCATTATTTTTCATAACTTTCGACGTGGATTGTCAAGACAAGAGTGCTTCGATGAACTTAATTCTTTCTTCAGCGATAAAGCGCCATCCTACAGCACTGTCAAAAATTGGTATAACGAATTTAATCGTGATCGATGTTCGATCCAGGACGAATCCTGTGTAGGTCGTCCAAAATCCGTTGTTGTACCAGAAAAGATCGTTGCTGTGCGTGAACTGATAAAGCAAGATCGTCATGTGACATACCATGAGATAGAGGCGTCTTTGGACATTAGTATAGCATCAATAAAATATTGCATGAACATTTGAGCGTAAAAAAAATTTGTTCGCGTTGGATCCCGCATAATCTGACAAACGCTCAAAAAAAGGCTCGTGTCGANCGCCGCTCATCAATAATAGTTTTCTCCTCTGGCTTATCGGCAACAACCAAGGAATATTTCCTGTGAGCGCTTGTGAAACTCATCAATAATAGTTCTCTCCTCTGGCTTATCGGCAACAACCAAGGAATATTTCCTATGAGCGTTTGTGAAAGCAAACCACCGCTCATCAATAATAGTTTTCTCCTCTGGCTTATCGGCAACAACCAAGGAATATTTCCTGTGAGCGCTTGTGAAACTCATCAATAATAGTTCTCTCCTCTGGCTTATCGGCAACAACCAAGGAATATTTCCTATGAGCGTTTGTGAAAGCAAACCGCCGCTCATCAATAATAGTTCTCTCCTCTGGCTTATCGGCAACAACCAAGGAATATTTCCTGTGAGCGCTTGTAAAAGAAACTCCTGCCAAAACTCACACACAGATAATTCATACAGAACTAGATGTCAAAGTACATCGATGTCAGAGTAATTATAACCTTCAAATACTTAGAGGTATGATGAGCAATCTTTCTAAAAATAGTACGGGTATGAAAAATACATTGTATAGTGTGTATATTTTTTATTTATATATTATATAATGTGCATTTTTTTATACATTATTCTTAGTTTACAGTAATTAAATACACTTTTTTTCCCATTTTCAAACTTTATTTTCTGTTTTTACCTTTTGAGCAGAACAATACCCTTTCAACACTACAGATATTCACGTCGTATATAACAGCTGATTCTTAGGAACTAGATTATGTTTATGTTGGTTACAATATTTATAGAATAATCTGCCACTCAATGACTTTTTCGGAAAAGTCAGGAAAGTCACTCCTCTCTTTCAGGATATGGGAATCCTTAAAAAGTGTTTTGTAACGGAAGTTAGCTGTTAAGGAATATATAATATATTAAATTTATAAATTCGAAAATTATAAAACAAAATTTGTCAAATAAAATTAAAGTAAAAAGTAACTATTTCTTTCAATATTTTCGTTGCTAATATTTGTACCTTTTCCCGGAAAAAGTAGAGAAAAGGGAAATAAAAGTACTAAATTAAAAAAGTAATGAAGTACAAGTACGTACTTTCTAGTTTTCTCTTAGTTACAAGTAATGAAATTAAAATTATTGCCATAGAGGATTGGGAGTCATAAATTTATACATTTAATACTTTAACTTATAAACTAAAACACAGTCGAACTCTGACAAATCACGGTACAGGATGACAGCAGTAATAAATAATAAGTAAGGTTTAATTGTGATAGGAAACATATGAGAGTTAAAAGTTAGTGTTAGAGGCATATTCAATCTTAAACTTTCGCTTAAACATGTTTTTATATTTATTACATCTGCCTTTCTCTACTGTAATTAGTCTGATTTCGATTGAATTTTCCCCCCACTGTTAAACCTTAATTTGCAACCTATGTATGAACTCGTTTGTTTTCAGTTTTGATAAGGATTCTAGAAATAGATATCAAGTGTGGTTTTCACGGAACATTCTTAAGTGTTTAGTTTTCAATGGTTATGAAATAAAATAAAAATTAATAGCTTGATTTCGTAATTATAGCACTTCCATGTTCTTAAGTCAGTAACAAACTCTCCCATTTAGGAAATAGATTTTTTTTTGTTTTAGTATCTCTTTTATTTTTGGAACAGGTTTCATTAAAGAACTTAGATCTAAATTTATATTTCTGTTCAGTGCTAAGTCTGATACCTGTTATAACTTGCAGAAAGGCATTAACTGAGAAATAACTTTTTTAAATTTCCGTCAAAAATTGAAAAAAAAAGTGATTTAAGCTTTAAATGGCGTCAATCTTAGGAAAGTAGGTATGAAACGCGTGAAAAAGACATATAAATTCTATGTTTTTGACACCCAGTCGGTATGACGGGTAAAGGGCGACTTAGTATTATACCCTCTTGTATGGCTTAAAAAAAGTTTCGATTCTCATGGCAGATCATGGCTGTCTATTTCGATTGCACCTTTCCCGATTGTTTCTTAATGATTCGGAATTCTTTCTAATGTAGAACTCCGAGGGTTTCTGAGCCAGGAAAGCCCATGTACGGTTGGGGAGCTCATTAAGGAGAACAGGTGATAAAAAACGCCATCCACTTTTTGATCTAAATTCTAATAATGAAGTGCACGTGTCTATTGCTTTCCGATAATCACAAACGACAGGTTCTTACGGCGTTTTTATAATACAAGTGTTGATGTATTACATACTAAATCTTCCTTTTGCTACAAAAAACACAAAAGCTTATTTATTTCATTTATATATCTGCGAATCTTTAGAAAGAATTTTCGTAAAAGTAAATTATTTTCTGAGTTGATTTTGATCTTTTTATTTTTTCATTGCTTAAATAAATTTCCTGCGTTATTTAAGAATAAAGAAATTTCTATCGAGAATTAAATTATCAATTCTGAAAACATTGACTATCCTTTGAATTGCCCTTTTTATAATGAAATTTCAATTATAGAGTATATGTAAACATTGATTTACTATTTAATGAGAGCGAACTATTTGAGTTAAAAACAAAATGAATAGAAATACTTATTGAACGTAAAACGAAAAAAAAAGCATAGAGTCATAATGTAAAATAAATGAATAGTTAAGATAGTTTCCAAGAAAATGTTGAATTTTAAATATAATAGATTTGTTTCTAATTTGTTGAAAAAACACACTATTACATTTTGTTTCGTAACTTCTGCTTAAGTTTTGAATAAAACTCTATTATTGATGCCATGATTTAATTTATACAAAATTTTTTCTTGCATAGTTTTCTCAACATCATTATATGATTTGAATTTTTATTGACTCTAACTAAATTATGAACAGTTTCATAAAAAAATATAAGTCTATAAGCTTTTAAAATGATGAATATGATCAAATATAATTGCTACAACAATGAAAAGAAAAAGGTTCATTTCTAAAAGATAAGACATTCAATGCAAAAAAAGAAGCATAGAAAATCTCTTGATAATTTAATTTTAGTAGAGAATTCTTCAATTTTTTCAATAAACAAAGCATCTTCAGTTAAAAAGAGTCATTTAGAATTTCACTTATGAAAAAAATAAAATTGTTTGCTTTTCATAATTTCTTTAAAAAGAATTCCTAGTTTTTGTTATAGTTAGGACAAATTCATTTAACTAGAATGCTACTTTATAAATTTTATTTACTCCTTGGTTTTAGATATTTTTCATTCAATAAATGTTTGGGAAAAGTTTCTCTAACAAATTATATTTTTAACCACTCCTTTTTGCTATAGAATTTAGAATTCTTCTATTTGGTTAAAGAGAAAATTTCTTGACATAATTTCTCAAATGTATTTCTTCGAGGAATCAAATTGACTCTGTAACATTAATTATTCAAGTTAAGTTAATTATTCAAGTTATATATATATATATATAATATATAATGGAANTTTAATCAAAATGTTTCTAAAAATATCAGTAATTTTAAAATATTGAGTAAGAACTTGTTAGTTAATACATTGAAACACAAATATTAATGTAAAAAATCACTACAGTGTTTTTTTTTAAAATGGATAAGTAAATTATTAAACATTAAGTAATGATGCAAATATTTTGAAAATTGAATCTAATTAACAAAAATAACGAATGGCATGTTCTCCGAGTAATATAAAAGATATAACTGCATTAAGATGTATAAACGTTTCGTGTAAAGTTTTTTTCCCTAGTTTTTTCCGAGTTTTTCTTTAACCTTTTCTCTTTATTTCTTTGCAGTTCAGTTTCTATATTATTCATATTATTATTTATAATTGACTGCTGCTGAACACTTTACAATATTTTTGCATCTACTAATTGAAATGTATTCTTTAGATTTTTAAAATTTAATACAAGTAATAACTTTATTATTCTCGTAGCATTGTAATAAATTTATTACAGAGAGAATCGATCGGTTAAATATTACCTTTGCACTTGAATTTTTTTTTTTGATGTTTTATTTTCCAAGTGCTGAGCAGAAGTGTTTCGTAATAAATAAAATATCTTAAAGGTTCAATTATTTATTATTTGGTTCAATTATTTATTATTTAGCAAGTGCTAAAGTATTATACTATTTAATGAGTAATTGAAACTATTAATATAGAAATTTATAGTTCAACTCGTATATTATCTTAACGACATATTTGTATTATTGTTGTTATTGAAAACATACTATTGTTAGTTAATAACTTAATATTGTCGCCTCACGCTTACTACAAATACAATAAATACTTTAAATTTTCAAGTCAAATTTTTCTCGACTGTTAATTAGTTAAATAAATTTTTTTAAGAATAACTATTAAAAATTATTGATTGTATGCAATTATCTTCAGATAAACGAACTTTATCATTGCATGAAATACTTTTTCATTCAGCATACAATGTTTTCAAGATAAAAGGGAAATTAACATTAAGGGATATAAATCTAACTATTAGCACCATATTCCCAGATTTCGACTGTATCCTCTATTTTGGGGGTCAGATATCATGATTAGTCGAAAAAAGGTTTGTTAATTCAGAGAAAGTACGCTTTTGTGTCTGATTCCGTAACTTAATATATCGCGATTACTGATTTGCATATTTAAGGGTCACCCTCTCGATTCATTAAGATTGGGTTTTAGTATGTGAAAATCCGGTCATTAGATCAAAAGTTATTCAGTTTGTTTGTTTATTTATTTATTTTTATTCACATTGCACCTATCGCATTATATATTGCATTGACAAAGCATGTAGTCACATTTTTAAATTCACTTTTTATACTGCTATAGTTTTATTTATTTACTTAGCCATTTTTTTTGTTTGGATGTTTACTACACATTTTCATGCACATTAGAATAAATTTATTGGCTTCATTGCTATAAGATATTTTGTTTAAAGAACAGCACTTTTTTAGTAATATATCTGCAATTTTTTTAAACAGTTGTTTTGTCAATTTTGTATAATATCTTGCATTTGTACTTTAAGATGCATTTAGTTTACCTCAGCACCAAAATGGTAGCAACTGTACACAAAAATGTTTTATTGTGTACCAGGTGCCCCAAAAAGTCACCGATGACTTTAAAAAATTAAAATGAGGTGGTATATTAAATGAGCAATAAGGTTAAATTAAATGAGCAATGTATGTACGGTTGCTATGCTCTGCTTCGGTAACGAGAAATTTTTTCCTTCTAATTATCTAAACTCAGACGCTAACTTTTTAAAAAATGGCTAATTAAAGAAAACAATACAATGTTTTTAGGATAAATAGCATTTTCAATTACAATGTGGTGTTAGATAATATTTAGCTCTCTGTAGTTAGCGTCATCTATTGGCCAATTTGGGAATCAATTTAAACTTGAGTATAAATTTTCTGGCTCCTTGAAATACTCAATAGAGGTAATCTGACAATAAGTTTTTCATTTTTGATAATTTTTTATATTCAAAATAAAACAGCGATACCGTGGCAATCTTCAATTTCACGAATAATTATGATATCATGATCTCTAGTATAGTTTACATATCATTGATTCAACATTTTCTCTCTACCTCTATAGTTAGGGAAACTTAAAAAGTTCTTGCATCAATTTAATGTAGAGATTTTAAGCCGAATTGATGCATTCATAACAGCTGAATGTAGTTTTTGTGCAATATGTAGCTGTTATATAACGTTTTAAAAGTAAATAAGCAAATTTATAAACAGTTTTTTACTACGGTTTTGTGATTATTACTTTTGGTACTCCAACAAGAGTTTACAATAATATTTTAAAAATTGAAAAGTATCTTAATTCACATCATTGTTTATTTATATGTTCGTAATATCAGGTTAATTAAATAATTCATATAGGTAGGTTTATCATTGTTCATGTTTGTGTGACATTATTTTCGCTCATTTTGCGTTTTTGTATCTTTATCTACATTCATTAAAAAGTTGACCCTTTTTGTTTGAGTTTTTTCACGTTATTTTAACCTTATCCATATATCTACTAGCATGCATAAAGTTAAATTGCTTATTTGTGCTCTTTTCATGTTATTTTGTTCTTATTCATATGCAGTTCCAATTAAGTTAACTTTGATAATCTGTGTATTTTTTATGTTGTCTTAATCTGACTCAAATGCACCACAAAGTTAACTCTGTTTATTTGTGTTCTCTTTATGTTATTTTAACGGTATTCATATACACCACAAACTTACTTCAGTGCTCTTTTCTAGATGTTTAAACCTTATTAATGGACTGTACATAGTTAACTCTTCTTACTTATGGTCTTTCCACGCTGCTTTAACCTTATTTATATTTATCACAAAGTTAATTCTATTTGTTTGTGCTCTTTTTACGATGTTTCAAAATGTAAACCAGTCTTTATTTGCTTAGAAATATCTTAATTTAATTTTACTCACAGAAAGGAAAGAGTATCATCTAATTACTTTGCTTCTTTTTTATTCGAAACGAAGCTTAGAACACTATTTTCAATTGCAAGCAATAAACGTTTCACAAAAGGCATAGAGAGTTCTGAACTCATACTAAATTCATTGTTTTAATTTTATTGAAGGATCCTTCAGACAATTGTACTAACCCTCTCACAAAATGGCGTCTGGTTTGCGTAATAGCTGGAATTTTATCCTACCATTCAGAAAGGACATCCTCAATATTTATTACCTTTGTAACATCTGAAGTTTTATTCTATTTCATCTTCGGTTGCTGGATATGTTTAAGTTAAAAGTATTTTGATGCATCTTTGTAAGAAAAGAAAGTAAGGTGTACGCCAATTTTAGGTTTTCAATGAGTGAGTAAGACAATACCTATTGAGTTTTAATCAAAATGTTTCTAAAAATATCAGTAATTTTAAAATATTGAGTAAGAACTTGATAGTTAATACATTGAAACACAAATATTAATGTAAAAAATCACTACAGTGTTTTTTTTTAAATGGATAAGTAAATTATTAAACATTAAGTAATGATGCAAATATTTTGAAAATTGAATCCAATTAACAAAAATAACGAATGGCATGTTCTCCGAGTAATATAAAATATATAACAGCATTAAGATGTATAAACGTTTCGTGTAAAGTTTTTTTCCCTAGTTTTTCCCGTTCATTTCAAAATAGTTCTCAAAAACTACATGGTTGCAGTAAACACGATATTACGGTTCAATGCGAAAATAATTTTTAAAGAGTGTAGATACTTATGCAAAAAGTAGGTTTTTAAGAATTGTAGATCTGAAGGATTTTGATGTAAAAATTCCTTTTATGCCCAGAAAATAGATGAGTATGGAAACTTCAAAAATGGCTCGATAGTAAAAGGGATAGTGTATTCATTTTGCTTTTTTCAATCATTCGAAATCTTTGATTAAATTATAAGCCCCATTAAAAATCTGCTTCTAGAATTTTAATTACTACTTTGAAATGTATAGGACGTTCTGCAACCATCGCTCATAATACATGTTGAAAATAATTTGAAATTCTTGTCAAAAATGAAGTAATCAAACCACACATTAAAAATTGTGAATTAATAGCTAACCGAAAAATACTATCAAATCAGACAAATAATTATTATGTTCAATCAAATTAAGTTTTGATCTATTCTAAACCAAAATCAGTTTACGCCGAATGAAACTGAAAGGTGCAGTCCTAAGGGTATTTTGTACTACAAGTTTAAATGTTAAATTTTTTATTCCATAGTTTTTACTCCCTCAAAATACATTTGTTTTTCACAAAGTCGGATTTTGAAGTTTCTAAATCTTACAGGCAAGGTGTAACGTAAGGTTGAACACTCAGGCTTATGAATTTTAATATAGAGTGAAAATATTTGTATTCTCGCTTTTGATAACTGTAAAAAACTTATTTCAACTCCTTGAAATAGAAAAGACGAATTTTGTTAAAATAATTTCACTTATGTTAAATGCATCTACTTGTGCGATTACCAAGGTTTATGGTATTGATATCAAGGTTCAACCAGGTATCCGTTCTAATTGAATAATCTAAGAAAATTGGTTCAAAAATGTTTTTGAGAAAGTAGTCTATAAAAAATCAGAAGTATAGCTGATTTATGTATGTTTTTATTGACCAATCAGGTTCAATGGACACGCGTGACGTCATATCCAATATAACCTATTATCATAAAAAATAACCAATATTTAAATGACTTGGTTGTAGACATTATTACTTCACTTCTTCTCGAGTTGCAAATACGTGATTATAAATTTTTTGAATAACTTTTTTTTAATACTTAAAGCTCTTATTTCTGAAATAATTTATGAAAAGACTGCGAAGCCTCAATTTGTTTCAAATAGAGAATGGAGTAGTTTTTAAAAATATATAACGATCCGCCGTGTAATGTGCAGGATATTTTCTCTTTAGTCCTGGTTTAACTACGTAGTTTATCTGATTCTGAAATACGTGACATTATCACTTTAATGTGGATATGAACTTTGAAGCAAGTAAATGGGTTTGTGTGGTGTAATTTAACGTACTACTGCTCTGAAATTTCTGAGATATATGACACAAGCTAGTTTAAAAACTTTTATTTTATTAGATAATGACTTTTGATACATAACTATCGAAATAACGAAAGTTCTATTTTGCATTAGACTGTATTTGAGTTTTTGACAAATATTGAGAATAGTTTTGATGATTGGCTTTTTCTTTTTGATTTCAGAGCCTGATTGTTTTCTCAGACTTAAGACATAATTAAATTTCCAGCACTTATAGAAAATTCAAAATGTTGTTAAGTAAAGACAACGTTAAAATCGCGTATCATATATTAATTAAATATAGATACGATTTGGTGCATCTACATCGAAAGAATAATAAGCATATGATGGCTCATTTAAACAATATCTATAAAAAAATAAAAGTAATTGTGATACGATTATGATCAAATTACAAATTATGTATTTGTTAAAATCTAGAGGCACATTTATTAGCAGATTATTCTGTTTTCACTTCATAATCATATTACAAATAATTGCTCTTTTCATTTCTTATTAAATTGGGATCATAATATTTTATTTTAACATATTTCTCATAAAAAGATGTAAGATTTTTATACAGTAATTGTATTTTTTTTCTCTTGGCTCAGTTGGATTGTTGTTGGCTTTAAAAAAAATCAATAACTCGAAGAAACTGAAAAACAAAATAATTTAGATTCGTAAAAGAAATACAATATCAGATTCTGTATCAGAAACCTGGAGGATTGATTATTGTCAACAGAAAGAAAACGGTTAGTTTAATTGAAACGCACTGACCTGGTCAAATCAAGAAAAAATAAAGTAATAATAAAATAAAATCTGTTGATTGAAGATGTTTATCGAATAGAAAGGTTTCTTTTTCAAAAAATGCTTAGTTTTATAATATAACTCACTATATAAAGTTAATAGAAATGTTTTTAACGAATTTAAATTATATTTAAAGAAATGCATTAGGACATTTAAATTACGTTAATTTAAAAACTTATTTTTCTAATTTAAAATCTAATTTGAAATTTCTTTATTTTTATTCAAATAAAAAATTAAATTTATTATTTTAAAAATTTTCTTGTTTGATTTAGACAGATAATTCCAAATTTTATTTGATATGGAATCAAGCAAAAAATCTCATTGGTGCAGCTTATTCCTTTTTTCTTCCTTTTTTTAATAAACAAATTAACTGTACATAGAGAATAAAGATTTAACTATAAGTGCATTTAATAGTTTAATATATAATTATAACTGATTTATTTTAATAACGAACTTTTTAACTACAAGTGTGTTATTTATTTTATTTTTTGTTTATTTAGATGTAAGGACATTAAAATTGTTTTTTATTAACTGAATACTTTTGAAAATAAAAATATCTTTTTCACTTTGCATTGCATTATATTTAAAGTAAAATTTTAAAATAATAATTTGAAGTCATTTTGAGATTTAATAGAATATTTTTTGAATGAACTTAAATTCACAAGAAAATAGGGTCTAGTTGGAGTATAGAGTTTTAGCAAATAGAAATGTTACTGACATGCAAAGAGCATAATTCAACTAATTATCACACGCAGGACAGGGTATTCCGTAAAAACCTCCTTAAATATTTATTTTTTGATTCCTTATCACGAAATAAATCGGTGAAATATAAATGTTAGGTAGCGCAAAATAATATTGAAGCAAGAAAATTTTTTTTTTTAGAAATGTACCAAATCAGTAATGAGGATGTCTGTGAGAAAAACATCCAAAACCAGTTTGATTGCAGGATAAAATCTAGAGATGTTTCTAATTGTCAACTTTTTACTTTTTTTTCAGTTATTTTGAAATTTAAGATGAAGAATTTGGTACTTTCAGTTCCACCTGCTCACAGCAGTGGTTCATTAGATTTACCATTTTTTTAAAATTTTTCTTTAGTTAAATAATAATTTACTTCTCTTAATGTTTTTGTGAACTTCGTTTTTGAAAAGGATTCTAAAACTAGATATCAAAGGTAATCATTATTGAACATCCAGTATATTTTGGTCTTACTGTGTTTCCCGCAAAATAAATTTTTTATTAAAAATGCTTTTATAACTTAATCTGGTTGAAATGACCTGTAACGCATGTTACAGGCCATTTCATCCAGATTAATTTAAATTTGATTGATTAAAATTGGCTAAAGTGAAACTCTATTCTTCTTCTTCTAAAGCAGTTAGTTTCGGCTTTGATGAATCACATGACCCTAAGTACATGATGCTGAAATGTAACAGTTTCGTTCTTTTGATCTTTTTAGACTATGTAACTCGAAATTATATTTTCAGTTTTGACATGCAATAGTAAGTCATAGTACAATTCTGTTGTACAGTGCTCAAAATAAAAAAACGGATATAACGGGATATAAAACGGACATAAACAGAAATAATTTTTGACCGAATTATCGGATCTTTATGGTTTAGGACTCATACTTAATGATTCGAAGAGGTGACCTCAAATGTGAGAATTAATTAGTGCAGTGATATTTTAGTTTCGAAATCAGACACAAAAACGAACTGTTGCTGAATAAACATGCCTTTTATTTCAGCGGATTTGGAATTCTGACTCCTGAAATATGGTCCCAATAGTTTGGTCAGGAGATCGCTCCAAAGATTGGACCCCTTAATGTCAAGTTTACTTTTTGCATATTTCGCCATATCTATAGAAATTTAAAAGCGAATTAAATTTTTTTTTTACACTCAATTATAAAATTAATTTATCTATGCAAAATATTACTTTCAGTAAATATTTATTATATTTAATTATTTTATTTAATGTTTGTCAATGAAATTTTGAATAGTAAGTTATAAAACTTTTTCACATCGTTTTAAAGAATGTAGTTTTACATGGCAAAATGCAATATTTGAGTGAAATTGGTCGAATAGTTCTTGGGAAATCAAATTTCAAAAAATTTGTATTTTAAAAAATATGATTTCTCAAGAACTATTTTACCAATTTCTCTCAAATTTTGTATTTTGCCATGTAAAATGATATTCCTTAAAATGATGTAAAAAATTTTTATACCTTACAATTAAATTTTTTTGACTAACATTAAGCAAAGTAACAAATTTTATTAAAAGTTATTTTTTTGCATGTGATTATTTTTGAAAAAGGGAAATTTATAATTTCGTGCAAAAAGTTTTGAATTCACTTTTAAATTTCTCGAGACATTAATTAGCATATTTGAGACAAAGATGATAATTAATTAGTACCAACGTTGAACGAAAGTTTTTTAAAGTATTATATTTTTTATTTTGCGCACTGTACTATTATAAATCCCGAAATACTTGAATTGTTTTTTTAATTCAAAAAGTTGGACCAGCTGGTCATCGGAGGCGACCAGTTTTTTTAAAAAAATATAATTTTGTACTGGAGAATAATGTTACACGATACTTTAGGATATTTTTAGAACGTCAAAAATGTTTTATTCGTTAAATTTTGCTAGTTATACAAATTTTTTAAAAATAAGTAAAGCATATTATTTTGCAAATAAATTCAAAAAATATATGCATAGCAATTAAATTATGGTAATATGACAATTGTTGAAGGGCATACAATTTTCAAAACTTTTAGAATCTAATTACTCGGACAGAAATAGACTAGCATTTAATCTTCAGGCAACAACAATCCTATTGCATGTCCTTACTGTAAACTTAATTTGAATTCTTAATTTTCTGTAAATTTAAATTATCTTCAACAACTTCTATCTTCCGTTATATAAATATATTTTGCTAGTTTTCTCTAAGTTTAAACTTGAATCAATTATAAGTCCAAATATGAATCTTTTAAACTGGCGGAGAAAACACACGTTGTCGAACCCCGAGGGAATTCGGGGGAACTGTTATCAGAAAACCCTTGCAGCCAAACCGATAAATAACCGACAGAAGAAAATTAGAATATGGCGTTCTCAAAATTCATTTGAGTCAATTTGGAAGTTTGTATATGCTTCATCGCCGCGGGAAACGTGAAAATTTTCAAAACTGTTTGGAGCGTTTATTTAAAATATAGTTAATTAATGAAAGGTGTTAGGTTAGGTTGCCTGGAATCCTTTGCAATAAGATTTCCAAATACTGAACTGATAGTGAATTCCGTGTTTTTAACTCCATGTTAATTTGTCTTTCAATAAATGTTTTTTTTAAGCTACCGTTAGTGTTGGTTAAGAAAGTAGCTTTTAGTTTTCTTATTTTGATTTGATAATGAATGGCAAACTGTTAACATGACGTATACCCAAAATTTGACTGACAAGTTTTATTTAAAAAAAAAAAAAAGAAAAAAAGAAAAAGGAAAACGAATGGGGATAGAAATGGGTTGGTTTTCTACATTCTGCATAGAGAATTTCTTACCATCAAATTTCAAAATTAGTTCGTGTAAAGAAAGTGTTGCTAATTTTATTACCTGTGTTGAACATCCTTTCTAATTTTGGGCTTAAACTATCAATGTAAACTTGTAATTTTGAACCCAATACAGAAGGAAAGAAAACTCCTAGATTACGTATTGAAATACAATAGTCTTCGTGGAAGATTTTTTTGATAGAAAAATGAAGGGTGCTGCAGTGAGAGGAAAACCACGAAAACCACCCACAGTTAGCCCACCTGTAAGGTGATTCTAATCTACGATCCGTCTACCCCTGAAGGTATTTTATGTCAGCACTGTAGTCAGTGAGAGCCGAGAGCAAATTTCATACAGACCTGCCAACGTTGGTTACCTCGTTGGGAGGCAAGTGCTCTCAAACAATCTTTTCTAATTAACCACCATTCATAGTATCACTATAGTGCAGTCTGCGAACAAAATTAACAGAAGCGCTTGTCATAGAAAATTGTTCTGTAACTTAACAGGTGAGTAGTAATATTATTTGTGACTGGTTCTGAAATGGAGTTGGAAAAAAGTATTGTTTCTTAAGCATAAAGTAGCTTAAATAGTTGGTTACTTATGGGAAACACGGCATAACAATACTATGCATAATAGATTGTTTAGGCAGTTCGGTATGCACTTTCAAATTGTTTGTTTTAAAAAGTAAGTGTTCATTTGTATTTTTACTTTTCTAAGGCATTTTAAAATTTAAAAACTTTAGTGAAACTAATGATTTTAGCTTTTGAAGCTGATGATTATAACTTAAAGTAAAATATGTCATTAATATGAATTTTTAATGGAGTATACATTAAAAAAATAATTTCGTCTGCAGTATTTTTTACTATAAAAGAAACTTAATACGTATTTGTATATTTTCTTTCACATTTTCTTAAAAATTTTATTAGTATTAAAACAAAGAAAAGATGCATATAATAACATAGATTGACAGTAGATTGGATAAGTTAAAATTAAAAATAATGTTATTAAGATTACTCCAAATTGGAAAAGTGTTGCTAAATGATGATATATAATGTCAGTTCAATGATGTAACTATGAGTACATATTTTCTTCTTCAAGAGCTGTTTTTTTAAAAGTTTATTCTATTTGGGAAATTATTGACATCATTATCATAATTTGCATAATTTTTATAATAATATTTTATCTAATAATATTTTATATAGTAATATATTAATTTATATTTACTTTTTATTATGTAATAATATTGCATAATTAGCCGAAACCAATATTTCAATAACAGCAAATTACATAAAATTAATACGTAGATCACTAACGTCAAGCCTGTAAATGGTAATGTTATAGTTCAATCTAGAATAGTTTTTTTCCAGAATGTATTTCAAAATTTATATCAGGGTTATTAAATTAACTATCCTTAACCATTTTCGCTTTATATGTATTTTGAAGCTCTGGAATAATTTTTGATCAACTGAAGATATTTTGGGACACGCTATTCGTATATAAATCACAAAAATTCTCACAAAATTATCTTCATCGAAGCCGATACTTTACATCCGGCGTTCAGTACTATTTCATATTGTTTTACAACACATGGTTTTAGCCCTCTGGTGGGAAAGACTTTAAAACAAAACTTACAACAGTTACTTTTCTCAACAACTGAAATTTAGAATAGTGTGATTAAGAAAAATATGTGAACTGTTTGCAATTTCAAATTAATATTGAAATGTACAGGTTTAGAATTTTCTACAGTGAAAAGTTTTCGGAACTTCAGTGTTCAAAAAAGTATACAAAAGCTAGACGTTAAGAACGTATCCTATGAGCGAGCAAAGCGAGCATCGGATTGCGAAGCAATCCGAAATGAACTGCGAAAGCAGTTCCGGGAGTTGGCGAGCGCCAGCGAGCAGGGGGCGAAGCCTCCTAGTTCGTATATAATTCGTGATTCATTTATTCAATAGAATTTTAAGGAAAAGTAGTGTGAAATTAGAACTTTAACAAAAATTAAATTCTGAAACTGTCACTTTATATCCAGATTGCAAAAATTGTAACTATTTCAGTTGGATTTAAAATGAAAAAAGCTAAATGTGGTGAAATAAGTTTAATTTTCATTATTTTTATTTTTAAGTTTACCTACTTCATAAATAATAAAGCGAGCTTAAATTACTTTTATTTTGTTTAGAAAGATATTTTTGAGTTCTTGTAATTTTTTAATTCCTTTTATTATTGCTTAAGGTATACCTTTCAGAAGAAAAAGCAATTTTGCATATACTAATGCTTTTAACGTTATAGCAAAATCTTTTTTTAAAAATCTTTTTCTTTAGTAATATTAATAGTACCCATTTATTTTTAAATATTGATCAAAATTTTATCTTTATATCAGTTTACGGCACTTATTGTTTGTTTCTATAATTAATGAAACAATCACTTTTTAAAGTTATCTACGCAATTTTTCCGAACTTAAATAGAAACATTACTTTTTGATAAAACACAAACTTCTTACGTTTCGCTCGTTTTCTTTACGTTTTAAATGAAGATAATAATGCAATTAAGATTAACGAATATTAAAAGCTGAGTATACATCTTAAAAGAACAGTATTTAATTTTTTATCCGCTTTTTCTTTTTATAAAGTCCTCTCCTGAGATAGCTTAATTATAAAATTTCTAAACCAATTATTTAAGATTTTGCGTTACCGGAGAAAATAATGAGATTAAAAACTGAAAGTATTTCCTCAGATTAATTAGTAAGATTTTTTTATCAATTATATCACAATATCACATATTTACAGTCATTACTTTAAAATTTAGTAATTAATTAAGCTGCTAAAAATATATTTTACTAATTCTGAAAACTTATACTATTTAATGCATGAATAAATAATTATGGGGATGAAAATAAACAAACACATTATTCAATTACTTAAAAACTGTTTAAAACTAACACCAAGCATATTATGTATAAAATCTAATTCTTAGTGTAAACATAGGTTAAATATTTAATTAATTTATTTTGTGCATTGATAATTGGGCCCCTTCAAAAGATTTTCCTCTAATTCCTGTTCTTCTAAAGATCTAAAATTTTCTAAAAAATGCATTTTTAGAATTAATAGATAAAATTTAATTATTAGAAATTTAAAAATACATTTTCAACTTGGTGTATTGGAAATACGCATTAAAATGTAAGGTAGTTAATCTTAAATTAAAAGAAATTTTAATCAAGAATTATTTAAAGGAAGGGTTCCCAGGGTTTCAAAAGGAAAATGCTTTTAGTAAAAATTATGATTCGCAAAGTTTTAGGCACACTGGTGAAATCCATAGTAAAAAACATGGTTTTTACCATATCGCCCAAAATCACTTTGTCCCAAACATTTCCAAACCTTTTGATGATTGTTTCAAACTATTCTTTAATAGTTAAATACTGTAAAAATTTCATTTATGAAATTAAAGATTGTGAAATTTGCAATTGACTATAGTACAACCAAAGTCCTTTTATGATTGGATTATTATTAAATATGCATTCTTCCTTACAAATATATTTAATTAAAAATCAACTAAGCTAAAAAAGAAAAAACCTTGCTCTCGTGTTTCAAGTTAAATAAGGCATAGACTATCCAAAACTAGTTATTGTAGTGCAGTTATATGTAAGCATTGTTAAGTACCGTTATGTGGGGCTACTTAGTGCAAATTCGAATTTGACACTTTTCAAGTGCTGCTATTCAGTATTATGTTTTTTCACGTTAAAAATGCGTAGAATTTGAAGATAGAAGTCTCCTCTACTACTACAACATTTTTTTCGAATTTTAAAACAAACTCAGAGTGTGTTTTGTTTATCCAATGTCAACAACTTTCCGAGAACGTCGGACGTCGAAAAGTGTGCGTGGAAACTTTAGCTGTGAAATGCAAAGACATTGATAAAACAATTGTCGTAAGTGCAAAATATTTTATTTATATATTAATAAACAGTTATATCATGTTAGCGTTAAAGAAATTTGAAAATTAATAACAAATAAACTGAAAATGAAAAATAAAGCACTGTGGGGCTACTTTGTGCAAAGTTTCATTCGTTTTTTTTTCGACAGAAAAATTTTCAGAGGTTATGAAAAAAATATCTGGAACGAGAAACTACCATGATTACACTTTAGAAAATCTGCAACAATGTTTGCAAGCAGTTACTGGTTGTATGTCGATTGCAGAAGCTTCTCGGAAGTACAAAATCCACAGAAATACTATCTCTAATAAAATTCACAAGAAACACGTGAAACCTGCTGGTAAACTATTATTTTTCGTCTGTAAAGATTTTTCTAATGAATTAATCAAACTATTTAACACATAAAAATATATTTTATAGGACATCAGGAGATTTTGACAGAAACTGAAGAGCAAGTTCTGTCATGTTCATTCAAGCATGTTATGTTCAAATTTATCAATATTGTAAATGTTAAGGAATATGTAATAATTATTATTTTTGAAATTTCATCCATTTCAATGTTCAAAAAAGTATATGGTTTCCTTTTGTTTAAACTCAAATGTTTTAAAATAAACATTCTTTTCAAGAAAAAATTCTTTATAAAAAAAGGTTTTTTAACGCTGAAAATTATTTTCAAACTAATATCTTTACATATCTTGATGTTTTTGTTATTAAACTAGGGGGCTAAGCCACCTGTTCACTGCCACTCACCAACCCCGATTATTGCTTTGCAATATTGCTTCGCAATAATTGTCTTTTTTTGGCAGAAAACAATTTTTCTATTAAAGTTAAAATTATTCACTTAACATATATGTACTAAAAGGAATTCTGTTTACTTACTCTTGAGCCTACATGTCTAAATATTACTCTCAAATATTACTTTACCCAAATATTAGATCTTTTGGTGTGATTTTTCGAAGTAATCATTTTTTAAAATAACATTTATATTCTTATAGCATTGTATTGTTCGAACAAATTTGATGAGTTCACAACCATAATTTAATACTCTCGCTAATAGCAGTACTGGAAAATAAGTTTAAATTAGGGATACAAAAATATTTAAAGAAAAACAATACCTATACGACATTTGTTAATTTTGTGCTGATGACAACCAAAACAATATGGAATTGAATGAGGGAAAACTGGATCCTACCACGTGATTTTCCAGCCAATAAAAATGCGCCGACAGAAATGGAAAACGGAGTCAGACTTCTATGATTTTATGTTATACTAGCCGCCTAAGGCGGCCAGCTGTCCGCCACGCTGAATGTTTTCACAAATAAAGTTTTTTAAAACATGGCAGGAAATCTGAAGATTAGTGGACAATTAAAGTGTTCCTGTCCAGCAATTTTGTCTTCATATCCAGTTCTGCTGCAGATGTGTTATAGCTCTTGAGGATGTTTGAAATTATATAGCTACAACGCTTAAGAAAAAAAAA